>NC_080539.1:2305000-2647500 GCF_028640845.1 Ahaetulla prasina
AGACCCCTGGTCTAGGGAATTCTGGCAGTTGGGTTCCATCCATCTAAAAGCGTGATGGCTGGGGAATTCTGGGAGTTGAAGTCCAGCCGTCTCAAAATTGTTGACTTTTGAGAAACACTGAGCTTAAGGCAATGGGTTAAAAGCTTAGTGCGTTTACTGGAGGTACTGAACCAGATGCTACAAATCCATTCACTGTACACATGTGTGCGTGTGTGAGAGAGAGAAGGAGGGAGGGGAAGAGAAAAAGGGAGGGAGGGAGAGCGAGGGAGGGACGGAGGGTGGGAGAGAGAGAACAGGAGGGAGAACGAGCGAGAGGGAGAGAGAGATCTGGTCTGCTTTATAGCAGTGGTGGAAGATGGGAGTTGTAGTGCAAGATACCCAGCCAAGAGACCAGATATGTCTCAGATCAGAGGTGTCAAACTCACATGCTGGATCCGCCCCTGCCCAGTTGAGCGAAGGGGGAAAAACGTCCCGATCGGTCATCTGACGCCGCGAGTTTGACACCCCTGTCTTGGATGAAGAGGTCTTCCTAAAGTGACCCTCCCTCTCTCACCTGTGCGGAAGGAGGCGGCAGGGCTGCCCTGCTCTCTCTCTCTCTCTCTCACACACACACACACACACGCACACACTTCCTTCTCTCTCGCCTCCAGAAATCCCCATCTTCCACATCCTCAATGCTCGCATCACCTTTGGCAACTTGAATGGCTGCGACGAGCCGGTGGTCTCCCTCCGCAGCACGGGCAGCCCCAGCAGCGATGCCCCCTCGCCCGGGAGTGACCGGTCCAGCATCAGCAGCTCGAGCTCCCTCGGTAAGTGGGGAGGGGGAAAGAGGCAGGGGGTGGGTGGGTGGGTCAGGAAGTGCCCTGCAAAAGCCACATGAGGGTTTGGGTGGCTGTGAAAATGGCATCACAAGCATTTTATTTGTTTATATCAGTGGTAGTCAACCTGGTCCCTACCGCCCACTAGTGGGCGTTCCAGCTTTCATGGTGGGCGGTAGGGGTTTTGTCCGATACTGAAGCACTTTCCCTTTTTTTAATTTAATTGATTTTAAAAACAAAATTCATAGCATTATTTAAAAACATTTTCACAAAATTCCCCGTGACAATTTAAATTTCTGAAAATATACTATTTGTATCGCCCGCGCATAAGTTTAGCTCACGTTACGTAAGTGAAACTAAATGGCGCTATAGTGCGACCGCAAACAAAAGTGCCTCGTCCCAGAATAGCTCGCGCATCTCCCCCCACCACCACCCAGCTGTAACAGACAAGCAGAGCTGGTAGCCGGCGCCCTCACCCAAAACCCAATCCACGATGCGCGAGAGGCATGCGCAGATGATGATACACGGCGCATTACTGTGGAACTGGTGGGTGGTTAGAAAATTTTACTACTAACAGAGATACAAAAGTGGGCGGTAGGAATAAAAAGGTTGACTACCCCTGATTTAGACGCTTGCAACAGGTAGTCCTCGATTTACGACCCCAATTGAGCCCAAAATCACGTTGCTCAGTGAGACAGTTGTTAAGTGAGTTTTGCCCCATCTTATGGTCTTTCTTGCCACAGTTGTTAAGTGAATCACTGCAGTTGGCAAGTTACTCACATGGTTGTTAAGGGAATCTGGCTTCCCCATTGACTCTGCTTGTCAGAAGGTCGCAAAAGGAGATCACATGACCCCAAGACACTGCAGCTGTCATAAATACAAACCATTTGCCAAGTGTCTGAATTTTTGTCATGTGACCACAGGGATGCTGCTGTGGTCGTAAGCGTGAAAAAAGGTCATGTTGCTTGCTTTTTTCAGCACCATTGTAATTTTGAACGCTCATTAAATACATGGGTGTAAGTTGAGGACTACCTGTAGTTTTTCACATGGGTTACATGTGTGTAAAAATGGGGTGGCACCTCCATTGAAGACCATCTCTCTAATGTTTTTTATTCCCTACCCACCCAAATTTCTGGGCTCACCTACTAGGTGGGGGAGCCACCTTACAGAATGTTATTGTTAGAAATTCTGTTTATATAAAGCACCACGTGAAACAAACAAAGAACAGTCACCATGTGCTTTACTGCTCAACTGTTCATTTGTAACAGGAAACAGGAAATTCTACTTTGAACAAAGGAGCATAGAGAATATACCATAGATCCAAACTTGTAAATACTGCCATCTACTGGTCAAATACAGTTACGGAACATTTCTTTATTATTATTATTGTTTTGTGATGCAGGCAAGGCTCAGCCACCCTGCTCAAAATGCACCCCTTAGCAGGCTGGCCATGCATTGAAATCATGTCAAAATGTTTTTAATCTTCTTTCTGACATCTATTTTCCATTTTAAAAAATTGGAAAACAAATATTGATTTACTTTGAGGCTTTGAGAATTTGGTGAATAGGACAATAACGCCCCCCAGGAGTTGGTAGCGATTTAAGACAGATTTTAATTAAAAAGAAAAGCGCCCAGCTCCTTGGAGCTGCAAAAATACTCAGCAACTGTTTGCAAGTTTGAAAGCCTTGGGGGAGACTTCCAGCTTTCTAACCCGTCTTACCCTATTGGGCTCTCCTAGTGGCCTTCCATCCCTGATCAAATCCAGTAGTTTCCTAAAAATAAGGAGGAATTTCCTGACAGTGAGAGCAATCCACCAACAGAACAGAAGTTGCCTTCGGACGTTGTGGGAGCTTCATCACTGGAGGCTTTCAAGAGCCTGGACTGCCGTTTTGTCAGAAATGGTCTAGGGTTTCCTGCTTGGGCAGGGGGTTGGACTAGATGACCTCCAAGGTCCCTTCCAACTCTGTTAATCTGATGTGGTTGGACCCGTGTTTTTTTTTGCAGGCTCCTGCCGCTGCTTTGAGATGGACCCCTCCCTCTTCGAGGCCCCCCAGGGCTACAGCGTCGTCGGGAGGCATCCGGAGCCGTTGCGGGAGGACGAAGACGACCTCCTGCAGTTCGCCATCCAGCAGAGCTTGCTAGAGGCGGGCAGCGAATACGACCAGGTAGGGGGAAAACGACTTTTTGGGATAGAGGGGAGGGTCCAGAAGCATAGCATCCCTGGGAAGGTCAAAGGTGGTAGCCGGAACTGGAATCGAAGCCCATCCCAAAAAGCTGCCAAAATGGGCATCCATGGGTGATTCCATGAGGATTAGGCGAAACCTGGGTCCAAAAACAGTAACTGCGAGATGGACCTCGGAGTCCTAATAGACAATCACTTGAAGACGAGCCAGCTGTGTGTGGCGGCAGCCAAAAAAGCGAATACAATCCTGAGTTGTCTAAACCAGAGGTCTCCAACCTTGGCAACTTTAAGCCTGGACGACTTCAACTCCCAGAATCCCCCAGCCAGAAAAGCTGGCTGGGGAATTCTGGGAGTTGAAGTCATCCAGGCTTAAAGTTGCCAAGGTTGGAGAACCCTGGTCTAAACAGAGGCATAGAATCAAAATTAAGTATTCCCAAAGGTCCTGTTTTTATAAGAGGCAACTGGAGTTTCTGGTTTTTTTATTTATTTTATTTATTTTGTCAATCATATATAAGATAACGGGTAAAAGTATAAACGTAATTTGGATACATGAAAAGAGTAAGTGAAAAGGAATATTAGGACAGGGATGGTAGGCACTTATGCACGCCCCTTACAGACTTCTTAGGAATGAGGTGAGGTCAACCGTAGACAGTTTAAGCTCAAATTTTTGGGGGTTTGGGGAAGTAACCACAGAGTCAGGTAGTGCATTCCAGGCATTAACAACTCTGTTGCTGAAGTCATATTTTCTGCAATCGAGTTTGGAGCGGTTGACCTTGAGTTTGTATCTATTATTTGCTCGTGTATTGTTGTGGTTGAAGCTGAAGTAGTCATTGACAGGTAGGACATTGTGGTAGATAATTTTATGTGCTATGCTTAGGTCAGACTGTAGTTCTAAATTGTCTAAGCCCAAAATTTGGAGTCTGGTGGCATAAGGGATTTTATTGCGGGTAGAGGAGTGGAGGACTCCTCTCGTGAAATATCTCTGGACTCGCTCGATTGCATTAATGTCCGATATGCAGTGCGGGTTCCAGACAGATGAACTGTATTCAAGAATTGGTCTAGCAAAGGTTTTGTATGCTCTAGTTAGCAATACAATATTACCAGAGAAGAAGCTACGCAAGATTTGGTTAACAACTCTTAGTGCCTTTTTTAGCAATGCTGTTACAGTGGGCTCTGGCACTTAGATCTTTAGAAATGAGTACTCCAAGGTCCTTGACAGAGTGAGGGTCATCTTTTCTTTGAAGACGTTTTGCTTCTCATCCAAGAAGCTTCTTCAGCTCTGACTGGATGTT
Source organism: Ahaetulla prasina (assembly GCF_028640845.1). Lineage (NCBI taxonomy): Eukaryota > Metazoa > Chordata > Lepidosauria > Squamata > Colubridae > Ahaetulla > Ahaetulla prasina. The sequence continues at coordinate 2,309,293 of NC_080539.1, forward strand.
GAGGAATGGAAGGATTGATACTCCTTGCAGACAGCTGGTCATTTGCATCCTGAGGGCTTTGAGGCCACTTGGAGATCTATCTGTGGGGGTCAGCTGAGTAGTGCAAATGGGTGTGAACCTTCTCTGAGAAGGGGCGGGATACAACCTCATCTATCTCCAATCTTAACAACACAGTCCTTTAGGCAGTTCCAAAGAGGACACAGACAAACCTCCAAGTGGCCTCAACAGCTCTCTATAAAGATGCAAACGACCAGCTGTCTGCAAGGAGTACCAATCCTTCCCTTCCCCACCATTCAGTCAGAACTGAGGAAGCTTCTTGGATGAGAAAGTGAAACGTCTTCAAAAGAAAAACCAGAAAGTCCAGTTGCCTCTTGAAAAAAAGCCCCTTTAGGACAACCAAGACCTGGATGGCGGAGAATTCCCGCAGACATGTGAAGTATTGGCACCGCTTTATAAAACCTTAGTAAGGCCACACCTGGAATCCTCCATCCAGTTTTGGTCACCACGTTACAAAAAAGATGTTGAGATTTTGGAAAAGGTTCAGAGAAGAGCAACGAAGACGGTTAAAAAATATATGAAGGATGGTTGCAGGATTTGGGTTTGGCCAGTCTAGAGAAAATAAGGAGGAGGGGTGTGTGATAGCAGCATTCCTGTATTTGAGGGGCTGCCCTACAGCAGAGAGGGTCAACCTATCTCCAACCTTGGTCCCTTTAAGACTTGTGGACTTCAACTCCCAGAGTCCCTCAGCCAGCAAAGCTGGCTGAGGAACTCTGGGAGTTGAAGTCCACAAGTCTTAAAGGGACCAAGGTTGGAGACCCCTGCTCCAAAGCACCTGAAGACAGGAGAAGCAGCAACAGATGGAAACTAATCCAGGAGAGAAGCAACCTGGAATTAAGGAGAAACTTCCTAACAGTGAAGACATTTAACCAGTGGAACAGCCTGCCACCAGAAGTTGTTGGTGCTTCATCACTGGAGGCTTTTAGGAAGAGACAGTAAACCATAGGCTGGTTTCTCATCTGAACCAGGTCTCTTAAATATTCAAATAACCGTTTGAGGGAGTCAAATTGAGGGGCCGTGGTAGCTCAGGCTGTAAGAAGCCTGTTATTAGAACACAGTAGCCTGCAATTACTGCAGGTTCAAGCCCGGCCCAAGGTTGACTCAGCCTTCCATCCTTTATAAGGTAGGTAAAATGAGGACCCAGATTGTTGGGGAGGCAATAAGTTCATTTCATTTCATTTATTTGATTTTTATACCGCCCTTCTCCCGAAGGACTCAGGGCGGTGTACAGGCAAATAAAAAACAGACAAGACAATATTCTATAAAATGCAAGATTAAAAAACTTATTATAATTTGCCTAAAAATTTAAAATATATAGAAATTAAAACCCCGTTTAAAATTAATAATAAAAACTATAAAATCCATAAAATTTAAGCCAACAATAAGTTGACTTTGTAAATATACAAATAGAATGAGACTATTGCCTTACACACTGTAAGCCGCCCTGAGTCTTCGGAGAAGGGCGGGATATAAATGTAAATTAAAAAAATAAAAAATTACCTGTCTCCTTCCCGCAGGTAACTATTTGGGAAGCTTTGACCAACAGCAAACCAGGTACCCTGCCAATGTCCCAGGAAGGGCGCAGAGTCAACAGGTGAAGTTCTCTCCCGGTGTCACTTCCTCTGTCAATTTCACTTCCTCATTCTGAATGTTCTGTCAATTTCACCCTCTTACAGGGTAGTCCTTGACTTACAACCGTTCGTTTAGCGACCGTTTGAAGTTAGAAGAGTTACTGGGAAAAGTGACTCACGACCCCATGGTGTCATGTGATCAAAATTCAGACGCTTGGCAACTGATTCGTATTTATGACTGGTTGCAGTGTCCCGTGATCCTCTTTTGCGACCTTCTGACAAGGGAAGCCAGGTTCGCATAACAACCGTGGGACTAACTCAACTGCAGCGATTCACTTAACAACGGTGGCAAGAAAGGTCGCAAAATGGGGCAAAACTCCCTTAACTGTCTTGCTTAGCGACAGAAATGTTGGCTTCAACTGTTGTTGTAAATCGAGGACTACCTGTAATTTTTTTTTTTTAATTTGGCACAGCTGGAGGTAAAATCTTTACCTACTAATTCTATTGCTTAGTAATCAGGTTAAGTCGAAGAAAGATGTAGAATTCGGAGAGAGCCATAGCCAGTCAAAAAAATATAACCTCCAGCTGGTTTTAAACTTTAGACCAGGGGTCTCCAACCTTGGTAATTTTTTAAGCCTGGTGGACTTCAACTCCCAGAATTCCCCAATTCTAAGCTAAGAAAAAGCTAAGGAGGAGCCGATTTGTGGGATGGGGGAGCAAATTTGGAGCCTTAACACCTAATTGTTGGAATGGAAGATATGTTGGGATTCTGGGAGTTGAAGTCCACCAGGCTTAAAGTTGCCAAGGTTGGAGACCCCTGCTTTAGACAGTATTTTAATTCCCCCCCCCCAGTTTAATCCAGTTTTTCTGTATCTGGACTACTATTATCTATCCAAAATAGCTGAATTAACACTGGACAAATAAGTCACAAAAATGTAATTGGGTTTGAAGGAGGCTTAAAGTTAAGCAGTCTGGCTGTATACCAATAAAGGAGAATATTTATAGCTCAGGATTAAAATGAGGGGTCCTCGGTGCTCTCTGAGCTGGGTTGTTTTCTTGCAGATGTTTCATGACCCAACTAGGGAACATCATCAGTGCTAGAAGGGAGGAGGAGGAGGAGGAGGAAGATGACTGTGGGGTTCTTTGTGCTCTCTGAGCTTGGTTGTTTTCTTGAAGACGTTTCATGACCCAACTAGGGAACATCATCAGTGCTAGAGGGAGTGGGGGGGGTGTACATGGAGGGGAGGAGGAGGAGGAGGGGACGAGGAGGAGGATCATTCGGGTCCTTGATGCTGTACGGACTTAGTTGTTTTCTCGCAGACGTTTCATGACCCAAACTAGGTAACGTGATTTGCGATAGTAGTAAGGTGCTAGTAAGGATTCCTTAATACCGGTAGCAGTGATGATGTTACGTAGTTTGGGTCATGAAATATCTGCAAGAAAATATCCACGTCCAGAGGGCACAAAGGACCCCACAAATTCAACCTTGAGCTACAAATACTGCCCTTGATTGGTCAAGGATGACTCTTCCTCCTCCTCCTCCTCTCAGCACTGATGACGTCCCTTCACTGGGTCATGAAATGTCTCCAAAGAAGCCACCAAGCTCAGAGAGCATCAAGGACCTGCCAGCCGTCCCTCCTCCTCCTCCTCCTCCTCTTCTCCACAAAACCCATTCCCTTCTAGCACTGATAATATTCCCTAGTTGGGTCATGAAATGTCTGCGAGAAAAGACCAAGGACCCCTCCATCAACAAGGAGTGCAGTGCAGATGTCCAGAGACGCATGAGGAAGCATCACACACCACAACCCAAGATGCGCAGCTCACCTCTCTTCTGTTTCCTTCCCCCCCCCCCCCAGGACACCCCAGCACACGCCACCCCCGCGGCCTGCCACCCCTCAGCCTCCGCTGCCCGCAGCAGGCCGTGGCCCCGGCCACGGGTTGCCCACCTACGCCGAGCAGCTGCGCCTGGCCATGGCGCTGTCCGCCAAAGAGCAGGAAGAGGCGGAACGGCGTTCGCGCCTGGAGCAGGAAGAACTGGAACGGATCCTGCGCCTCTCCCTCACCGAACAATAGGCTCCTCCCCCTGAGGGTCTCTGGGGGTGGGGTTATGCACACACACAGCCCCGGCCAGTCCCCGGGGCCCACCAGCCAGCGCTTAACGGACTGTGCCTTCCCCAGTACTGACTCAGCTCGTGCACAAACCTGAGTAGCACCAGGACGGAGTGAGGCGGGATGTGAGAGGAACAGCCGGGGAGGGGGGGGGGGGCTGGCAGGGGTCCGGACACGTTTCCCCTTTCACAATTGAGCCATTTAATTTGACCCTCCTTGGACGGTGGGAGGGTTTAAATCAATCCGAGGTTGACCGCTATCCAGCTCTCTTCCCCGTCGCTCATTGCGGTAAATAGGGGGGAGGGCTTCCTTCCCTGCCCCCTTTTTTCTGGGCCAGGGGCTGCAAGGCTCTGGGTTCCATCCATTAGGCAGGTAGTGGTACAAGTCTCCCCCATCGGGGTGCAAAATCCCAGAACGCCACCAGAGGGCGCCAGCATTCCCCGTCGGGCTGTTCTCTGATTTTTGGCAAACCTAATTCGAGACCCCAATTCTTAACCTGGGTGCAATTGGAGAACGGCGGGAAGCTCAGGAGGAGCCGATTTGTGGGGTGGGGGAGCAAATTTGGAGCCTTAACACCTAATTGTTGGAATGGAAGATATGCTGGGTTTCTGTCTTGAGCAGCAGGTTGGATTAGAAGACCTCCAAGGGCCCTTTCGGTCCTAATTACAGGTAGTTCTCAACTTAACAATCATTTGTTTTGTGACCACCTGACGTTGCAACAGCCTTGAAATATGTGACTTATGATCATTCCGTCCCCCACTTTCCCCCCCAAAACGACATAAAGTCTAATCACGTCACTGGGGGAAGTTGCAAAGAACCACAGTTGTGTCCAATTGCCAACATCCGGTCACGTGATCATTTCCAGGGTGTGTGTGGGGGTGGCAGCCTTTGGAACGTCAGAACTGGGGTTCCAAACCCCCCCAGGGGAGATCCATCCTAACAGGTCATAAGTCAAGGAGCAGGTAGTCCTCGACCCACGACCACAACCGAGGCCAACGTATCTGTTGCTAAGCAAGACATTTGCGAAGCGAGTTCTGCCCCATTTTCTTGCCGGTCGTTAAGCGAATCGCTGTAATTGTTAAGTCAGTAACCCGGTTGTTAAGTGAATCTGGCTTCCCCACTGCTTGTCGCAAAAAGGGGATCAGGTGACTCCAGGGACATCGCGACCGTCATAAATTTGAGCCGGTTGACAAGCGTCGGAATTTTGCTCACACAAATCAGGCAGAGAGGCTGAAAAGGGTCGTAAGTGCAAGAAATGGTCATAAGTCACTTTTTTTCAGTGCCGTTGTAACTCAGGGCATTCAACGAACTGTTGTTAAGTGGAGAACTACCTGTGTTGAATTCAGGAAATGCAAAAAATGGAAGCAAAAGAAAGGAGAAGGAAAAAAACACAGCTTACGGGACTGAATCCTGGTTTAATTTAGCACAGACATCAGAAGCCTTGTTAATTCGGGGATGAGCACATTAAAAAAAGAAGTCGGTGGGGCTTGGCCGCCATCTTGACTTTTTTGACCCACACCCCTTCAGACCTTCCCGGAAGCCGATCAGAACTTCTGTCTTTTGTTAAGCACAAGAAAAAAAATCCCCCGGAGATATTTGGGGGATCCCCACGGCAGCGTGTCTCCCCACCACCTTCCCACACGCCCCAATTTCTGCACCAGTAGCACCAAGTGCACTTAACCCCGCGCCCCCCTGCCTGCCAATCAGGTCTACACCCGCCTTCTGGGAGGTTCCAGGTTTGTTTCGTGGCTGTGCCCCCCCTCCCCCGACTGAACCCCCTCCCCTCCCTCAATGGGTGCAGGGCCATTTGTGAGGTATTGGGGTGGGAGGACTTGGGTGCAAGAGGAGGCATTGCCAACAAGGGGAGGGGTGGGGGCAGGCCAGGTGGGAGAGGGGAATATGGGGAGACACGGGGTGGGGCCCCAACCCTGCACCCCCTTTTCTCCACCGCCCCTCCAAAGCCTCTTGGACACGCCCCTTGCTGTGAGGGCCTAGGTGGGTGGGTGGGCTGCTAAGGATTGGGTGTTTTCCAATTTGCCTCCCCTCCTCATTTCCAAGGAAGACCGCCCCCCCCCATCCCCATTGCTGGTGTCCCCTTGCAAGGTTGTTACAATCCTGCCATTCCATGGTGCTAACCTCTGGGGGGTGGGTGGGTGGAGACCCCTCTGCCAGGGTAGGGGTGAGGACAATGGGGGAGGCGAACAGCCTGCAGCCCTCTCCTCTTCTATTACCCCCCCCCAGGGAAGCCAGAGGGGGCCTTGTGTTTTGGGCGGTGGGAGGGCCAAAGGGGCTAAGATCAAACTACAGCAATTACAAGGAGGGGAGGGGGCTTCTGGGCGCCCCACACATCTGGGGAAGGCGATGGAGACGTACCACCTGGGGGCCAGGTGTGTTTACCTGCACAGAAACACCAATAAAATACCTTAAGAACCCTTGCTTGTTTCTGCCTCTGGTTTTTTGGGGGTGTGGGGGGAGGGGCCAGCACTTAGGAGAGGGGTGGGCAAAAGGCCCCTTTGCTTAAATTTGAAGCTGCACTTCAGTCCCACCTCTTCAGGTACACAGGTGGGGAAAAATATCCAAATATTGTGCATTCGTCAGCAGCGTCCTGGCACAGGTAGCCCTCAACGTCATGACCTCGTTTAGCGACCGTTCCAAGTTACAACGGCCCTGAAAAAAATGGACTTGACCGAGGTCAAGTTATAACTTCTTGAATAAATGGTCATACCTCGAGGATTACCTAAAAGCAATCCGATCTGGGTTGCAAAGATTGCAATGGCCACCAGGGGGCAGGGTAGAGTTAGGTTTGGGGGATCTCTGTGCAGTACTGCCTCCTGGAGTTCCTTTGCGACTCTGCAGATCTGATTTTTGTTGCCCTATTGTACAGGATTGAACAGGTAGTCTTCAACTTACAACAGTTCATTTAGTGACCGTTCAAAGTTACAACGGTGATGAGAAGAAGGACTTAGGGCCATTTTTCACACTTGCAACCTTTGTAGTATATCTGTGGTCATGTGATCAAAATTCAGATGCTTGGTAGCTGACTCACATTTATGACAGTCGCAGTGTCCCGGGGTCACGCGATAACCTTCTGACAAGCAAAATCAATGGGGAAGCCATACTCATGGTTCACTTAACAACGGTGGCCAGGAAAGTCGTAAAACGGGGCAAAACTCTCTTAACAAATGTTTCACTTAACGTACATTTTTGGCTCAGTTGTGGTCGTAAGTCGACTACCTGTATTTATTCATTTTTTTGTCATTTTTATATGCAGCACCCAGCAAAGGTGGCATTTCCAAATGTAAATTTAGTTTTTCATTTAAAAAAATTAAATCAATTGGATTGCAATTGGCCAGTTGCCACATTTTCTCTCTCTGCTTTCTTTAGAAAAAGAGATTAAAATTAAAATAGTTTATTTAAAGTCATCAGATTTTGTGAGTCCTTAATAAGATGCAGACTGGATATCCTGGTGGAAGACTTATATTATATATTGTAATTAGCTAGTTCTTAATAAAAAATTTTTATTTTATAGACAAACACACGGAAGTAATTGTTGATGCTTTAAATGTATGTCTTATCTATAGCTAGTTCTTGACTTACGACCACAATTGAGCCCAAAAAAGTTGGGTTGCTAAGCGAAACATTTGTTAAGTGAACTTTGCCTCATTTTACGACTGTTTGGGCCACAGTTGTTAAGTGAAACACTGCAGTTGATTACGTTAGTGACACAGTCATTAAGCTTCCCCATTGACTTTGCTTGTCAAGAGGCTCCAAATAGGGATAATGTGACCCCAAGACACGGCAACGGTCATAAATATGAGTCAGTTGCCAAGGAATTTTGATCCTGTGATCATAGGGATGCTGCAAACGGTCCTAAGCGAAAAACACTCCTGTCGCTTTTTTTCAATGCCGTCGTAACTTTGAATGGTTCACTAAATGAACGGCTGTAAGTTGAGGACTATCTGTATTGTCGTTTTGGAACAAGGGTGCCTGGTGGTTTTGCAAAAAAACGAGTCTGGAAGCATCTTTTCTGATTTAACACATTTGATTCAAAGGCAGAAAGATTCCGGGAGCTTCCGATCGGTCCTCAATGGTTCATTTAGTGACCGTTTGAAGTTACAACAGCACAGGAAAAAATGACCTAGGACCGTTTTTCACACTTGCGACCGTTGCTGCAACCCCGTGGTCACATAATCAGAATTCAGATGCTTGGCCACCGACTCGTATTTATGACGGTCGCTGTTTCCCAGAGTCAGGTGCGACCTTCTGACAAGCAGAGTTAAATGGGGAAGCAGGATTCACATAACGACCATTTGACTAACTCAACTACAACCACGGCAAGAAAGGTGGTAAAACTCATATAACTGCTGTCTCGCTTAGCCACCGAAAATTGGGGCTCAATGGTGGTCGTAAGACGAGGACTGCCTGCACTGCACATTTCATTCGATACCATGTAGAGTTTAGACCAGGGTCTTTCAAATGCGGTCATTTGAAGATGGGTGGGCTTCAGTTCCCAGAATCCCCCAGCCTGCGTTGCTGTCCATGGACGGAGAATGCGTCTGCCTTGTGAGGTTGCTTGTGGGGTCCCTCAAGGGCATCCAGCTGGGCCCCAGGCTTGCCCGTTTCCTTCCCTAGTCCCCTCCAAAAATAACTCGGAGCCAAGAAATCTGATCAGCCATTGGAAATGAGCCACATTATATATATATATATATATATATTCTGAGGTTTTCGCGGGTGTTTGTATGTAGGTGTTTGGTTATTCGGGTTTTCTCCCGCGTAAAATTGGAAGTGTCTTGGCGACGTTTCGACGAAGCAATGTGTGATTGCTCCCAGAAGCACGAAGCTGACGCCTGAAGATGACGAATGAGACTTCGTCGAAACATCGCCAAGACACTTCCAATTTTATGCGGGAGAAAACCCGAATAACCAAAGACCTACATTTATTTATTTATTTATGTATATTTATTTATGTATACATACATATTATGTATGTATATTTATCAGCATATGCAAATGAGCAATGGCCCTGTTTTCTCTCCCCCAACAACCCACCAGGGAGGGGGAGGGGGGTCCCTTTGCATTACAAGCAGGTGGGGAGGGGGAGGTTTTGCTGTAACCCAGCATCCTTGTTCCTCCACATACACACCCTGGCAGCACATCTGGGCCTGGCCCAGCTGTGCAACATCTGTGCAACATTCAGAAATTGAGATGGAAAACTCCACAGCTCTCCCCTCACCTCAGGGATCAGGCAAACCCCCCCACACACAATTTATCACAGAAAGCAGGACCTGCAGATGCCTCCCCTCGGAGCAGTGTTGCTGGGCCACAAGGCCCCCTCCCCTTCCAGCAGGGGCTGGAGAATCCTCTTGGCCCCCTACCCCTCCAGTAAAACCAATCCCCCGCCAGCAGGGTCTGGCTGCCCCCTTCTCTCTCCCTCCCTCCCTCTCCACAGGCCGAGACCCATTTCTAATCCTGCATATCTAAGGGTCCCCTGTCGCACTGCAAAACTCACAACACACCTGTGGCTCACAGCAACCCTACCCCCTTCGCCCCATCCCTGGAGGCCGAAAGGTGAGTTGGCATCACAGCAACCCTACCCCACAAACACCCCACCCCACCCCATCCCCGAGCGTCCAGCAGTCCATGGAAGATCTTTTCTCTTAACTCCACTTCCACTGCAAAATCAAGGCAGCCCATAGTCAGGTTGGAGAGAAAGGGACGAGAAGAGAGCAGGGCCATTCCCTGCGACTGGGGAGCAGCCCCTACGAATGCCCATTGAGCTGAGAAGAAGCAAATGGATGGGGGGAGATGCTCGGTCTGTCTCCGGGATGGCAACATTCTGGGTGCGGAAGAAGCTAGTCCGTCACATCTGCGAGTTCGCAGAGGGTGTTTTCCAGGTCAGTGATGCGCTTCTCGTGATCTTGGATGGTTTGGCGCAGAGTGCGGATTTCTTGCAAGAGGTCTTCGAGGGTGGAGGTCTGGGGGGGGGAGTGAGAGAGAGAGAGAGAGAAGGAGGAAGAGGAGGAGGAGGAGAGAAGAAAAAAAGAACAGAAAAAGGAGGAGGAAGACAAAAAGAAAATAGAGGAAGAGAAGGAGAAGGAAAAGAAGACAATAGAGGATGAGGAGGAGAAAAAGGAAGAGAAAAAGAAAAAGAGAAGGAGGAGAAAAGGAGAAGGAGAGAAGGAGAAAGAAGAAGGAAAAAGGAAAAGAAGAAGAGGACGACGACGAGGAGGAGAATGAAAAGGAGATGAAAGAAAGGAGATGGAGAGGAAAAAGGAAAGAAGGAGGAGGAGGAAGAAGGAGGAGGGAAATGAAAAAGACATGTAGAGGGGAAGAAAGAAAGGAGGAGGGGAGAAGAAAGAGGAAAAAATAAAGAAGGAGGAAGAAGAGGAGGAGGGGAGGGGAATGAAGAGAAATAGAGGAGGAGAACGAAAAAAGAAGAGAAGAAAGAAAAAAGAAGGTGAGAGAGAAGGAGGTATGTCAATTAAAGAAGGAAGAAGGTGCTCAGTTGATTTTCACAGACAAAATCCACATTCCCTCCCCCCCCTCTCTCTCTCTCTCACACACACACACACACACACACTCACAAAAACGGCCAACAACTCACAGAAAAATTGGAGTCACAGCTGGAGAGGCTCCTGCGTGAGCCGGGCGGGGGCTTGCTGTCCAGGATGTTTTTCTTACTGACTTTGAGCTCGCGGTTCTTGAGGGGGACGTAGCCGTCCCGCAGGGAGACCAGGAGGGGCTCGGCGTCTTTCCCTGCCAGCCATTCATCCGCCTCCAGGGCCGGCTCGGGACCAGGGGTGTCCGGGTACAGGTCATCCTGGAAGAGGTCCGACTGCCAAGAATGGGGAGGGGGGTTTCGTTAAGTATTTGGACGTTGTATCAGCTTTTGCCAACTTCGGTAACTTTAAAATGTGTGGACTTCCAGAATTCCCCAGTCAGGAAGTCCTCCCCTCTTAAAGCATGCTGGCTGGGGGATTCTGGGAGAGGAAGTCCTCCCCTCTTAAAGCAGGCTGGCTGGGGGATTCTGGGAGTGGGAGTCCTCCCCTCTTAAAGCAGGCTGGCTGGGGGATTCTGGGAGTGGAAGTCCTCCCCTCTTAAAGCAGGCTGGCTGGGGGATTCTGGGAGTGGAAGTCCTCCCCTCTTAAAGCAGGCTGGCTGGGGGATTCTGGGAGTGGAAGTCCAGCCCTCTTAAAGCAGGCTGGCTGGGGATTCTGGGGTGGAAGTCCTCCTCTCAAAGCAGGCTGGCTGGGAGATTCTGGGAGTGGAAGTCCAGCCCTCTTAAAGCAGGCTGGCTGGGGGATTCTGGGAGTGGAAGTCCTCCCCTCTTAAAGCAGGCTGGCTGGGGAATTCTGGGAGTGGAAGTCCTCCCCTCTTAAAGCAGGCTGGCTGGGGGATTCTGGGAGTGGAAGTCCTCCCCTCTTAAAGCAGGCTGGCTGGGGAATTCTGGGAGTGGAAGTCCTCCCCTCTTAAAGCAGGCTGGCTGGGGAATTCTGGGAGTGGAAGTCCTCCCCTCTTAAAGCAGGCTGGCTGGGGGATTCTGGGAGTGGAAGTCCTCCCCTCTTAAAGCAAGCTGGCTGAGGGATTCTAGGAGTGGAAGTCCTCCCCTCTTAAAGCAGGCTGGCTGGGGGATTCTGGGAGTGGAAGTCCTCCCCTCTTAAAGCAGGCTGGCTGGGGGATTCTGGGAGTGGAAGTCCTCCCCTCTTAAAGCAGGCTGGCTGGGGGATTCTGGGAGTGGAAGTCCTCCCCTCTTAAAGCAGGCTGGCTGGGGGATTCTGGGAGTGGAAGTCCTCCCCTCTTAAAGCAAGCTGGCTGGGGGATTCTGGGAATTGTAGTCCACCTATCTTAAAACCGACTGCAGCTGAGGGTGATGGATACAGATTTGGGGTTCCAGGGTCAAAGCCTTTCTGTCCCTGGGGGTTGCACTCCATGGAAGTGATCTAAAAGGTTGCTATTCTATTTACAGAATACAGAATAACAGACTTAGAAGTGTGGAGGTCTTTTAGTCCAATCCCCTGTTCAGGCAGGAGACCCTACTAGTGTTGTTGTCCGCTGGCGGCCTGTGGAGCTGGCAGCAGAGCCAGACAGTGAGGAGGCTGGGGAAGAACATGGGCCAGTCCTGGAGTCTGGGGAAGGGCTAAGACGAGGGCTCTGCGCCAGAGGCAGAGAGCGGGCCAGAGCCATCCAGGTGTTATGTGCTGCCTCCGGAGCCTCCAGAGTCGGACATCAGCGAGGCAGACAAACAGGGGGAGCCTGTTCCCAGTGTGCGCATGCACAGAGCTGCCAGTAGGCAAGAACAGTTATGACAAAAGGGACGACTCAGGAGTAAGGCTTGGAGATGACTGGCCCCTCCCATAAGACATAAAGGAAGAGCAAAGGCACGTGAGCCTTTGTAGGAAGCAACTTTGCTTTTTCTGGTCGGTTTAAATTCTGAAGCTCCGTTTTGACTCTGCTCCATGTGGCCTTGCAAAGCTAATTGCCAATTAGGTCTTTGGCAGCGTGTCAAGGGAGACACAGGTGGGCGCTTATCAGCCTTATCCCGAAGGACTGTTGGACTCTTTACAAACTATTTGTGACTCCTTACGGGCTGTGAATGAACAGAATTCATAGCCGTTGAAATAATAAGAGTTTTTTTGGGACTAATCGTGCGCTTTTTACTTTCTCAGGAACCCTCGGTCAGAACCGGACAAACGGCCGTCCAATTCATAAAAGACTCACCTTTCGGGGTACAGTCATAACAATGGGCTCACATTTTCGTTCGTGCAGCTTGTAAAACCTGTGTGGTTGGAGGGGAGAGAAAGAAGTTATGGGTCTGACATGGCTGGAGTCTTGCATAGGCTCCGCCCACCCCACACCCCTTCCCCCACAACCCATAATCCCCCTTCGTGCTTCTGAATCAGATCAATTCAGTTTGTTGTTCCTAGAACAGGGGTCGGCAACCTTAAACACTCAAAGAGCCATTTGGACCCGTTTCCCCACAGAAAAGAAAACACCGGGAGCCACAAAACCCTTCCCCATGCCTGACTGTTTCTTGAGCAGCCACAAAACTAGCATAGGTAGTTTATTTATTTATTTATTTTATTTTATTTATATACCGCCCTTCTCCCGAAGGACTCAGGGCGGTTTATAACCAGGGTAAAAACACAGCTCAGAAAAGTTAAGAAGCATATAAAAACTACTTAAATTAAAAACTGAAGGAATAAAAACTATAATAAAACCCCTACAAAAACTTCATTAAGCCAGCCCTGCACGATAAAATAGAAAGGTCTTTAGCTTTATTTAGTTGAAATAAATGTTCTGTTTTCTTCTGAAACTTTTGTTTTCTTGGATTTATCCATGGTTGGCCTATCGCGGGTCGAAAAGCTGAATAAATCGTGTGCCAGCGGGGTATCACACATTGGCAGTTGTAACACATATTTTGAGTGACAGGGAGCCGCAGCAGAGGGATAACATAACATAACATAACATAACATCAGAGTTGGAAGGGACCTTGGAGGCCTTCTAGTCCAACCCCCTGCCCAGGCAGGAAACCCTACACCATCTCAGTCAGATGGTTATCCAACATTTTCTTAAAAGATAAAAGAGCCAGAGCTGCGAGTTGCTGACCCCTGTCCTAGAAGGAGTAGAAGAGAAATCTCTTCTTATCTGAAGGAGGCGTTTTTTTGACCCCACCCCACCCCATCGTAAGAAATTTCTTTTAAAGTCATACAATCTCCCCTCCCTCCCCCAACCCCTCCTCCCCCCTGTGTGTTTTTTTTGGGTGGTCTTTGCATTAAATTAAGCCCAATGGGTCTCAATTTCGACCACTTTAAGAAAGGTGGACTTCAACTCCCAGAGTTCCCCAGCCAGCGTTGATGGGAGTTGAAGTCCCACCCATCTTAAAGTTTAAAAAAAATACTGCAACCTTACAAAGCTTTACATATTTTAACTGAATTTATCGGCTGGAAAACAGCCATCATTCAGCACCCTTGTTCCAAAAGAACAGAAGGTGAATATTATATAATAATTAGAATAAAATAGAATAGAATAGAATAGAATAGAATAGAATAGAATAGAATAGAATAGAATAGAATAGAATAGAATTAGGAAAGAATAGAATAGAATTAGGAAAGAATAGAATAGAATAGAATTAGGAAAGAATAGAATAGAATAGAATAGAATAGAATAGAATAGAATAGAATAGAATAGAATAGAATTAGGAAAGAATAGAATAGAATAGAATAGAATAGAATAGAATAGAATAGAATAGAATAGAATAGAATAGAATAGAATTTTTTATTGGCCAAGTGTGATTGGACACACAAGGAATTTGTCTTGGTGTATATGCTGTCAGTGTACAGTTTATTTTTATTTATTTTTATTTTATTTATTTATTTATTATTTTATTTATTTATTTTTGTCACAACAATATATGTTATACTATAAACAGCGTTTATAGTATATATATTATATAATATTCACCTTCTGTTCTTTTGGAACAAGGGTGCTGAATGATGGCTGTTTTCCAGCCGATAAATTCAGTTAAAATATGTAAAGCTTTGTAAGGTTGCAGTATTTTTTTTAAACTTTAAGATGGGTGGGACTTCAACTCCCATCAACGCTGTATATAGTACAGTATAAAGTTATACTATACTTTATATATACTATAAAAGATTATATAGTATATAAACAGATATATGAGTAAATATAAGGAGGTATAAGCATATATATATATATGAAGAAGAAAAGAAAAACAATAGGACAGGAACGGTAGGCACGTTTGTGCGCTTATGCACGCCCCTTATGGTCCTCTTAGGAATGGGGTGAGGTCAATAGTAGAAAGTTTTTGGTTAAAGCTTTTGGGATTATGGGAAGAGACCACAGAGTCAGGTAAAGTATTCCAAGCACTGATGATTCTGTTACAGAAGTCATAAAAGAAAAGATACGTTCATCAAGGTACAACATTTACAACACAATTGATGGTCTATATAATAATTAAATAATGACAATTTAGATCTTACAGCTGTTTAGCTATTCTTGGCCTGGGATGTAGAGTGCTGCAGTTCTGAAACGCTTCTGCCTTTGAATATATAATTCGTTAGTTGGACAAGATTCTCTTTTTTCTTCCTACCAACCTCACCCTGAACAATTCCTGGCACAATTATTAAATTGTGCATTGAAATCATTTTTATTCCACCTTCTTATTTTTATGCAATTGGCAAAACAACCTTTAAAGTAGGAGCTTTAAAAAATTAGTAAAGAAATATGGAGAAAGAAAAACGGTAGAGAAGTTTGATGAAGGAATAAAGGAAAAGAGAAAGAAAAAGATGAGAGAAGGGACACTGCCAAGTCTATTCAAAATGCAAGCTAAGAGAGAAAAGATAGGAAATAAATGTTTCGTTATTGGTTTGTTAGTTAGTTGAATTTACATAGCCTCCCATCGCACTGAAGGTGAACTTTGTGCTGCGTCACCTGCAAAGTCATGGAATCAATCATCAACCAATCCATTACCTCACACTTAGAAGCAAACAACCTACTCTCCAACAAACAATTTGGTTTAAGCTAAGCAAGATCACATCAAATACCTGTACAATTAGCACAGGGGCCCCCCAACGCTGTATTCTCTCCCCACTTCTCTCTGTATACCAATGACTGCATCTCTAACGATCCATCTATTAAGCTACTGACGTTCGCAGATGACACAACAGTGGTTGGTCTCATTCGAGACAATGACGAATCCGCATATAGACGAGAGGTCGAACGACTAGCCTTGTGGTGCAACCAAAACAATCTGGAACTGAACACACTCAAAACCATAGAAATGGTAGTAGACTTTAGGAAAAACCCCTCCATACTTCCACCTCTCACAATACTTGACAACACAGTATCAACAGTAGAAACCTTCAAATTTCTGGGTTCTATCATATCGCAAGATCTCAAATGGACAGCTAACATCAAAACATCATTAAAAAGGACAACAAAGAATGTTCTTTCTGCGCCAACTCAGTAAGCTCAAACTGCCCAAGGAGCTGCTGATCCAATTCTACAGAGGAATTATTTGTTTAGCAGAGTGATGGGCCGGAAAAACTGTTCTTGTGTCTAGTTGTTCTGGTGTGCAGTGCTCTATAGCGTCGTTTTGAGGGTAGGAGTTGAAACAGTTTATGTCCAGGATGCGAGGGATCTGCAAATATTTTCACGGCCCTCTTCTTGA
Organism: Ahaetulla prasina; assembly: GCF_028640845.1. NCBI lineage: Eukaryota > Metazoa > Chordata > Lepidosauria > Squamata > Colubridae > Ahaetulla > Ahaetulla prasina. The sequence continues at coordinate 2,325,220 of NC_080539.1, forward strand.
TTCGTGCAGTATACAGGTCCTCAATGGAAGGCAGGTTGGTAGCCATTATTTTTTCTGCAGTTCTAATTACCTTACAGACGACCCCCATCCCGTTAAAGACCTCGGAGTTTTCATGTCAAATGATCTAAATGCCAAAGCCCACTGCAACTACATAGCAAAAAAAGCTCTAAGTGTTGTAAACCTAATCTTGCATAGCTTCTTTTCCAAAAACACCACACTACTAACCAGATCATATAAAACATTTGCTAGACCTATTCTTGAATACAGCTCACCTGTCTGGAACCCTCACCACATCTCTGACATCAATACAATTGAACGTGTCCAGAAATATTTTACAAGAAGAGTTCTCCATTCCTCTGAAAACAACAAAATACCTTATCCCACTAGACTTGAAATCCTAGGCTTAGAAAACTTGGAACTCCGTCGCCTTCGACAAGACCTAAGTTTAACTCACAGAATCATCTATTGTAATGTCCTTCCTGTCAAAGACTAGTTCAGCTTTAATTGCAACAATACTAGAGCAACTAATAGATTTAAACTTAATGTAAACCGCTTTAATCTAGATTGCAGAAAATATGACTTCTGCAACAGAATCATCAGTGCTTGGAATACTTTACCTGACTCTGTGGTCTCTTCCCATAATCCCAAAAGCTTTAACCAAAAACTTTCTACTATTGACCTCACCCCATTCCTAAGAGGACCATAAGGGGCGTGCATAAGCGCACAAACGTGCCTACCGTTCCTGTCCTATTGTTTTTCTTTTCTTCTTCCTATATACATATATGCTTATACCTCCTTATATTTACCCATATATGTGTGTATATATTATATAATCTTTTTGTATGATACCTACATATATTGTTATGACAAAATATATAAATAAATAAATAAATAAATAAATAAACTCTGGATGGCGCACAACAATAGATAAAACAAAGAATATAAAAACATTAAAATAAATATAAAATGATGCCATCTATGATTGAAGGGAGAAAAAAATCAGCTCCCTTATTTCATATTTATCAATAGTCATTCCTAACAAACAGGAAGCAGCAGGTGAAGCTAAGCAAGATCACATCAAATACCTGTACAATTAGCACAGGGGCCCCCCAACGCTGTATTCTCTCCCCACTTCTCTCTGTATACCAATGACTGCATCTCTAACGATCCATCTATTAAGCTACTGACGTTCGCAGATGACACAACAGTGGTTGGTCTCATTCGAGACAATGACGAATCCGCATATAGACGAGAGGTCGAACGACTAGCCTTGTGGTGCAACCAAAACAATCTGGAACTGAACACACTCAAAACCATAGAAATGGTAGTAGACTTTAGGAAAAACCCCTCCATACTTCCACCTCTCACAATACTTGACAACACAGTATCAACAGTAGAAACCTTCAAATTTCTGGGTTCTATCATATCGCAAGATCTCAAATGGACAGCTAACATCAAAAACATCATTAAAAAAGGACAACAAAGAATGTTCTTTCTGCGCCAACTCAGTAAGCTCAAACTGCCCAAGGAGCTGCTGATCCAATTCTACAGAGGAATTATTGAGTCTGTCATTTGCACCTCTATAACTGTCTGGTTCAGTTCTGCAACCCAACAAGAAAAACACAGACTTCAGAGGATAATTAGAACTGCAGAAAAAATAATTGCTACCAACTTGCCTTCCATCGAGGACCTGTATACTGCACGAATCAAGAAGAGGGCCGTGAAAATATTTACAGACCCTTCGCATCCTGGATATAAACTGTTTCAACTCCTACCCTCAAAACGACGCTATAGAGCACTGCACAACAGAACAACTAGACACAAGAACAGTTTTTCCCCGAAGGCCATCACTCTGCTAAACAAATAATTCCCTCAACACTGTCAGACTATTTACTGAATCTGCACTACTATTAATCTTCTCATAGTTCCCATCACCAATCTCTTTCCACTTATGACTGTATGACTATAACTTGTTGCTGGCAATCCTTATGATTTATATTGATATATTGACCATCAATTGTGTTGTAAATGTTGTACCTTGATGAACGTATCTTTTCTTTTATGTACACTGAGAGCAGATGCACCAAGACAAATTCCTTGTGTGTCCAATCACACTTGGTCAATAAAATTCTATTCTATTCTATTCTATTCTATTTATCAATAGATGCACTGGCTGCCTGTGGCCTTCCGGGTGCACTTTAAGGTGTTGGTTACGACCTTTAAAGCGCTCCATGGCTTAGGGCCTGGGTACTTACGGGACCGCCTGCTGTTACCGCATGCCTCCCACCGACCCGTACGCTCTCACAGAGAAGGACTCCTCAGGGTGCCGTCCGCCAAACAATGTCGGCTGGCGGCCCCCAGGGGAAGGTCCTTCTCTGTGGGGGCTCCCACCCTCTGGAACGAGCTTCCCCCGGGTTTACGCCAAATACCTGACCTTCGGACATTCCGTCGCGAACTGAAGACACATCTTTTTATCCGTGCGGGGCTGGCTTAAATTGGAATCTTAATGTTAAATTTATTAATTTTTAAACGGGGTTTTTTAGTATGGCAAATTTTAATCTCCAGGCTAATTTAAATAAGTTTTTTAAATTGTATTTTAACCTGTATATTGTATTGCTGGTTTTATCTTGCCTGTACACCGCCCTGAGTCCTTCGGGAGAAGGGCGGTATAAAAATCAAATAAATAATAATAATAATAATAATAATAATAATAATAATAATAATAATAATAATAATAATAATAATAATAATAATAATAATAGTGATTTTACACTTATCAATAGTCATTAGCAGTGTAATAGTCATTTATCAATAATAATCTACTAATCAAGACAATCAGTAACACCTATTACACCTCCTTCTTGACTTACAATCCCTTTAGTGACCAAAGTTACAACGGCGACTGGAAAAAGTGACTTATGACCAGTCCTCGCACTTATGACCGCTGCAGCATCTCCAGTCACCTAATCAAAATTTGCGTGCTTGGCAACTGGTGACCTTCCGCGCCGGCTTCCAACAAGCAAAGTCAATGGGGGAAGCTGGATTCGCTAAGCAACCACACGATTCACTTAACAACCATGAGAAAACTGGTCACAACACTGGGCATGACTTACTTAACAACTGCTTGCTTAACAGCCGTGGTCCCAATTGGGATTGCAAGATCGATTTAGGACCACAACTGAGCCCAGCGTTTCTGTTGCTAAGCGAGACAGACGTTAAGTGAGACTTGTTCCATTTCACGAGTTTTCTTGTCACTGTTGTTAAGTGAGTCACACGGTTCTTAAGTGAAGCTGGCTTCCCCATTGACTTTGCTGGTCGGAAGGCTGCCAAAGGGGTTCACGTGACCCCGGGACTCTGCAACCGTCATAAATATGAGCCAGGTGCTAAGAGGCTGAATTTTGACCACGTGACCACGTGGATTCTGCAACAGTCGTAAATGTGAAAAACGGTCACAAGTCACTTTTTTCAGTGCCTTTGTCACTTCAAACGGTCACTAAACGAACTGCTGCAAATCGCGGAGTACCTGTAACATAGCTGTTAAGTGAATCACTACAGTTGTTAAGTCACCCGGTTGTTAAGTGAATCTGGCTTCCCCCTTGATTTCGCTTGTCAGAAGGTCACAAAAGGGGATCGCGTGACCCCGGGACGCTGCAACCGTCGTAAGTACATGTCAGTTGCCAAGCCTCTGAATTCTGACCACGTGACCACGCAGATGCTACAACGGCCATTAAGTGTGAAAAACGGTCGTAAGTCACTTTGTTCCATGCCGTTGTATTGTGAAGGGTCGTAACATTTCTGCCCTGGAGATCCCAGCGCCCGGCTGCCCTTCTTCCCCCCACCCCGCCCCGCCCCAAGCCTCACCTGGCGATTTCGCACTTGCTGACGTCCAGCCCCCGTTTGGGCATGAAGCCCATTCCGCGCTGGGGCTCCTTGCTGCTGTAGGTGCTCAGGTAGTGGACGTAGGGCGCCTCCTCCGTGATCTCGAAGTAGCGGATGCTGCTGTCCCCCTGCGTGGGGGGAGGAGGAGGAGGAGGAAGGGGGGGTGTGTCTCAGGCCGGCTCCCCCTCCCCTCCCCACCCCTCCAGCAAGGGGGAAGGTCCTCCCCAGCCAGCCAAGACATTGGGCAAAAGGCTGTAAGCCCCTCCCACCCCTGAAATCACCTGCCCTGGTTCTCCCTAAACCAGGATCTGTAGCTTTCTTCTTTCTTTCTTTCTCTCTTTCTTCCTTCCTCTCATCTTCCTCCCTCTTCTTTCTTTTTCTGTCTTTCTTTCTTTCTCTCCTTCCTCTCATCTTCCTCCTATCCATCTTCCTCCCTCTTCTTTCTTTCTTTCTTTCTTTCTTTTCTTTTCTTCTTCCTTCCTTTTTCCTCCAACCTTCGTCCCATCCACCTTCCTCCCTCTTTCTCTCTTTCTTCCTTCCTTCCTTTTCTTTCTTTCCTTCCTTTTCTTTTTCTTGTCTTCCTTCTTTCCTCCCCTTCTTTCTTCCTTTTCTTTCTCTTTCTCTCCTTCCTTCCTCTCATCTTCCTTCTATCCATCTTCCTCCTCTTCTTTCTTTCTTTTTTCTCTCATTCTTTTCTTTTCTTCTTCCTTCCTTTTTCCTCCCACCTTCTTCCCATCCATCTTCCTCCTCTCTTTCTTTCTTTTCTTTCTTTCTTTTCTTCTTTCTTTTCTTCTTCTTTCTTTCTTTCTTTCTTTCTTTCTTTCTTTCTTCCTTCCTTCCTTCCTTCCTTCCTTTTCTTTTTCTTGTCTTCCTTCTTCCCACTTTCCTCCCCCTTCTTTCTTTCCTTTTTTCTTTCTCTTTCTTTCTTTCCTTCCTTCCTCTCATCTTCCTCCTATCCATCTTCCTCCCTCTTTGCGTGCTTGGCAACTGGTGACCTTCAAGCTTCCAACAAGCAAAGTCAATGGGGGAAGCTGGATTCGCTAAGCAACCACACGATTCACTTAACAACCATGAGAAAACTGGTCACAACACTGGGCATGACTTACTTAACAACTGCTTGCTTAACAGCCGTGGTCCCAATTGGGATTGCAAGATCGATTTAGGACCACAACTGAGCCCAGCGTTTCTGTTGCTAAGCGAGACATTTGTTAAGAGGAATTTGTCCCATTTACGACCTTTCTTGCCACAGTTGTTAAGTGAGTCACACGGTTCTTAAGTGAAGCTGGCTTCCCATTGACTTTGCTGGTCGGAAGGCTGCCAAAGGGTTCACGTGACCCGGACTCTGCAACCGTCATAAATATGAGCCAGGTGCTAAGAGGCTGAATTTTGATCACCTGACCACGGGATGCCGCAACGGTCGTAAGTGTGGAAAAGGGTCATAAGTCACCTTTTCAGTGCCGTTGTAACTTTGAACAGTCACTAAACGAACTGCTGCAAATCGCGGAGTACCTGTAACATAGCTGTTAAGTGAATCACTACAGTTGTTAAGTGAATCACTGCAGTTCTTAAGTTAATGACACGGTCATTAAAGGAACTGGCTTCCCATTGACTTGGCTTGTCAGAAGGTCACAAAGGATCGCGTGACCCGGACGCTGCAACCGTCGTAAGTACATGTCAGTTGCCAAGCCTCTGAATTCTGACCACGTGACCACGCAGATGCTACAACGGCCATTAAGTGTGAAAAACGGTCGTAAGTCACTTTGTTCCATGCCGTTGTATTGTGAAGGGTCGTAACATTTCTGCCCTGGAGATCCCAGCGCCCGGCTGCCCTTCCCCCCACCCCGCCCCGCCCCCAGCCTCACCTGGCGATTTCGCACTTGCTGACGTCCAGCCCCCGTTTGGGCATGAAGCCCATTCCGCGCTGGGGCTCCTTGCTGCTGTAGGTGCTCAGGTAGTGGACGTAGGGCGCCTCCTCCGTGATCTCGAAGTAGCGGATGCTGCTGTCCCCCTGCGTGGGGGGGGGGAGGAGGAGGAGGAAGGGGGTGGGTGTCTCAGGCCAGCTCCCCCTCCCCTCCCCACCCCTCCAGCAAGGGGGAAGGTCCTCCCCAGCCAGCCAAGACATTGGGCAAAAGGCTGTAACCCCCTCCCACCCCCCGGAAATCACCTGCCCTGGTTCTCCCCTACACCAGGATCTGTAGCTTTCTTTCTTTCTTTCTTTTTCTCATCTTCCTTCTTCCCACTTTCTCCCTCTTCTTTCTTTTTCTGTCTTTCTTTTTCTTTCTCTCTCCTTCCTTCCTCTCATCTTCCTCCTATCCATCTTCCTCCCTCTTTTCTTTCTTTCCTTTTCTCTCTCGTTCTTTTTTCTTTCTTCTTCCTTCCTTTTTTCCTCCCACCTTTGTCCCATCCACCTTCCTCCCTCTTCTTTCTTTTTCTTTTCTTCCTTCCTTCCTCTTCCTTCCTTTTTCTTTTTCTTGTCTTCCTTCTTCCCACTTTCCTCCCCTTCTTTCCTTTTTCTTTTCTTCCTTCCTTCCTCTCATCTTCCTCCTATCCATCTTCCTCCTCTTTTCTTTTTCCCCTTTTCTCTTTCCTTTCATTCTTTTTTCTTTCTTCTTCCTTCCTTTTTTCCTCCCACCTTCTTCCCATCCACCTTCCTCTCTTCTTTCTTTCTTTCTGTTTCTCATCTTCCTTCTTCCCACTTTCCTCCCTCTTCTTTCTTTTCTTTCTTTCTCTCCTTCCTTCTTCTCATCTTCTTTCTTCTTTTCTTTTCTTTCCTTTTCTCTTTCCTTTCATTCTTTTTTCTTTCTTCTTCCTTCCTTTTTTCCTCCCACCTTCTTCCCATCCACCTTCCTCCCTCTTCTTTTCTTTCTTTCTTTCTTTTCTTTCTGTTTCTCGTCTTCCTTCTTCCCACTTTCCTCCCTCTTCTTTTTTTCCTTTTCTTTCTTTCTTTTTTTCTCTCCTTCCTTCCTCTCATCTTCCTTCCTCTTTTCTTTTCTTTCCTTTTCTCTTTCCTTTCATTCTTTTTTCTTTCTTCTTCCTTCCTTTTTTCCTCCCACCTTTGTCCCATCCACCTTCCTCCCTCTTTTCTTTCTTTCTTTTCTTCTTTCTTTTCTTTTCTTCCTTCCTTCCTTTTTCTTTTTCTTGTCTTCCTTCTTCCACTTTCCTCCCCCTTCTTTCTTTCCTTTTTTCTTTCTTTTTCTTTCTCTTCTTCCTTCCTCTCATCTTTCTATCCATCTTCCTCCCTCTTTTCTTTTCTTTCCTTTTCTCTTTCCTTTCATTCTTTTTTCTTTCTTCTTCCTTCCTTTTTTCCTCCCACCTTCTTCCCATCCACCTTCCTCCCTCTTCTTTCTTTCTTTCTTTCTTTCTTTCTTTCTTTCTTTCTTTCTTTCTTTCTTTCTTTCTTTCTTTCTTTCTTTCTTCCTTCCTTCCTTCCTTCCTTCCTTCCTTCCTTCCTTCCTTCCTTCCTTCCCTCCCTCCCTCATTTCCCTTATAAGGCAATTCTTCCTTTTTCATTTCCTCCAAGAAAACGATGACACTCAATTGCACCTCCTCCTCGTCTTTTAGTCCCATCACAAACCCAGGCAGGGGTCTAAGTGGGGGGAGGATCGGGGCTGCACTCACTTGGTTAGGACCTCAAGATTTATCAACATGCTGGAGTAGGAGGGGAGCACTGTGCGCCCCCTCCGTTTCCCCCCCCCCGCCCCCGGGGGGGGGGAAATTACCTCCCTCCCCTGTTTACCTACCTTTCCACACAGGTAGACTATGCTGGAATCAGGGTCGTAAAAGGGCAGGAGAACCCCGTTGCTGGTGTCCATCTCCTGGAGGGCGATGGGCTCCTCAAAGTTTTTCTGCCAAGGCCAGGAAAGGAGTCAGGACCCAGGACCCCTCCCCAGGCCCATGCACACAGCTGGGGGAGTCCCAGGCAGATCCCCCCCACCCCCATTCCACCCCCAGCTGTAACCCAAACGCTCCTGAAGGGGCCACATCCTCAGGCTATCCTGACCGAGGGTAACCCCCCAGAGGACATCTAGTCTGACCTCTCCCTAATCTACTGCTTCTTTAGCCTCATGCATTCTAACCGCCCCCCATCATCTGAGCCGCAGTGCCCCATGGGCTATACTAGGGATAGCCCAACCTTGGCCACTTTAAAACCCGTGGACTCCGACTCCCAGACGGCTGGCTGGAGAGTCCTGGGAGTTGAAGTCCACAGGTCTTAAAGTGGCCGGGTTGGAGAACCCCGTTGCTGGTGTCCATCTCCTGGAGGGCGATGGGCTCCTCAAAGTTCTTCTGCCAAGGCCAGGAAAGGAGTCAGGACCCAGGACCCCTCCCCAGGCCCATGCACACAGCTGGGGGAGTCCCAGGCAGATCCCCCCACCCCCATTCCACCCCCAGCTGTAACCCAAACACTCCTGAAGGGGCCACATCCTCAGGCTATCCTGACCGAGGGTAACCCCCCAGAGGACATCTAGTCTGACCTCTCCCTAATCTCCTGCTTCTTTAGCCTCATGCATTCTAACCGCCCCCCCCCCCTCATCTGAGCCGCAGTACCCCATGGGCTATACTAGGGATAGCCCAACCTTGGCCACTTTAAAACCCGTGGACTCCGACTCCCAGACGGCTGGCTGGAGAGTCCTGGGAGTTGAAGTCCACAGGTCTTAAAGTGGCCGAAGTTGGAGAACCCTGGCCTGCACAGACTACATAGTCCATTCCTACTCCCACCACCTGTTTCTGAAGCCCCTTCTCTTTTGCAGCCCCTGCCTGGGAACACAGCACACCCCCATGCACCCTTCTATTTCCCCCCCCAGCCCCCCAAATCCACAGCAATCGGACTCTGGGAACCAGGCATTGTCCGGGGACGAACCAAGTGGTCAGAACTGGAACTCAAATCTTCTCGGAGCTTCAACTTCCCAGCTAAGCTTTTTGGCCCTGGGATCACCCGGTGGCCTCCTATCCAAATGTTAAGTGTTGAACCCTGTGGAGTCAAGGTGGGCCAAGTGTTGCCCTCTGCTGGACAATCAGAATCTTGGCCGGATGGGCAATAAATCTGATTGACATTTGACCAGCTCCCAGATGTCCTTAGAAAAACGACATCCGGTGTAACGGAGGTTGTTATGGGAAAAGTTGACGGTGCGATTAAGTGCAGGTAGTCCTCGATTTATGACCATAATTGAGCCCAAAATTTCTGCTGCTAAGCAAGACATTTGTTAAGAGGAATTTGTCCCATTTTACGACCTTTCTTGCCACAGTTGTTAAGTGAATCACTGCAGTTCTTAAGTTAATGACACGGTCATTAAAGGAATCCGGCTTCCCCATTGACTTGGCTTGTCAGAAGGTCGCAAAAGGGCCCTGGGACACTAAAACGGTCATAAATACGAGCCAGGTGCTAAGAGGCTGAATTTTGATCACCTGACCACGGGGATGCCGCAACGGTCGTAAGTGTGGAAAAGGGTCATAAGTCACCTTTTTCAGTGCCGTTGTAACTTTGAACAGTCACTAAACGAATGATTGTAACTCAAGGACTACCGGTCCTGATCTTAATTCCTGAGTTCCGTTTGATGGTCGGCTTCAGCATCTTTGCAGAGCTGGCTTCCATAGAGGTGTGTGTGTGTGTGTTTTCTGTGTGTAAATTTGTGTGTGTAAATTTCTCTGTGTGTAAATTTCAGTGTGTGTAAACTTGAGCTTCGCTTTCAACATCTTTGCAGGACTGATTTCCATAGGGAATGTGTCTATGTGTGTGTATGTGTAAATTTGTGCGTGTGTAAATGTGTGTGTGTAAATTTGTGTGTGTAAATTTCTCTGTGTGTAAATTTCAGTGTGTGTAAATTTGAGCTTCGCTTTCAACATCTTTGCAGGACTGATTTCCACAGGGAATGTGTCTATGTGTGTGTATGTATAAATTTGTGTGTGTGTAAATGTGTGTGTGTAAATGTGTGTGTGTAAATTTCTCAATGTGTAAATTTCAGTGTGTGTAAATTTGAGCTTCGCTTTCAGCATCTTTGCAGGACTGATTTCCACAGGGAATGTGTCTATGTGTGTGTATGTGTAAATGTGTGCGTGTGTAAATTTGTGTGTGTAAATTTCTCTGTGTGTAAATTTCAGTGTGTGTAAATTTGAGCTTCGCTTTCAGCATCTTTGCAGGACTGATTTCCACAGGGAATGTGTATGTGTGTGTATGTATAAATTTGTGTGTGTGTAAATGTGTGTGTGTAAATTTGTGTGTGTAAATTTCTCTTTGTGTAAATTTCAGTGTGTGTAAATTTGAGCTTCGCTTTCAGCATCTTTGCAGGACTGATTTCCACAGGGAATGTGTCTATGTGTGTGTATGTGTAAATTTGTGCGTGTGTAAATGTGTATGTGTAAATTTCTCTGTGTGTAAATTTGTGAGTGTGTAAATTTTGGTGTGTGTATATTTGAGGTTCACTTTCAGCATCTTTGCAGGACTGATGTCAGGGTGCCAAGGAACACCCCCACCGAAATTGCCTTCCAAAACTGACAACTGACTTCTATGGGGAATATGTCTATGTGTGTAAAAGTGTAAATTTGTGTGTGTGTAAATGTGTGTGTGTGTAAAATTGTGTGTATGTGTGTAAATTTGTGCGTGTGTGTAAATTTGAGGTTCGCTTTCAGCCTCTTTGCAGGACTGACTTCTACAGGGAATGTGTCTGTGTGTGTGTGTGTAAATTTCTCTTTGTGTAAATGTACGTGTGTAAATGTGTGTGTGTGTAAATTTGAGGTTTGCTTTCAGCCTCTTTGCAGGACTGACTTCTACAGGGAATGTGCCTGTGTGTGTAGATGTGTAAATTTCTCTGTGTATAAATGTGTGTGTGTAAATTTGTGTGGTTCACTTTCAGGCTCTTTGCAGGACTGACTTTCACAAGATGTGTCTGTGTGTGTGTGTGTGTGTGTGTGTGTGTGTGTGTGTGTGTGTACCTGTGTTCTGGGCTTGGTGCATGTGGGAACGCCTTGACCTGCTCCTGCCTGTGGGCATCCATCCCGTGGCCGAATGTGGCCCCCAGAGGCAGGAGGGGAGGGGAGGGGCAGGGCAGGGCAATGCCCGAGTTCCCAGAGGGGGATGACGGGGGGGGGGGTCCACACCATGCAGCCCGACTACCGGGTCCCAGAGGCCCAGCTCCCGCTGGCTCATGCGGGTGAACCCCGTGGTGAAGATCTGTCCCTCGCGGGTAAAGATGGCGCGCATGGGCCTCATCCCTTCGTGGGCCGCCAACCTCTCCTGGCAGACGGGAAAGAGAGCGTTACGGGCTGGCCGAGGCACAGAGGAGCTGGCTGGCCAGAGAGGGACGAAGAAAAGGAAGGCCAAGCGGGATATATATAACACAACTGTGGGCAACTAGGGCTATTTTACAATCTGTGGACTTCAACTCCCAGAATTCCCTAGCTGGCAGAAATCAAGATGGGGGGACTTCAACTCCCAGAATTTCTGAGCTAGCATAGCTGGCTCAGAAATTCTGGGAGTTGAAGTCCCCCCATCTTGATTTCTGCCAGCTAGGGAATTCTGGGAGTTGAAGTCCCCCCATCTTGATTTCTGCCAGCTAGGGAATTCTGGGAGTTAAAGTCCACCTCTCTGAAAGCAAGCTGGCTGGGGAATTCTGCTCCTCCTCCTCCTCCTGTGGAGTCAAAGGTCAAGATATCCACACGTAGCCCCCATACACCCCTCCCTCTCTCCCCTCCCCAGACACGCTCCCCCAGGCGTGAGTTGCCGGCCAGTCGTACCAAGTCCCAAAGGGCCAGCTGCCTCTCACTCATCTTGCTGAAGCCAGTAGTGAAGACGCGGCCATCGGCCAGGAAGATGGCCCGGACGGGACGCGCCCCCTCATGGGGCTTGAGGGTCTCCTGGGGGCAAGGGTTAGTGGGTTAGATCACACAAACACAGCACCCACAAAGCATTAGCACAATGTTTCTCAACCTTGGTCACTTTAAGATGGGTGGACTTCAACTCCCAGAATTCCCTAGCAACCATGATTGGCTGGGGGATTCTGGGAGTGAAAATCTACCCCTCTTAAAGCATGCTGAGTGGGGGATTCTGGGAGTGGATGTTCACCCATTTTAAAGCATGCTGGCTGGGGAATTCTGGGAGTGGAATTCCACCCATCTTAAAGCATGCTGGGTGGGGGATTCTTGGAGTGGAAGTCCTCCCCTCTTAAAGCATGCTGGCTGAGGAATTCTGGGAATGGAATTCCACCCATCTTAAAGCATGCTGGGTGGGGGATTCTTGGAGTGGAAGTCCTCCCCTCTTAAAGCATGCTGGCTGAGGAATTCTGGGAGTGGAATTCCACCCATCTTAAAGCATGCTGGCTGGGGAATTCTGGGAGTGGATGTTCACCCATTTTAAAGCATGCTGGCTGAGGAATTCTGGGAGTTGAAGTTTATCCATCTTAATGCCTGCTGGCTGGGGGATTCTGGGAGTGGAAGTCCTCTCCTCTTAAAGTGGCCAAGGTTGAGAAACACTGGACAGGTAGTCCTGGACTTACGACCACAACCGAGCACAAGATTTCTGTTGCTAGGTAAGACATTTGTTAAGTGAGTTTTGCCCCATTCTACAACCTTCCTTGTTGCAGTTCTTAAATGAATAACTGCAGTTGTTAAGTTAGTCACCTGGTTGTTAAGTGAATCGGGCTTCCTCATGGTCAGAAGGTCGCAAAAGGGTATCACGTGACCCCGGGATGTTGCAACCATCATAAATTTGAGTCAGTTGCTCAACCATACAAATGTAAATCACGTGACCATGGTCGTAAGTGTGAAAAATGGTCATAATTCAGTTATTTCGGTGCCATTGTAACTTTGAACGGTCACTAAATGAATGGCTGTAAGTCGAGGACTTCCTGTATTAGATCAAGCCCATTAGCAGAGGTCAATCAGCCCAAAGCACCCCAAAAAAGAAGAAGACCCCCATTTCAAGGGGCAGACGCCAACAACCGCCCCTCCTCCCCTGCGCGGTGCTTCATCAGTGGAATTGAACGTCTATCTGTTTTGGGCAAAGGGAGCAGCCATGTGGATGGAGAAGATGGGAATTGTAGTCCAACTGATTTAGAGCAGGGGTCTTCAACCTTGGTCCCTTTAAGACTTGTGGACTTCAACTCCCAGAATCCCTGGGAGTTGAAGTCCACAAGTCTTCAAGCAAAGCTGGCTGGGGAATTCTGGGAGTTGAAAGCCACAAGTCTTCAAGCAAAGCTGGCTGGGGAATTCTGGGAGTTGAAGGCCGCAAGTCTTCAAGCAAAGCTGGCTGAATTCTGGGAATTGAAGTCTTCAAGCAAAGCTGGCTGGGGAATTCTGGGAGTTGAAGGCCAGTCTTCAAGCAAAGCTGGCTGAGGAATTCTGGGAGTTGAAGTCCACAAGTCTTCAAGCAAAGCTGGCTGGGGAATTCTGGGAGTTGAAAGCCACAAGTCTTCAAGCAAAGCTGGCTGGGGAATTCTGGGAGTTGAAGGCCGCAAGTCTTCAAGCAAAGCTGGCTGGGGAATTCTGGGAATTGAAGGCCCAAGTCTTCAAGCAAAGCTGGCTGGGGAATTCTGGGAGTTGAAGGCCGCAAGTCTTCAAGCAAAGCTGGCTGAGGAATTCTGGGAATTGAAGGCCCAAGTCTTCAAGCAAACCTGGCTGGGGAATTCTGGGAGTTGAAAGCCACAAGTCTTCAAGCAAAGCTGGCTGGGGAATTCTGGGAGTTGAAGGCCGCAAGTCTTCAAGCAAAGCTGGCTGGGGAATTCTGGGAGTTGAAGTCCACAAGTCTTCAATCAAAGCTGGCTGGGGAATTCTGGGAGTTGAAGGCCGCAAGTCTTCAAGCAAAGCTGGCTGGGGAATTCTGGGAATTGAAGGCCCAAGTCTTCAAGCAAAGCTGGCTGGGGAATTCTGGGAGTTGAAGGCCGCAAGTCTTCAAGCAAAGCTGGCTGAGGAATTCTGGGAATTGAAGGCCCAAGTCTTCAAGCAAACCTGGCTGGGGAATTCTGGGAGTTGAAAGCCACAAGTCTTCAAGCAAAGCTGGCTGGGGAATTCTGGGAGTTGAAGTCCACAAGTCTTCAAGCAAAGCTGGCTGGGGAATTCTGGGAGTTGAAGGCCGCAAGTCTTCAAGCAGAGCTGGCTGGGGAATTCTGGGAGTTGAAGGCCGCAAGTCTTCAAGCAAAGCTGGCTGGGGAATTCTGGGAGTTGAAGGCCGCAAGTCTTCAAGCAAAGCTGGCTGAGGAATTCTGGGAGTTGAAGTCCACAAGTCTTAAAGGGACCAAGGTTGGAGACCCCTGATTTAGAGGAGACCAGGCCTGGACGGAGGATTCAACCAAGCTGGAGTGGAGCCCCAAATTATCTCAGGAATAATTTTATTCCTGAAAATTAGATTATTTCTGTGGCGATTCGGATGGTGGCCCCCCCTACTTTACGGTTTCACATTCCAGGGGCGAATTTAGCATATTTAGCAGGGGTGGCTGCAGGGAGGGGAGAGGGCGAAAAAGTCAATATGGCAACTGCAGCCAAGTTGGGAGGTACTCCCCCTTTATGAGGGATGGACAGTGGCTTCTGTTGCACCATTTTGGTTGGCATCTTGACTTTTCTAACGTCCCGGAAGAGTCTGGATTATCAATTTAATCCCACCGCTAACAAACAAAGATCAAACCAGGATTGAACTAAGCCAGCACAGTCAGCAAGATCAGTAAAATGCAGGATTCTTTGCCCAAGGTGGGAGAATGAGGCTAATTCACAGCCTGAGAGATCGAGGGGACTTAAATTCCCATCATCCCCTGCAGGTTGCAGCTCCTTTAGGTGGAAATGTTATTTGGGAAAAAGAAAGTTGGCTTGGAATGTCCACACAGAAGAGTCTGGGGGATTCTGGAGTGGAAGTCCATCCCTCTTAAAGCATTGCTGGCTGGGGGATTCTGGGAGTGGAAGTCCACCCATCTTAAAGCAAGCTGGCTGGGGGATTCTGGGAGTGGAAGTCCACCCATCTTAAAGCAGGCTGGCTGGGGGATTCTGGGAGTGGAAGTCCTCCCCTCTTAAAGCAGGCTGGCTGGGGGATTCTGGGAGTGGAAGTCCTCCCCTCTTAAAGCATGCTGGCTGGGGGATTCTGGGAATGGAAGTCCATCTCTCTTAAAGCAGGCTGGCTGGGGGATTCTGGGAGTGGAAGTCCATCCCTCTTAAAGCAGGCTGGCTGGGGGATTCTGGGAGTGGAAGTCCATCCCTCTTAAAGCAGGCTGGCTGGGGGATTCTGGGAGTGGAAGTCCATCCCTCTTAAAGCAGGCTGGCTGGGGGATTCTGGGAGTGGAAATCCTCCCCTCTTAAAGCAGGCTGGCTGGGGAATTCTGGGAGTGGAAGTCCTCCCCTCTTAAAGCATGCTGGCTGGGGGATTCTGGGAGTGGAAGTCCTCCCCTCTTAAAGCATGCTGGCTGGAGAATTCTGGGAGTGGAAGTCCTCCCCTCTTAAAGCATGCTGGCTGGGGGATTCTGGGAGTGGAAGTCCTCCCCTCTTAAAGCAGGCTGGCTGGGGATTCTGGGGTGGAAGTCCTCCTCTTAAAGCAAGCTGGCTGGGGAATTCTGGGAGTGGAAGTCCACCTCTTAAAGCAGGCTGGCTGGGGATTCTGGGGTGGAAGTCCACCTCTTAAAGCAGGCTGGCTGGGGATTCTGGGGTGGAAGTCCTCCTCTTAAAACAGGCTGGCTGGGGATTCTGGGGTGGAAGTCCATCTCTCTTAAAGCAGGCTGGCTGGGGAATTCTGGGGTGGAAGTCCACCTCTTAAAGCAGGCTGGCTGGGGAATTCTGGGGTGGAAGTCCTCCTCTTAAAGCAGGCTGGCTGGGGATTCTGGGGTGGAAGTCCTCCTCTTAAAGCATGCTGGCTGGGGGATTCTGGGAGTGGAAGTCCTCCCCTCTTAAAGCATGCTGGCTGGAGAATTCTGGGAGTGGAAGTCCTCCCCTCTTAAAGCATGCTGGCTGGGGGATTCTGGGAGTGGAAGTCCTCCCCTCTTAAAGCAGGCTGGCTGGGGGATTCTGGGAGTGGAAGTCCTCCCCTCTTAAAGCAAGCTGGCTGGGGAATTCTTGGAGTGGAACTCCACCCATCTTAAAGCAGGCTGGCTGGGGGATTCTGGGAGTGGAAGTCCACCCATCTTAAAGCACGCTGGCTGGGGGATTCTGGGAGTGGAAGTCCACCCTCTTAAATCAGGCTGGCTGGGGGATTCTGGGAATGGAAGTCCATCTCTCTTAAAGCAGGCTGGCTGGGGAATTCTGGGAGTGGAAGTCCACCCCTCTTAAAGCAGGCTGGCTGGGGAATTCTGGGAGTGGAAGTCCTCCCCTCTTAAAGCAGGCTGGCTGGGGGATTCTGGGAATGGAAGTCCATCCCTCTTAAAGCAGGCTGGCTGGGGAATTCTGGGAGTGGAAGTCCTCCCCTCTTAAAGCATGCTGGTTGGGGGATTCTGGGAATGGAAGTCCATCTCTCTTAAAGCATGCTGGCTGGGTGATTCTGGGAGTGGAAGTCCTCCCCTCTTAAAGCATGGCTGGCTGGGGGATTCTGGGAGTGGAAGTCCACCCCTCTTAAAGCAGGCTGGCTGGGGGATTCTGGGAGTGGAAGTCCTCCCCTCTTAAAGAATGCTGGCTGGGGGATTCTGGGAGTGGAAGTCCACCCCTCTTAAAGCAGGCTGGCTGGGGGATTCTGGGAGTGGAAGTCCTCCCCTCTTAAAGCAGGCTGGCTGGGGGATTCTGGGAGAGGAAGTCCTCCCCTCTTAAAGTTGCCAGGGTTGAAACGCTGATCACAGATTTCCAGAAGATGCCAAACCAGGGAAGAACAGTTCACATCTACCTCACATGCTGGGGGCAGGCCAGGCAATCCCGCCCGCCCACCCACCCCTCGGCCCGTCTTACTCACAGCCACAACCAGGTGCTGCCGTGGGTCGATGATGCGCAGATGTTTGTCCTTGCAGGTGGTGACAATCTGGCTCCCGTTGCGATTCCAACACACGTTGTATATGACGTCGGTGTGTAGGTCGTCCAGCGTGATGAGGGCCTCCCCAGTGCCCACGTTCCAAACGATGATGGTGTTGTCTCCCCCTTATCCAGAAAGGGCATTCAGGACACAACGAAAGGAGCCAGGCTGCCCGGACCCCTTCCCCGTCCCCTTCCCATTACAGGTTGTCCCCCTCAGGATCACAATCCGGACCAAAATTTATGTCGCTAAGTCAGACCTTGCTTGTGTGCTTTGCCTCATTTTACGACGGTCGTTAAGTGAATCGCCTCAGTGGCTGAGTCAGCCACACGATCATTAAGTGAATCTGGCTTCCTCATGGACTTTGGTCGCAAAAGAGGATCACATAACCCCGGGACACTGTGACCGTCATAAATGTGAATCCGTCGGCAAGCATCTGAATTCTGACCACGTGACCACGAGGATGCTGCCACCGTCGTAAGTATGAAACCTGGTCCTATGTCACTTTTTTCAGTGTCGTCGTCACTTTGAACGGGCACTGAATGTTGTGAGCTGTATTTATATTAAATGTTTATAATATTTTAAGCTGCCTGGAGTCGCTTACAACAGGAGTCTCCAACCTTGGCAACTTTAAGACTTGCGGACTTTAACTCCCAGAATTCCCCAGCCAGCAAAAGCTGGCTGGGGAATTCTGGGAGTGAAGTCCTCCTCTTAAAGTTGAATGAGACTCTTACAAACAAGATGGGCTGCAATGAAATTTTGCAATAAAACAGGCTGGCATTTAAGAGGTGCTGGGCTTATAGACCCCAACCCCCCCCCAAATTATAAAAAAGTGGGTGTCTAGGCACCGTCCACCTTCCCCAGCTGCAGGAAGGTTGCTTCAGCCCACAGAGTGACCAAAATGAAGTGTCCAAAACTGAAGGAATGCTGGGAAGCCATCCAGGATAAGAAGGGATGGAAAACTCAGGCCATATTTAGCAAAGTCCGCCTGGCGGATTCTGGGAGTTGTAGTTCACCCATCTTCAAGCTGCCAAGATCGAGAAATTACAGATTATGGTATGGATGGGTGCTTCATCATCAGTGGAGGTTTTTTTAAAGCAGGGATTTGATAGCCACCTTTCCAGAATAGTAGATGATCTTCTGCTTGACCAAGGGGGTCAAGGGGGTGGGGTTGGACTAGATGACCTCCCGAGAACCCCTCCCAACTCTCTTATTCTGTATTCTGGACTAGATGATCTTCGAGATCCCCATCCAGGTCACTGGCGCTCCATCACTGGATGTTTTTAAGAAAAGTCTAGAGACAATCACTTGTCTGAAATGGTTTAGGTTCTCCTGCTTGAGCAGGGGGCTGGACTAGAAGACCTCCAAGGTCCCTTCCCGCTCATTCATTCTAAGAGCTTTAAAATGTTGTATTTACACCTTAAACATTTGTCGGGGTACGTGTGTGTGTGTGTGTGTGTGTGTGTGTGTGTGTGTGTGTGTGTGTGTGTATTGAGTGTTTGTGTTGCCCAGAGCCCAGAATCACCCTGATTATAATTATAATTATAAATTATCGTTTATAATCAGCCTTATAAATCTCAACTCCATCCATCTATCCCTCAAATATAAAAATAAAAACAGATCAGCAGAATAAATCAGTGCAATTTTTCGAAGTCAAGAAAGAAGGAAGCGAGCCCAACCAAATTAACCTGGCAAGACTGAAATAGTCTTTTTTTCCTTTAAAAGAAGGAGTTAAGATGCTAGTCCCTAGGAGGTCCCAGAGGAGGGGGGGGGGAAATTCACCCAGCCATTCCTGACGGTGTGCAGCTCCATGCTTCCAAGGAAAAACATCCAGCTTCCCACCCACGTATTCTGTGTAGATTCTATGCATTCTACAGTTTAACCTGAGGAACTCCATCCCACTGGAAGCTGCCAGGGTGGGCGGAGAGGCTCTTACCTGCGCTGAGTAAGACATTGCGGGCCGTGGGGTGCCAGGTTAGGATGCCCACCCGCTTGGAATGCCCTTCCAGGGTCACCACTGGCTCCGTTAGGTTTCGTAAGGGCAGGAAATCCGGAATCTGCCACACCTGGAGGGAGAGAAAACGGCCCCTGTTCGAGTCAAGCAAGAACTTCTTGCATTTCTTGGCTAAAAGTTGTCAGTAATACTGAGAAGGGCAACACACATGTAGTCCTCAAATTACGACCATAATTGAGCCCAAAATTTATGTCGCTAAGTGAGAAATTTGTTAAGTGAGTTTTGCCCCATTTTACGACGTTTCTTGTTAAGCGAAACACTGCAGTTGTTAAGTTAGTAAGCCGGTTGTTAAGTGAATCTGGCTTCCCCATTGACTCTGGGGAATCACGTGACCTCCGGATGCTGTGTGACCGTCATAACTGTGAGTCAGTTGCCAAGCAACCAAGCTTTGATCCCCTGACCATGGGGATGCTGCAATGGTCGTAAGTGTGAAAAACGGTCATAAGTTACTTTTTCCAGTGCTGCTGCTGCTGTTGTAACCAGGAACGCTCACCAAATGAAAGATGGTAAGCTGAGGACTTACATAAATAAATATAAAATAAAATAAAATATAATATAATATAATATAAAATAAAATGGAATAAAATATAAAATGAAATGAAATGAAACAAAATAAAAACATAAAAATAAAATAATAAAATAGAAATAGAAATAGAATGGAATACATAGAACAGAATCCAATGAAATAAAATTTAGAAGTAGAATAGAATAGAATATAAAATGGAATAAAATAAAAATAAAATAAAATGAATAAAAATAAAATAAATCACCAATGACTTTGTCATGATGCAAAAGGTAAAGTAAAGGCAAAAGATAATTTCAACACCTCGCATTAGCCTTCCTGAAGGCCGACAGTGAAATGATCAGCCCTCTTTCTTGAGGCAGGGAGTTCCAAAGATGAAGGAATCCTTTTCTGCTCTCCAGACCCTCTACTACGAATATGGATGCTCACACTGGCCTCATTCCCCCCGCAAACATTTCTGACAGATTTCTCCCCCCCTTGCCCACAGCACTGCCCCCCACCGGCATTGCCCCCCCCAGAAAACTTGACTGCACCCCAGGTTTTTTTGTTAACACGCCACAGAAGTATCAACGTGAGCCCCCACGCATGTTGCCCCTCCCAAAGATGGTCCATGCGACATTGGGGATGTGGATGGTCTTTGCTTTTCTCTTCCACTGCAGCCCTGGGATCACCTGGTGGTCCCCCCTCCCTCCAATCCACCTGATGCTGCTTAGATCATCCAGAGTTATCACGGTGAGCTTCGCGTGCAGATAAAAATAGAAATAGATCAGCAGATGTTTTCAGTTTTTCACCTTCTCGTCGCACCTGGAGTTGTGAAACAGACCGGAACCTTTGCCTGTCGCTCCTATTCTCTTCTGCCCCAACAAAAAAAACAACAACACCTTACTTAAATCTTTAAAAAACAAACAAAAACGAAGCGTAGCTTCTTCTCCGGTAAGATTACACTACTAACCAAAACATTTGCTAGACCAATTCTTGATTACAGCAGAAAAAATAATTGCTACCAACCTGCCTTCCATTGAGGACCTGTATACTGCACGAATCAAGAAGAGGACCGTGAAAATATTTGCAGATCCCTCGCATCCTGGACATAAACTGTTTCAACTCCTACCCTCAAAACGACGCTATAGAGCACTGCACACCAGAACAACTAGACACAAGAACAGTTTTTCCCCAAACGCCATCACTCTGCTAAACAAATAATTCCCTCAACACTGTCAGACTATTTACTGAATCTGCACTACTATTAATCGTTTCATAGTTCCCATCGCCAATCTCCTTCCACTTATGACTGTATGACTATAACTTGCTGCTGGCACTCCTTATGATTTACATTGATATATTGATCATCAATTGTGTTGTAAATGTTGTACCCTGATGAACGTATCTTTTCTTTTATGTACACTGAGAGCAGATGCACCAAGACAAATTCCTTGTGTGTCCAATCACACTTGGCCAATAAAAAATTCTATTCTATTCTATTCTATTCTATTCTATTCTATTCTATTCTATTCTATTCTATTCTATTTCTATTCTATTCTATTTCTATTCTATTTTATGCTATTCTGAATGTATCTTTTCTTTTATGTACACAGAGAGCCTATGCACCAAAGACAAATTCCTTGTGTGTCCAATCACACTTGGCCAATAAAAAAAATTCTATTCTATTCTATTCTATCTGTCTGGAACCCGCACTGCATATCAGACATAAATACAATTGAACGTGTCCAGAAATATTTCATAAGAAGAGTCCTCCACTCCTCCGCTCACAACAAAATACCTTATGCCACCAGACTTGAAATTCTGGGTTTAGAAAATTTAGAACTACACCGCCTTCGGTCTGACCTGAGTTTAACTCGTAGAATCATCTATTGCAATGTCCTTCCTGTTGAAGACTACTTCAGCTTCAACTACAACAATACAAGAGCAAACAATAGATTCAAACTTAAAGTGAAACGCTCCAATCTTAATTGCAGAAAATATGACTTCAGTAACAGAGTTGTTAATGCCTGGAATGCACTACCTGACTCTGTGGTCTCTTCCCAAAATCCCCAAAGCTTTAACCAAAAACTTTCTACTATTGACCTCACCCCATTCCTAAGAGGTCTGTAAGGGGCGTGCATAAGAGCACAAGCGTGCCTACCGTTTCTGACCTAATGTTCCCTTTAGTTGTATTCACTTTATGTTTTCAATTTATGCTTACATATATTATTTAATATGTATTTGACAAAATAAATAAATAAAATAAATAATAAAATAAAATATTTGATATATGGGCCCTCTTGTTAACTTTGCGAGGCAGAAATGGCTGAAAGAGAGCTGCAGCATGGATGGAGACTTGAACTCAGATTTCAGAGTCCAGTAAGCAGGCTGGCTGGGGGATTCCGGGAGTGGAACTCCATCCATCTTAAATCCTGCTGGCTGGGGGATTCTGGGAGTGGAAGTCCTCCCCTCTTAAAGCAAGCTGGCTGGGGAATTCTGGGAGTAGAAGTCTATTCATCTTAAAGCAAGCTGGCTGGGGAATTCTGGGAGTGGAAGTCCACCCATCTTAAATCCTGCTGGCTGGGGAACTCTGGGAGTGGAAGTCCTCCCCTCTTAAAGCATGCTGGCTGGGGGATTCTGGGAGTGGAAGTCCTCCCCTCTTAAAGCATGCTGGCTGGGGGATTCTGGGAGTGGAAGTCCTCCCCTCTTAAAGCATGCTGGCTGGGGGATTCTGGGAGTGGAAGTCCTCCCCTCTTAAAGCATGCTGGCTGGGGGATTCTGGGAGTGGAAGTCCTCCCCTCTTAAAGCATGCTGGCTGGGGAATTCTGGGAGTGGAAGTCCTCCCCTCTTAAAGCAGGCTGGCTGGGGAATTCTGGGAGTGGAAGTCCTCCCCTCTTAAAGCAGGCTGGCTGGGGAATTCTGGGAGTGGAAGTCCTCCCCTCTTAAAGCAGGCTGGCTGGGGGATTCTGGGAGTGGAAGTCCACCTCTTAAAGCAGGCTGGCTGGGGATTCTGGGAGTGGAAGTCCTCCGCTCTTAAAGCATGCTGGCTGGGGGATTCTGGGAGTGGAAGTCCGTCCATCTTTAAGCATGCTGGCTGGGGGATTCTGGGAATGGAAGTCCACCCCTTTTAAAGCAGGCTGTCTGGGGAATTCTGGGAGTGGAAGTCCTCCCCACTTAAAGCATGCTGGCTGGGGGATTCTGGGAGTGGAAGTCCACCCATCTTAAATCCTGCTGGCTGGGGAACTCTGGGAGTGGAAGTCCTCCGCTCTTAAAGCATGCTGGCTGGGGGATTCTGGGAGTGGAAGTCCGTCCATCTTTAAGCATGCTGGCTGGGGGATTCTGGGAATGGAAGTCCACCCCTTTTAAAGCATACTGGCTGGGGGATTCTGGGAGTTGACATCCACCCATGCGAAGATTTCCAAGGCTGAGAAGCCCCCCTCCCCCTCCGAGCGAGCCCCGTGTCCTTAGGAAAGTTCAATTCTCACATGTCAAAACCTTTTACATGCATCCATCAACAGATCCACTGGTGGCACCACTAAATCCGAGTGAGGCTGGGGGAGCTTTGAAACACCCACCCTGGCTGTTGCTAGCAGAGACACATTTCCATCACACCCAAAGTGTAGTATGCTCTTTGCAAAAGCTGGCTTGGGGCACAAACGAAGAGGGGAAAATGCGACAGTGTGTGTTTGTGTGTGTGTGTTGAGCTGCCCATCCCTTCCTCCTCTTGGCCTCCCGCATGGAAAGGTCTATTCTTAGGTGCTGAGTCCTGGCTGCTATTTTTAGCCCAAAATGCTGCCTCATGCCCATGGAAAAGGTGCCAGCTCCCAGGCTGGGCCTGGGGTCCCAAGCCCACCTCTCCCGCCAGCCCTCGGACAACCAGCCACGGAAAGGGGAAATTGTTCCTTCCTTCTTTTTTTTTTTTTGGTGCCCACAGAGAAAGGAGTAGTAGATTGGATGCCCTGCGCTCTCCGTAGTGGGTATTTTGCTGCCTCCGGGTACTGACTAATGGCTTTTGATTTTCTGCAGTGCCAATACGGTGCCCGGACTGCTCCTGGGGAGATTGGGAAAAATCCCAGGGCTCTGGTTCAGCTTGGAAAAGGGTGGCTGGCTCAGCAATTTCGGGAATCTCCCAGGGAGGTGCAAGGGGTGGGGGGGGAGGAAAGGAAAAACTGCTGGGTTTTTTCCCCCTGAAAATTTCTGCAACTGCAAATGCTTGACTTGCCCAGCCGAGAAATGAGGAAGAGGCTGGTGCAGTGCAGGGGGGTAGATTGGCAAGAAGAGGAATAGGAATAGGAATAGGAATAGGAATAGGAATAGGAATAGGAAAGAATGGAATGGGAATGGGAATGGGAATGGGAAGAGAAGAGAAGAGAAGAGAAGAGAAGAGAAGAGAAGAGAAGAGAAGAGAAGAGAAGAGAAGAATAAATGAAATGAAATAGAATAGAATAGAATAGAATAGAATAGAATAGAATAGAATAGAATAGAATAGAATAGAAAAATAAATGAAATGAAATGAAATAGAAATAGGAATAGAATAGAATAGAATAGAAAAGAAAAGAATAGAATAGCATAGCATAGCAAGCATAGAATAGAATATAGAAGAGAAGAAAAAAATAAATGAAATAAAATAGAATAGAATAGAATAGAAATATAAATGAAATGAAATGAAATGAAATAGGAATAGGAATAGGATAGGATAGGATAGGATAGGATAGGATAGAAAAATAAAATAAAATAAATGAAATGAAATAGAAATAGAAATAGTATAATTTAGAACAGGGGTCTCCAACCTTAGTAACTTTAAGGTTTGTGGACTTCAACTCCCAGAGTTCCTCAGCCAGCTTTGCTTGGGAGTTGAAGTCCACAAACCTTAAAGTTACTAAAAATAAATGAAATAGAAATAGAAATAGAATTAGAATTAGAATTAGAATAGAATAGAATAGAATAGAATAGAATAGAATAGGAAATAGAAAAGAAATGAATAGAATAGAATAGAATAGAATAGAATAGAATAGAATAGAATAAATAGAACAGGAAATAGAAAAGAAATGAATAGAATAGAATAGAATAGAATAGAATAGAATAGAAAAGAAATAGAAAAGAAATGAATAGAAGGATGGGATGGGATGGGATGGGATAGAAGACGAGAGGAGAGGAGGGGAGAGGAGAAGATAGAATAACTGGAATTCTGGGAGTTGAAGTCCACCCATCCTCAACCTCCAGGGCTGAGAAACACGGCCTTCAAAACCGACACGCGCAGTTCAAGGAACGTGGCACCTCCTTCACCAAAGTGGGTCTCCTCTGTGTGTCTGGTCTAATTTCCTTGCTTGCTGCAGCCCCCACAATCAATAAGACCCCCCAATCAAGCTTCCAATCCATCATTTGAAATTAAAATCCAACAACTGCACGCAAGTGATGGTCAAAAAAAGTCAAGATGGCCACTGCGACATGTTCCCTTCGCCAAAGGGTCCTTCCTCCCTGCCTCCAATTCAAATCCCTGTTTTGGCTAAAGACCCCAAACTCAGACAGTCCTCGACTTACCGTCCTTCTCTTACTAGCGATTTGAGTTTACGATAAGCCTTGAAAAAGTCAGTCACCAGCGAAATTCGAGCTTATGACCGCTGCCCCACCCTCGCCAGTCACGGGATTGCAATTTGAGTGCTCCTGTTTATGACTGGTTGTAGTGTCCAGGGGGAGGGTCACAATTTGCGACTCCCCACCACCATTTCTGGCAAAATATGGTCAAAAAAAATGCCATCAGTTAAGCTGGATTCGCGTTTACAGCCACGTAGCTCAACCTTCGACCGCATGACTTGAATTACGATCCGACTTACTTACATCCGTGGGAAAAAAGTTGGATCCGTTCCCACGATGACTCAACTTATGACAATGATGACTGAAAGTAGAAATTGTGGTCGCAAGTCGAGGACAACCCGTGTGCAAAACACAGTCTGAAGGGCTGTGACATCCCTGGCCCCGTCACTTACCATGATGGTTGTGTCTTCCGATGCGCTGGCAATGACGTTGTCGTTGTGGGGGCACCAGTCGATATCCAGCACGGGGGCCGTATGTCCAGTCACCAAAGGAACGTTCTTGTCCACGCGGCCCATCTGCCAACAGACATATGGAGCACAGGGTATTTTATTAATTTGTTAAATTTATATGCCACCCATCTCAGGCTCCAGAGCAGGGGTCTCCAACCTTGATCCCTTTAAGACTTGTGGACTTCAACTCCCAGAGTTCCTCAGCCAGCTTTGCTTTGCTGGCTGAGGGACTCTGGGAGTTGAAGTCCACAAGTCTTAAAGGGACCAAGGTTGGAGACCCCTGCTCTAGAGGGAGATTCCAGCCCGGAGGTGGTGAGTTCTAGTCCTGCCTTAGGCATGAAAGCCAGCTGGGTGACTTTGGGCCAATCATCAGGAGACGGTGAGTTCTAGTCCCGCCTTAGGCATGAAAGGCAACTGGGTGACTTTGGGCCAATCACCAGGAGACAGTGAGTTCTAGTCCCACCTTAGGCATGAAAGGCAACTGGGTGACTTTGGGCCAATCACCAGGAGACAGTGAGTTCTAGTCCCGCCTTAGGCATGAAAGGCAACTGGGTGACTTTGGGCCAATCACCAGGAGACAGTGAGTTCTAGTCCCACCTTAGGCATGAAAGGCAACTGGGTGACTTTGGGCCAATCACCAGGAGACGGTGAGTTCTAGTCCCACCTTAGGCATGAAAGGCAACTGGGTGACTTTGGACCAATCACCAGGAGACAGTGAGTTCTAGTCCTACCTTAGGCATGAAAGCCAGCTGGGTGACCTTGGGCCAATCACCAGGAGATGGTGAGTTCTAGTCCCGCCTTAGGCATGAAAGGCAACTAGGTGACTTTGGGCCAATCACCAGGAGACGGTGAGTTCTAGTCCCGCCTTAGGCATGAAAGGCAACTAGGTGACTTTGGGCCAATCACCAGGAGACAGTGAATTCTAGTCCCACCTTAGGCATGAAAGGCAACTGGGTGACTTTGGGTTAGTCTCTCAGCCCAGCCCACCTCACAGGGTTGTTGTTGTGGGAAAAGCAGGAAGGGGAAGGTGTGTTGGACATGTTTGTTGCCTGAGTTATTTGTAAACAATAATAAAGGTGGGATACCAATAAAAAAACAAGAAGTAAGCTGAAAGCCTCCCACCAGGGTCTCTTGGGAGCCCCCCTGACTTTGTGGTCCAGACGTGGTGCGTTACATAACTTGTCCATTTAACCAAGGACAAAGAAAAATAGAGCGATTATTTCTCATCGTTTGAATGTTACGGCTCTGTTAACGCAGCCCGAAATCATCAGGGCCATTTTTGGCAGCCCCGTCACGCTCTTCGCTCCGCTTCAGGATAGGACAAACGGCAGTTCCCGAGCTCCAACTCCCAGGCAGGACAAGAACATCCTGATCCATTCCTGGGCATCGGAGCGTTGGGTCTCATTTTGAGGATGAGCTTTTTTGGAAACGTCAAACTTTTAGGCTGGGTGACTTTGAGAGGAGCCGTTTTCCACGCTCTTGCCTTTGGTTTTGTTCCTGTTGAGAAACTGCCATCCCTGAGCCTCACCTGAGGTTTTCGTTGCTGTTTGTTCTCCAGGGGGAGAAGAGGAAGAAGGGAAAGGAAAGGAAAGGAAAGGAAGATAAAAAGGAAAGGAAAGGAAAGGAAAGCAAAGGAAAAAAGGAAAGGAAGATAAAAAGAGAAAGGAAAAGAGACAAAAGGAAAGGAAAGGAAAGGAAGATAAAAAGGAAAGGAAAGGAAAGGAGAGGAAAGGAAAGGAAAGGAAAGGAAAGGAAAGGAAAGGAAAGGAAAGGAAAGGAAAGGAAGATAGAGGAAAAGAAAGGAGAAAAAGGAAAGGAAAGAAAAGGAATATGAAAAGGGAGAAGAGAGGAGAGGAGAGGAAAGGAAAGGAAAGGAAGAAAAAGAGAAAGGAAAAGAGACAAAAGGAAAGGAAAGGAGAGGAGAGGGGAAGAGAGGGAAAGGAGAAGGAGAGTGGGGGGAGGAAAGAAAGAAAGAAGGGGAGGAGGAAAAAGAAGAAGAAAGAACAGGAGAAGGAGAAGTGATGATGGAGGAAGAGCAGGAAAAGGACTGTGGGGTCCTTGGTGCTCTCTGAGCTTGGTGGTTTCGTGCAGACGTTTCATGACCAAACTAGGTAACATCATCAGTGCTAGTAGGGAGGAGGATTTGGGAGGAGGAGGAGGGGTCCTTGATGCTCTTTGAGCTTGGTGATTTTCTCGCAGACGTTTTATTACCCAACCAGATAACATCATCAGAGTTAGAAGGGAGCAGAGTTTGTGGAGAGGAGGAGGAGGAAGAAGAGGAGGAGGAGGAGGAAGGATCAAGGAGAATAGAAAATAGGGAGGCCATGAAGGTCAGAAGTCATTGGGGGTGCGGGATGAATGCAACCCCTAAGCTTGATCTACTGTGGAGAGAAATAATATTCTACAATCTCCTCCTTGCCACTTGCCAGACGGGCTCTCTTTAAAATGAAACCTGATCCAAAGCAGCAGCACAGGAAGAAAACACCAAATAATGTCAAGTGAATCTTGGCAAAACCAATAGAAAACAGAGCCAAAAACGCCAGGCTTCGCACCCGTCCCTTCCGCTTCTCTACTTGTAACAGGAACCATTCAAAGTTACAATGGCGCTTTAACGATATGGCTCAGGACCGTTTTTCACACTTAACGACCGTTGCAGGGTCAAAATCCAGCCGCTTGGTAACCGACTCGTATTTATGACGGTCGCAGCGTCCCGGGGTCACGCGATCCCCTTTTTGAGACCTTCGGGCAAGCCAAATCAACCGGGAAGCCAGATTCACTTAACAACCGTGTGACTGCCTTAACAATGGCAGCGGTTCACTTAACAACCGTGGCAAGAAAGGTCACTGGACTAGATTTTAGATTTTAAATTTAAATTGGTTTTAATGGGTTTTATTATGTATACTGTTATTTTTAATTATTTGGCTATTTGGAATAAGTTTTTTAATGGATGTTTTATTTTGTATCTATATGTATTTTTATCTGCCTGTAAACCGCCCTGAGTCCCTAGGGAGATAGGGCGGTATATAAATACGAAAAAATAAATAAATAAATAAATAAATAAATAAATAAATAAAATGGGACAAAATTACTCCTTCAGCCACAGAAATTGTGGGCTCAATTGTGGTCATAAATTGAGGACTACCTGCTGAGGAAGATGCTGCCATTTTACATGGCAGGGTGCAAAAACACATGCCTGGATGAGCAATTGCACACACACACCATTTCCACGCCACGCGTGGTCCTCTCAGATGCCCGCTGGGCATCATAGTTCTCCTCTAGGCGCCCCTGACCTTGAACGGGCCGCCTAGCTGCCACCCCAGGGAAATTTGAGCCGTGGAAAAAATGCCCCCCTCCCTCCCTTTCTCCTCTTGACCTCTGCTCCCTTCGTTTTAATTGTTCCCAAAAGTGAGTCACTTATTATTGTGACTCAGCCGGCCAACTGCTCCAGTCCATCTCTTGGGTTGGCTGGCCTGGGTCAGGAAGGGTGGGGAGGGGGGGAAAGAGAGAGAGAGAGAGAAGAGGGCGCTTAGAGGGAAGAGGAACAAGGACGGAGGACGAGAGTGGCAAGGGTGAAAAAAATTCACAAATTGGCAAAATTCACACGCCGGGCGGAAACGCACGAACGCCTGGCTTCCTTCCAGGCAAAGCAAGATATTTTGCAAAGCTCCGGTATCAGGTCCACCTGGATATTGTCCTTGGAGGGCAGGACGTGTTGGGGGGGGGGCAGCAGAGGTCCCACTGGGTCTGTCCATCTCCCGTTTTTGCCCAAGCCGGGAGCAATGCCTCACGCGTTTCCTGCCTCGGTGCCCTGCCTTGGCTGTCAGCCGGGACGTCGTGCGCATCCTTGTGAAATGTCTAGTTTGGCAAAGTGAGGACCAGGGGAAATAACAGGGTGACCTTCCGTGGGTTTGACGTTGTCGGGTCTTGTGGTCGTCTCCTTGGCTTGATGTTTTGATTTAATGTACTGGCCGTGGAATACGTCACCTTGTGGGATCCTTGGTGCTCTTTGAGCTGGGGGGTTTTCTTGCAGATGTTTCATGACCCAACTAGGGAACATCATCAGCGCTAGAAGGTGGGGAGGAGGAAGAGGACTGTAGGGTCCTTGATGCTCTCTGACCTTGGTGGTTTCCTTGCAGTCATTTCATGACCCAACTAGGAAACATCATCAGCGCTAGAAGGGCAGGGTGTTTGCTCTCTTTTTATATATAGTGGCTTGCCCTGCCAGGCATTAAATAGAGAGTGTTTAAAGCATTAATTAACCAGCAACCAGATAAGCAGGGATTAACCCCAGTCAAACTATCAAGCAGAAAACAATACCCCAGTCAAGGAATTACCATGGATAAAACCACAGCCCCATCAAAACTAGTAGGACTAGCTATGTGAACAGAGAGCAAACCTCACCCCCCTTCTAGAATGGATAACCTTACATAACTGGGTCATGAAACATCTCCAAGAAAACAACCCAGCTCAGAGAGCACTAAGGACCCCACAGTCACCCCACTGCTCCTCTTTCTCCCCCACTCCCTTCCAGCACTGATGACATTAATGAAACATCTGCAAGATGTTAGGGGACTGGAGGCTAAAACATATGAAGAACGGTTGCAAGAACTGGGTATGTCTCGTTTAATGAAAAGAAGGACTAGGGGAGACATGATAGCTGTGTTCCAATATCTCAGGGGTTGCCACAAAGAAGAGGGAGTCAAGCTATTCTCCAAAGCACCTGAGGGTAGAACAAGAAGCAATGGGTGGAAACTATTCAAGGAGAGAAGCAACTTAGAACTAAGGAGAAATTTCCTGACAGTTAGAACAATTAATAAGTGGAACAACTTGCCACCAGAAGTTGTAAATGCTCCAACATTGGAAATTTTTAAGAAAATGTTGGATAGCCATTTGCCTGAAATGGTGTAGGGTTTCCTGCCTGGCCAGGGGGTTGGACTAGAAGACCTCCAAGGTCCCTTCCAACTCTGATATTATTATTATTATTATTAAAAGAGCCTCAGAGGACACCACTTCTACAGTTCTCTTTCTCCTTCTCCTCCTCCCACTTTCCTCCTCCTTCCCTAGGCAGCCCCTCCTCCTTCTAGTACTGATGATGTTACCTAATTGGATTACAAAACGTCTTTAAGAAAACCACCAAGCTGAAAGACCGCACAGGCATCCTCCTCCCATCTAGCACTGATGCTGTTCCCTAGTTGGGTCACGAAACGTCCACAAGAACCACCCCCCCAAGGTCAGAGAGCTGCAAGGACCCCACAGGTCCACCTGGAGTTACAAATATTCTCTTCTATTGGCCGTAGTTTGCCTGGCCATGTCTCTTTCCTGTTCTTCATTTGGTCTTTCTTGCAGGTCAGCCTGGCACCTCCGGTACTACGTTAAGTCTTTATATGTAGTAGCTTCAGCGCATTTTCTCCAGTGTCCTTGTCCCTCCTCTTTCTTTGTGGGCTTCCAACCTTCCATATCCACCTATCTTCCACAGCAGGAAGAGTCTATGACTCTGATGGCATGCCACAGGGGCGCACCGTCACCAGCTGCTCTTCTGATTTTTGAAAACAGACCTAAAACGGCCGAAAAATGGCCTGAAGGCCTGAAAAACAACCCCAAAACAGGTATGTGTGCGCTGACCAGCTGGTCTTTGGGTTTCCAGCGCTTTTTTTAAAAAAAATTTGCATTTATATCCCGCCCTTCTCCGAAGACTCAGGGCGGCTTACACTGTGTCAAGCAATAGTCTTCATCCATTTGTATATTATATACAAAGTCAACTTTTATTGCCCCCCCCCAACAATCTGGGTCCTCATTTTATCTATCTTATAAAGGATGGAAGGCTGAGTCAACCTTGGGCCTGGTGGGGCTTGAACCTGCAGTAATTGCTTTGGCGCATGCACATGGATATGCGTGCCGGTTTGGGTACTTGGTGACGAAAAGGTTCACCATCGTTGGTCTATGACAGGGGTCTGCAAACTTGGCTCTTTTAAGACTTGTGGACTTCAACTTCCAGAGTTCCTCAGCCAGCTTTGCTGGCTGAGGGACTCTGGGAATTGAAGTCCGCAAATCTTAAAAGAGCCAAGTTTGCAGACCCCTGGTCTATGACATTGCTGCATGGACAGGAGTTTTGAACATCTGTTTCCAGCTGGACCGATCCCCAGGCCCGGTGGCCATGGCTAGTCCCAACTGCTGGAGGCATTAAGAGGCCAACTCGGATGAAGGCTGCAATTCGCACAGCACACAAAACCCAAGGAAAGCAACCGAGTTGGGCGTCGGAATGGCCCCAGCCTCCACCTCTTTCCTCCTTGCACAAGCGCTGGTATCCAGGTCACATCAAGCAGGTTCAGAGGGAAACATCCCAAAAAAAGTGACTTAAACAAACCGTCTAAGTAAGTGAACTCCAACAGGGGAGAAAGAACCGCTTGGGAGCCCCCCAGGCGTCCTCGGAGATTCTCCGTCCTCCAGGTCAGGGTTGTCCTGACAGAACTGGTCACTTGCATCCTTTTTAGAAGGTCGTTGAGGCCACTTGGAGGGAAGGAAGGAAGGAAGGGATCTGTGTCCTCAGGGTCACCTGAGTGATACAAATGGCTGTGAAACCTTCTACAATACAGTCCTTCCGGCAGTTCCAAAAAAGGCTCCACCCCCATTTGCACCACTCAGGTGACCCTGAGGACACAGGTATACCTCCAGGTGACCTCAACGACCTTCTAAAAGGACGCAAATGACCAGCTAGTCTGCAAAGAGTATCAATCCTTCCGTTCCCCACCATCCGGTCAGAGCTGAAGAAGCTCCTTGGATGAGAAGCGAAATGTCTTCAAAGAAAAGAATAGAATAGAATAGAATATTTTTATTTATAGACCGCCCTTCTCCCAAAGGACTCAGGGCGGTGTACAGCCACGAATAAAATACAGAAAGAAAACAACAATACAAAACTAAAAACAACCCTTAAAAAACCGATTTGATACGGCTATTTATAGATAAAATATTACCCTCTAAAATTCACAAAAAATTTAAAACCCATATCCCGGAAAAAGCAAGAAAGTCCAGTTGCCTCCTGAAAAAAAAGAACCTTTGGGACAACCAGGACCTGGATGACGGAGAATCTCTACAGACTTTTAGCTATGCAATTTGGGATGAGCACCCTCTGAATCAGGGGTCTCCAACCTTGTCAACTTTAAGACTTGGGGACTTTAACTCTTTAAGCTTTGCTGGCTGAGGAACTCTGGGAGTTGAAGTCCCCAAGTCTTAAAGTTGACAAGGTTGGAGACCCCTGCTCTGAATGGTGTGAGAGTAGGAATGGATTCCCAGAGGAAAAAAATTGCAGACTACAGGAACCATTTGCTCCACTCAGGTGACCCTGAGGACACAGGTAAACCTCCAGGTGACCTTAAGGACTGGCTAAAAGGATGCAACTGACCAGCTAGTCTGCAAGGAGCATCAATCCTTCCCTTCCCCACGATCCGGTCAGAGCTGAAGAAGCTTCTTGGATGAGAAGCGAAACGTCTTCAAATCGAAAAAACAGAAAGTCCAAGTTGCCTTTTGAAAAAAAGCCCCTTTGGATCCAATGCCCAAGGTAAGGATGAAGGATGGATGCAAAGCAGGGCTGTGGAGCAGCATTGGATTGCAAACTGAATGTTGAGCCGGCCGAGAAGGCAATTTTAGGGACTATCAAGGAAAATAATCCTCCACTTCGTTTAGTGACCGTTCAAAGTTTCAACAGCGCTGACAAAAAAGCAACTTAAATCCGGTTTTCACATTTACAACCATTGCAAAATCCCCATGGTCCAAATTCAGACGCTTGGCCGCCGGCTCATATTTATGACGGTCGCAGTGTTCCCAGGGTCACGTGATCTCCTTTTGCGACCTTCTGACCAGCAAAGTCAGTGGGGGGGGGAAGGAAGCCAGAATCACTTAACCACCACGTGACTCACTTAATAACTGCAGCGATTCACTTAAGGACGGTGGCAAGAAAGGTTGTGAAATGGGGCAAACCCTGCTAAAGAACTGCCTCGGTTAGCAATGGAACTTTGGAGCTGAATTATCACCGTAAATCGAGGACTGCCTATATTGGGGGGAAGAAAGTATTGGGGGAAAAAATGGATTTTTCTCGGTTTGCATTGTTTTTAAAGACTATTAACTGCTCCTTTAGGCTTCCTGGCTTATTCCTCCTGCATAAATGTGGGTTTATTCCACGTGTCGTGGCTGGAGGTAGCTGTGGCGGCATTGTGTGGTGATTTCGAGTTTTCAGACATTTATTTATTTATTTATTTATTTATTAAATTTGTATACCGCCCTTCTCCCAAAGGACTCAGGGCGGTTCACAGCCAAGTAAAATAGACAATATATAAATACAGTTAAAATGCAGTTAAAAAACTTATTAAAATTGGCCACAATTAAAATTTAGAGCTAAAACCCGTTTAAAAACCCATAAATTTAAAAACTAACCCAGGCCAGCGCAGATGAATAGGTAGGTTTTAAGCTCGCGAAAGGTTGGAGGTCCGGAAGTTGGCGAAGTCCTGGGGAGTTCGTTCCAGAGGCGGGAGCCCCACAGAGAAGGCCCTTCCTGGGCGTCGCCAGGCGACACTGTCGCGCCGGCGGCACCCTGAGAGTCCCTCTCTGTGAGGCGCGGGTCGGTGAGAGGTATTCGGTGGCAGCAGGCGGTCCCGTAAGTAACCCGGCCCTATGCCATGGGCGCTTTAAAGGCGTTCACCAAAACCTTGAAGCGCACCGGAAGGCCACAGGCAGCCAGTGCAGCCTGCGCAGGATAGGTGTCACTCGGGAGCCACGAGGGCTCCCTCTATCACCAGCGCAGCTGCATTCTGGACTAACTGTAGCCTCCGGATGCCCCTCAAGGGAGCCCCATGTGAGAGCATTGCAGTAATCCAGGCGAGGCGTCACAAGGCGTGGTGACTGTGCACAAGGCATCCCGGTCTAGAAAGGCGCAACTGGCGCACCAGGCGAACCTGGTGGAAAGCTCTCCTGGAGCGGCCGTCAGGTGTTCATCAAAGACAGCCGTTCATCCAGGAGAACGCCCAAATTGCGCACCCTCTCCGCCGGGGCCAATGACTCGCTCCCGACAGTCAGCGCGGACTCAGCTGACTGTACCGGGATGCCGGCATCCACAGCCACTCTGTCTTGGAGGATTGAGCTTGAGCCTGTTTCTCCCCATCCAGACCCGTCGGCTTCCAAACACCGGGACAGCACTTGATAGCTTCATTGGGGTGGCCGGTGTGGAAAAGTACAGCTGGGTGTCATCAGCGTACAGCTGGTACCTCACACGAAACCACTGATGATCTCACCCAGCGGCTTCATATAGATGTTGAACAGAAGGCGAGAGAATCGACCCCTGCGGCACCCACAAGTGAGGCGCGCGGGGTGACCTCTGCCCCCGTCAACACCGTCTGCGACGGTCGGAGAGATAGGAGGAGAACCACCGATAAGCGGTGCCTCCCACTCCCAATCCCCCAACCGGCGCAGCAGGATACCATGGTCGATGGTATCGAAAGCCGCTGAGAGGTCTAATAGGACCAGGGCAGAGGAATAACCCCTATCCCTGGCCCTCCAGAGATCATCCTGTGACCAAAGCCGTCTCAGTGCTGTAACCAGGCGGAAGCCGGACTGGAGCAGGTCAGATAGACAGTTTCCTCCAGGTGCAGGGGAAACTGATATGCCACCATACTCTCTACAACCTTCGCGAGCGGGTTGGAGACAGACGATAATTACCTAAAACAGCGGGTCAGGAAGGCTTCTTGAGGAGGGCCTCACCACCGCCTCTTTCAAGGCGGCGGAAGACTCCTCCAACAAGGAAGCACTCGTAATCCCCTGGAGCCAGCCTCGTGTCACCTCCTGAGTGGCCAGCACCAGCCAGGAGGGGCACGGGTCCAGTAAACACGTGGTGGCATTCAATCTACCCAGCAACCTGTCCATGTCCGCGGGAGTCACAGGGTCAAACTCATCCCAAACAACATCACCAAGACCGCCCTCAGACGCCCCATCCGAATCGCCACAATTTTGGTCCAGACCGTCCTTAAGCTGAGCGATTTTATCGTATAGATAACCGTTAAACTCCTCAGCACGTCCCTGCAGCGGGTCATCCCGCTCCCCTGGTGAAGGAGGCGGGTCACCAGGCTGGGGCAGCTGGGCGGTTATCTGCCGGCGCAATGAGGGAGGCGTAGCGCCTCGCTTCCCTCAGTGCCACTAGGTAGGTCTAGTATAGGATCTAACTAGTGTCCGATCAACCTCTGAGCGGCTGGACCTCCAGGAACTCTCTAGGCGTCTTCTCCGGCGTTTCATCCCCTCAGCTCCTCGGAGAACCAAGGGCGGTTGGGATCTGCGCGGGTCAGAGGCCGCAAAGGCACGACACGGTCTAAAGCCCCAGCCGCAGCCCGTTCCCAGGCTGCAGCTAGTTCCTCTGCCGTGCCGTGAGCCAGACCCTCAGGAAGTGGCCCAAGCTCCGTCTGAAACCTCTCTGGGTCCATCAGGCGCCTGGGACGGTACCAACGTAATGGTTCCGTCTCCCTGCGGTGTTGGGTAGCGGTCAGAAAGTCCAGGCGAAGGAGAGAGTGATCTGACCATGACAAAGGTTCAATGACTATTTCCTTTAAGTCCAGATCTCTCAACCACTGACCAGAGACAAAAATCAGGTCCAGTGTGCCTCCCCCGATGTGAGTGGGGCCATCCACTACTTGAGTCAGGTCCAAGGCCGTCATGGAAGCCAAGAACTCCCGAGCTACCGTCGATGACGAGCCAGCAGATGGCAGATTAAAGTCCCCCACATCAACAACAGGCTAAGAAATTTGAGTGACCATTTGCAAAGACACCCTGACTGCCATTGTGATCGAATTTGCAAGACGTTCCATGAGTTGCTTGCAGCTTATCCAACAGAGGTAGTCCTTGGCTTCCGTCCACTTGTTTAGCGATGGTTCAAAGTTACGAAGCACTGAAAAAAGTGCGACTCACAGCCGGCACTGACAAAAATCGCAGCGTCCCCCATGCCATGGTCACGAGACCTCTCTCTCTGTGACCTTCCCAACGCTTCTGATAAGCAAATTCAAGGCCGGAAGTTGGATTTGCTTAATGATCAGATGATTCACTGAACAACCGCAGTGATTTGCTTAACAACGGTGGCAAAGAAGGTTGTCCAATCGGGTACGGCTCACTTAACAGCCGCCTTGCTTGCTCTGGTCTCACTGGTGGTGGCAAATCGAGGACTACCGGTATAATTGCCCTGAATTTCTATAGAACTCTAAAGAGTAACCGCATTTCCTAAATGTTGGTTTAACCAGTGGAACAGCTTGCCACCAGAAGTTGTGGGTGCTCAACTGGACAATCATTTGTCTGGAATGGTCTAGACCAGGGGTCTCCAACTTTAAGACTTGTGGACTTCAACTCCCAGAGTTCCTCAGCCAAGCTTTGCTTCAACTGGGAGTTGAAGTCCCCAAGTTTTAAAGTTGCCAAGGTTGGAGACCCCTGGTCTAGGATTTCCTATACTGACCAGAGGCTTGGACTAGAGGACCTCTGAAGTTCCTTCCAACTCTCTATTATTCTATTATTCTATTATTCTATTATTCTATTATTCTATTATTCTATTATTCTATTATTCTATTATTCTATTATTCTATTATTCTATTATTCTATTATTCTATTATTCTATTATTCTATTATTCTATTATTCTATTGATGGAAGGATGGAAAGAAGGAAAGAAGGAAAGGTAATGGATCAGTGGTGGGTTGCTACCAGTTCTACCTGGATTGGCAAACTGGTCGCAGCGGCAAGAGACTCCGCCCACCCGCACCAGATGCTTCTGCACATGCAAACCGGTAGCGACAGGTTTTGCAACCCACTACTGTAATGGATGGAAACTAATCAAGGAGAGAAGCACCCTGGAATTAAGGAGAAACTTCCTAGCACTGAGGACAATTAATCAGTGGAACAGCTGGCCACCAGAAGTTGCGGGTGCTCCCATCACTGGAGGCTTTCACTGGACAGCCATTTGTCTGGAATGGTATCTCTTGCTTGAGCAGCGGGTTGGACTAGAAGACCTCCAAGGTCCCTTCCAACTCTGTTATTCTGTTCTCTTCTACTCTCTTAGGCCGGCTTTTTTGCAGGGATCAGCTTGTGCAAATAACACTGAGGTCCGGCACCTTTGTCCGTCAAAGGAACAAATCCACATTTGGATTGTAGCAGCATCTCTTCTTTTCAAAGGATATCATTTCTCCTCACTGTTACTCCATTTCCTTATCAGTTGCGAACTGATTTCTCATTCCTGATTGGAGTCTGTTACGTGGGCGTGCATGCACGCTCAAACCAACTTTGCACAATGATCTAAGAGGTCTGTAAGGGGCGTGCATAAGAGCACCAGCGTGCCTTCCGTTCCTGTCCTACTGTTCCCTTTGATTGTATCCAATTCGTATGGTTATTTCATGCTTATATATACTGTTGTGTTTGACAAATAAATAAATAAATAAAATAAGTCCTTCTCTTTGTTCTGTACTGGTGGGCTTAGTGTCACCGGCCAACGTTTGAGGGGAAAAAAAAGAAATAATTGGTTCCCCTGCAGTTTTGGGGTGTTTTCCATCACGTCTCCAAACTAGGGGAGACAATTTACTCACAGTGCAAGTTCCGAAGACGCGGAGATACCTGGCCCATAGAATTGCCAAGAATCGGACACGACTGAATGGAGAACGTCCTCATTCATTGTTCCGTTGGGTTCATCTTCGAGAGTCAATTTTTGACAGGGACGCAGAGAAAGGGATGAAGGAGAGCATCAAGGATGTTCAGGGGATGAGAAATTAAGGCTGGGAGGAGGAATGGAAGGAGTCGAGCTGGCTATGTTTATCCTTGAGAAAAGTTGATGGAAGGGGAGATGGAAGGACTTGGTCCACAGCTGAAGGATGTCAACACAGTTTGAGGAGACATTTCTCCAGCTCCACATTCTTGCCCCGAGCAATGGGTCAAGCTTATCTAGGAAAAGTGGCGCAAAGTGGCCCATCTTCTACCACCCCACAGATACCTTTCCTGTTGAAAAAAATTGTCAACAGGCCACAAGAGTGAAACGAAGTCACCAAGGGCTCTCAGAAGCAAGCAAGCAGGTGGAAGACCCAAAAAGTTGGCTTGGTTTTGGTTGAACCTTTTTTGTATCTTCAAACCCCTCCAGAAAAGGGACCCCAAAACCATCTTCCTTGTCCAGAATCAAAAATCAAATCTGGTTAACTAACCCATCCTCAAAATGCTGAGCTTGGAAAACATTATCTTAATCCAATCCATTAACCCACATTTTGAACTTTGGAGCCGGAGAAGACAAAGACATGAGTCATCCTTCTTCTGTCGACGTCCTTCAGCTGTTGATCAAGTCTTTTCATCTCCTCTTCCATCCTCTTTTAAATGCACCCAGCTCGGCTCCTTCCATTCCTCCTCCTCGTCTTAATTTCTCATCCCCTTGAATATCCTTGATACTCTCTTTCATCCCTTTCTCTGCGTCTTTCTCAAAAGGTGGCTGCTGATCGTGTTAGAGGTCAAATCATAGCTTGTTTTTAGCCTGGTTTCAAGGGTTCATTTCACACGTTCAGCCCTGTACTGTAGCGAGTGCGAATGAAGCAGGCCTGGATTGTAGCAATCCACGGAATTGCCAGGGGAATTGCTACAATTGTCAGGGGAAGTGCCAAAATGCCATCGCGAAAGGCGGAAGGCTGGCTTTGCCTCTTGCAATGGCTGACTTCTGCATTGCGTATAGGCCAAAGGGATTCTCTCCCTCGCAGGGTTGTTGTGAATAGCTATGGAGCGCCTTGAGTGCGAAAGTCAAAAGCCTTGGGAGCCTTCAATGCTGCCCCCTCCCCATGGAGACGAACACCCTCCCCCCCCCCCGAAGCCCACCTACCTTGCTCAAGGGCAGGACCATAAAGGCTCCGCCGCCTCCCGATTCCACGATGATGGCTAGGAACTTGGGGTTGACGGCACAAAAGGAACTGTCCCAGGTCACCTTGGAGACTCGGATGTCCTCGTACATCTGGTCAGCCTTGACCGGCTGTCCGAAGACATGCCGGAACTTGCTTTGGCGAACCACTCGGCGACTCATGGCATGGGATGTTGTCGGGAGTGCTGGGAGGAGAGAGAGAGACATTGAGGTCAGCCGGGGAACTGGACCACAGCAGCGCCTAGGTGGTACAAGTCCAATTTTTGGCATGCATCAAAGGACGTCAGTTGGGTGGGACGGTGGCCTAGAAGTAAAGCTCTCGCCTCACAATCCGGAGGCTGTGAGTTCGATCCTAGGTAGAGGCCGATATTTCTCTCTCTCTCTGGGCACAATGAGAATGTATCTGCCGAACAAAACTC
Source organism: Ahaetulla prasina (assembly GCF_028640845.1). NCBI lineage: Eukaryota > Metazoa > Chordata > Lepidosauria > Squamata > Colubridae > Ahaetulla > Ahaetulla prasina. The sequence continues at coordinate 2,364,874 of NC_080539.1, forward strand.
CGCATTTGCAACAGGAAAGGCATCCGGCCAGTAAACACTCAGCTCCGTTCAGTTGCCCAGACTCCACCCCGATGCAAGGGATTACGGGGTCGTTAAAAGAAGATGATCAAAGGATGACAGGTGGATTAAATCTGCTCTCCTTTCGCCTTTTCTTTCCTCCCCGGTTTCCAGTCTTCAAGGCTGCAGTTTACCTCCTCTGCCATCCCCGTTTTCCTCTAAAGCTTTCCCTTATTTTATTTTTTCTTTTGACCACCAGCAGGTAAATTCCAGATTAGAAGGATTATTCGTGTTTTCTTTGAATTGGGAAACCTGCCACTAATAGAATAGAATAGAATTCTTTATTGGCCAAGTATGATTGGAAACACAAGGAATTTGTCTTTGGTGCATCTGCTCTCAGTGTACATAAAAGATACTTTCATCAAGGTACAACACTTACAACACTTAATGATGGGCATAGGGTACAAATTCAATACTTAATATCATTAAGTCATAGGCTACAAAAGAGAGGAATAGAATAGATTAGAATAGATTAGAATAGAATAGAATAGAATTTTAGAATGGAATGGAATGGAATGGAATAGAATAGAATAGAATAGAATAGAATAGAATAGAATAGAATAGAATAGAATTTTTTATTGGCCAAGTATGATTGGAAACACAAGGAATTTGTCTTGGTGCATATGCTCTCAGTGTACATAAAAGATACTTTCATCAAGGTACAACACTTACAACACTTAATATGGGCATAGGGTACAAATTCAATACTTAATATCATTAAGTCATAGGCTACAAAAGAGAGGAATATAATAGATTAGAATAGAATAGAATAGAATAGAATAGAATAGAATAGAATAGAATAGAATAGAATAGAATAGAATAGAATTCTTTATTGGCCAAGTATGATTGGAAACACAAGGAATTTGTCTTTGGTGCATATGCTCTCAGTGTACATAACAGAGAAGATACCTTCATCAAGATACAACACTTACAACCTTCTAATTCAAGGGTGACAACCTTGAAACTTTAAAGACCTGTGGACTTCAACTCCCAGAATTCCGAAGCTGGCTGGGGAATTCTGGGAGTTGAAGCCCACCCATCGTCAAGTGGCTAAAGTTGATAAATATTGGATTAGGAAGAACATACAACTGAAGACCCTGGAACATGATAGGCTCCCATTCCTGGAAGCTGAGGTGTTTCTCCAGCTCCACATTCCTGCCCTGAGCGATGGATCAAGCTTTTCTAGGAAAGATGGAGTAAAATCGCTTGCGTTAAGACCTGTGGAATTCAACTCCCGGAATTCATGGCTGGCTGGGGAATTCTGGGAGTCAACTTATTTTCCAAAGCACCCAAAGGCAGGACAAGAAACAACCGGATGGAAACTAACTAAGGAGAGAAGCAACCTGGAATTAAGGAGAAACTTCCTAACAGAATAATTATTAACCAGTGGAACAGCTGGCCACCAGAAGTTGTTGGTTGTTTCCTTTCCGGAGGTTTTTAAGAAGAGACTGGATAGCCATTTGTCTAAAATGGTATAAGGTCTGCTGCTTGAGCAGTGGGTTGGACTAGAAGACCTCCAAGGTCCCTTCCAAGTCTGTTATTCTATTATGCTATGGATGGATGGATGGAAGGAAGGAAGGAAGGAAGGAAGGAAGGGCAATGAATAGAAACTAATCAAGGAGAGAAGTAATTTGGGATTAAGGAGAAATTTCCTAACAGTGAGAACCATTAATCAGCGGAACAGCTTGCCACCAGAAGTTGTGAATGGTCCATCACTGGAGAAAATTCCTAACAGTGAGAACCATTAATCAGCGGAACAGCTTGCCACCAGAAGTTGTGAATGGTCCATCACTGGAGGTTAAGAAGAGGCTGGACAGCCATTTGTCTAAAATGGTATAGAGTCCCCTGCTTGAGAAGGGGGTTGGACTAGAAGACCTCCAAGGTCCCTTTCAGCTCTATTCCGAATTTGAAATTTGAAACCCACAGGTATTAAAAGATTGCACAGCCCCTCACTCAATTCATCAACGGTGATGCAAAGTGGCAATGATTTGTTGAAGGGTCCAACTGCCAACCGGGTCTGAAGACCACAAGAACCCAGCAGGAGGAGTTAAAAACAACAACAACAAGGTTTATCTAGCATCCTGCCCCAATCATGGCCAAAGAGAGAAATCCTGGCTCGGAAGAGGTCTGTGCAAACTTTACAAACCCATCGATCAAAAGGGCTTAGCGGATGCCCGATTGGCAAGGGCATCAAAGGCCAGGGGCTCAACGCATCCACTCGCTTGATCCCCCTGCCCGCCTCCCCAGCCAGGCCCTGGGTGGGAGCTGTGATAATCCCCTCTCTGGAATCTCCAATATCCTTGCAAAGTATGCCGCTCGCTGCTCCATCATGTGGCGGTGAGTTCCGCAGGATTAATTTTGCTGTGTTTGGTGCGTTACGGGGCACAACTGTTTGTTCTCATTTCTAATGGTACAATTTTGTTGTCTTATTCCTAATTATTTGTCCCTGCTAAGGTACAACCATCACAACTCACCCACCCACCCACCCCCACTCAAAATTCCGGCTCAGATATTAAAAGCTATTTTTAAAGATGATTTTGCTGTATAAATTTTCTCCCTGGGCCAGGAAAATGGACTCCAAAGACCAGCCTAGAGCCCTTGTACCAGCCACCCCACAAATACAGGCAGTCCTTAACTTACAACCTGATTCGTTTAGTGACTGATGTTACAAGAGTACTGAAAAAAGTGACTTATGACCATTTTTCACACTTTATGAATTGGATTTTCACACTTTATGAATTAGATTTTTTAAAATGCTTTTAATTTTTTGTGTAATCTGTTTTATTTGGCTGTAAACCGCCCTGAGTCCTTCGGGAGAAGGACGGTATATAAATTAAATAAATAAATAAATAAATTATGACCATTGCAGCATCCCCATTGTCGCGTGATTTATATTTGTATCCTTTGTCAGCCGACTCACATTTATGACGGTTGTAATGTCCCGGGAGGGCCACATATTCTTATTATGGCAGGGGTCTCCAACCTTGGCAACTTTAAGACTTGTGGACTTCAACTCCCAGAATTCCCCAGCCAGCCCTGCATTATGGGACCTTCTGACAAGCAACGTCAATGGGGGACCCAGATATGCTTAACTACAAAATGAGCCACTCAACCAGGTCATAAAATGGAGCAAAACTCACTTAAGTGCCTTGCTTAACCACCTAAATACGGGGCTCAGTTGTGGTCGCAGGTCGAGGACTACCTGCACCGTTTTTCAGTGGGTGGCACTCAGGCCTAGACAATACAGGGCGTCCTCGACTTACAACGGTTCATTTAGTGACCGTTCGAAGTTCCAACAGCACTGAAAAAAAAAAGACTTATGACCGTTTTTCTCACTTACGACCGTTTCTCCCTGGTCCCGTGATTTGCATTCGGATGCCTGACAAATGACTCACGTTTATGACGATCCCAAAGCCATGGGATCCCCCTTTTTGCGACCTTTTGACAAGCAAAGTCAAATTCAGATTCACTTAACGCCCATTTAAGAACGGCAGTGATTTGCTCAACAAGGGTGGCAAGAAGAGTCGTAAAATGGGGCAAACAAATTTGCTTAACAAATTTCTCACTTAGCAACATAAATTCTGGGCTCAATTGTGGCCGTAAATTGAGGACTACCTGTAATCTGAGAAAATGGGAGTCAGAAGTGACCTTGGAGGTCATCTAGTCTGACCTTCCTAGGACTATGGTCTGGGATTTATAGCGCCCTGCGATGCCACGCCACTTTTTAAGGAGGACAGAAACACTAAGGCACTACCTCTAAGCTCTTACCCATAAGGCACAGCCTTTGCTTCCCCAAATATGGGTTTGAACAGGGGGTTAGACTAGAAGACCTCCAAGGTCCCCTTCAACTTTGTTATTCTGACCCCAAAGTATCTTAACTTTTCTTACCCAAAATTGCTCAGTAGCTTTGCCGGAGAAACTTAGTGAGACCAGCCCTGAGTGCGAATCATACCTACTGCAAAAATCTAAGCAGCTCAAAGCAAGACCTGAAGCCATTTGGAGTTGGGGGGCTGGGGGGGGGGCAGTTCAATAGAACTGGCAGGGAAAGGATGGGTTTGAGGGTTACTGCTTTAAACGGGACGATGCCTACCCGTTTGGGGCGTTCCCTGATAGACTGCGCTGGGACATGGGGATTCCACTCAGCCCCCAAACTCCTGTAATGCCAGTTGATGGATCCTCCCCCCATCCTCACCTTCCTTTTAAAAGGAGCCCATTGGAAACCAAACCAGGATTGTTAAAAGTTAATGCTAGTTTGTTTAAAGAGGAGCCTTCAGGTGTGGTGGGGGGGCAGAGAAGGGAAGGGGGGGCTACCTTTGGTTTTGGTTCACACCTTTAATCCTTCCCAGGTTGGTGGAGGGGAGGGGGTTTCCCAGATTACTCCAATTCCCACGGTCAGAAATCCGGGACACTTTCTCCCTCCTCCCCCAACCTTTATCCAGCAAAGGCTCCAAAGAATTTGGGGGTCCCTCTCCGAATCTACAGGGGGTGTGGGGGTGGAGAAGGGTCCCCCAAGGGATCCCCCTAATTTCCCCGGATTAAAAGTCCCGGGCAGTTTTCTCCCCCTCCCTTTCCCGGTTCTAAACGCTGAGAGGCTGGAAGAATTTGGGGTTCGCCTCCCTCCGACTCTGCATTGGGGGGCGCAGCAGGGGGGGTTCCCAAGGGCTCCCCCCAATTCCCACGGGTCAGACAGACGTCCAGGAGAGTTTTTCACCACCCCCGACTCCCCCCACCCCCACTTCTAAAGCCTGAGCGGCTGGAAGAATTTGGGGTTTGACCGATTTTCCATTGGGGGGGAGCGGGCGGCGGCAGGGATCCCAAGGGCTCCCCTCAATTCCCACGGGTCGAAAAGTCCGGCAGAGTTTTCCCCCCTTCCCTCCCCCCATACACACCTTCTCTCCAGCCAAAGCTCCCAAGGGAAAAGAATTGGGGGTCCGCCCTCCGACTTTGCACGCAGGGCGGGAGGTCTTCCTTAGGGGGTCCCGAGAGACCTCCCCCCCAAATTCCCACGGGCCAAAAAAGAAAAAAAGTCCGGCAGAGTTTCTCCCTCCCTCCCTCCCTCCCCACCTACCTTCTATCCGGTCAAAGCCCCAAAGCCGGAAGAATTGGGGGTCTCCCCTCCGACGGGGAGGGGGCTTCCGAGACCTACCTCCCCCCCCCACAAATTCCCACGGGTCAAAGCAAACCCCCCCCAAAACTCCAGCGGAGTTTCTCCCTCCTCTCTAAAACCCCAGAAAAGCTGCAAGACCCGGCGCCGGACCTTGCACCGGGGTTGGGGTCCCAAGGAAAGCGCAAATTGGGGCTTCCAGACCTCCTCCCCCACAAATTCCACAGGTCAAAGCAACCCCCAAAACTCCAGCGGAGTTTCTCCCCTCCCTCTCTAAAACCCCAGAAAAGCTGCAAGACCCGGCGCCGGACCTTGCACCGGGGTTGGGGTCCTAAGGAAAGCGCAAATTGGGGCTTCTGAGACCTCCCTCCCCTCCACAAATTCCCACGGTCAAAGCAAACCCCCAAAACTCCAGCGGAGTTTCTCCCTCCTCTCTCTAAAACCCCAGAAAAGCTGCAAGACCCGGCGCCGGACCTTTGCACCGGGGTTGGGGTCCCAAGGAAAGCGCAAATTGGGGCTTCCAGACCTCCTCCCCCACAAATTCCCACGGGTCAAAGCAACCCCCCCCAAAACTCCAGCGGAGTTTCTCCCCTTCCCCTCTCTCTAAAACCCCAGAAAAAGCTGCAAGACCCGGCGCCGGACCTTTGCACCGGGGTTGGGGTCCTAAGGAAAGCGCAAATTGGGGGCTTCCGAGACCTCCCTCCCCCCTCCACAAATTCCCACGGGTCAAAGCAAACCCCCCCAAAACTCCAGCGGAGTTTCTCCCCCTCCCCTCTCTCTAAAAACCCAGAAAAAGCTGCAAGACCCGGCGCCGGACCTTTGCACCGGGGTTGGGGTTGGGGGGTCCCAAGGAAAGCGCAAATTGGGTCGGGGGTCGCGTCCCTTAGCTTCTTTCCCCAGCCAGCGCTCGCTCACCTGCTCGTGGAAAGAAGGCGCAGCGAACGCGGGGATTCCCCCCCTTCCAGCTGGGTGGGTGGGTGGGTGGGTGAGTGACGACCACCACCCTTGCCGCCTTTAGCGGGGTGCTTCCCCTGCCCTGCCCGCCCGGGGGGCGACCTCTCCGGGGAAACCCGCGAAGGCGCAGCGGGCGCGGCAACTCCGCCCCGGCTCTGCGGCGGCCGGCTATAGAAGGCGCGGCGCTGGTGCAGAGCTGACTTTCCTAATATAGCCTCCTCCTGCGGCGGCGGCCAGGGGGCTGGGAGGGGGGCTGGAGGGGGGGCCGCGGGGATAGAGGTGGGGTGGGGAGGATGATGATGGACCAGCCGGCCCGGCTTGGACAGGCGGCTGCCCCTCCGAGCGCCTGGCACGGGGTGGGGGGGTCCCAACTGCGGAGAGGAAGGGGCTGGGCGGCTGCTTGGGGTGGGGAGGGGGGATCGGGTCAAGCCCCTCTTCTGGTTTCCACCCCCCCCCTTGCAAAAGGGGACTCCCTTGGGGCATCGTGGCAGATAGGCTGCCTCCGGCCGGGGAGGTTCGACTGGTGGCCAGGTGGGCATGCTGGGGGGGAGGGGCACAGCTAAGAAGGGGCGCTCCCCACCACCTCTTTGTAAAGGGGGCAGTTTGGGGACACGACATGGGGGTTCAGCCCTCAGTGCTGTGGGTCCCCGTGTTCTCTCTTTTGCCTTGGGCAGCGGGTGTGTGTGTGTGTGTGGACTAGATTGCAGGGGTCTCCAACCTTGGCAACTTTAAGACTTGTGGACTTTAACTCCCAGAGTTCCTCAGCCAGCTTTGCTGGCTGAGGACTCTGGGAGTTGAAGTCCACAAGTCTTAAAGTTGCCAAGGTTGGAGACCCCTGGACTGAGAAGACCTCGAAGGGCTCCTGCAATCCTAGGATTCCAGAACGATAGACTGCCTCCACATGGGGAGGTTCTACTGATGACCAGATGGCTGGCAAGGGCAGGCCGGGGAGGGTGGGGGGACTACAGTTAAGAAGGGGGTGTAAAGAGGGCACTCGGGGGACATCGTGGCTCAGCTCACCCTGCGGGTCGGTCCCCATGTCTTGGGCAGCGGGGGTGGACTAGAAGACCTTAAAGGTCCCTTCCGGTCCTAGGATTCTAAGATAGACTGTCTCCGGATGGGGCAGTTCTACTGAGGCAGGTGGCAACTAAGGGCATCACACCTCTCCCTGCATAGGATACCGCTGTTCCCCCCTCCCACACCAGCCCCAGAGAGCCCCAGCTAAAGGGGGTTACGTCCCTCTTCTTCCCCCTGCGGAGGAGGCAGTCCATGGGGGCATCGTGGCGGGGTCCCTTGTTCCCCTCCCTTGCCTTTGTCACAGGGTGGACTAGAAGACCTCCAAGGTCCCTTTTAGCCCTAAGATTCTAGGACTCTAAGATAGACTGCCCCCCAACAGGGAGGTTCTACTGAGCAGCTTCAGCACATGCTGGAGGCAGCGGGTGAGGCCATCCTGGAGTTTGGGGGGACGGACGGATGTACCCTGCCTAGGATACTGGCCTCCCCCCAGCCCCCCAAAACCCAGTTCTTGGGCCACGAGGGAATCCAGAGAGTTGCTTCTCTTCTGGGACCCCAATCCCCAATTCCAGACCCCTCGGTTTTCCCGGGCTGGGGGAGGGTCTGGGAAGGGAAAGGTTTCCAGATGCCCTCTCGGACCCCTAATCCAAGTCCCCCAACACCAGACCCCAATGATGCCCTGTGGACTGCCCCCTTTACTGAGAGGAAAAAGAATTGGGGCACCCCCTTCTTAGCATGCCCTTGCCAGCCACTTGGTCACTAGTAGAACCTCCCCATCTAATCTCCTTATCTGCCACAATCCCCCTTTTGCAGGGGGAACAAGAAGAGGGGTGAATCCCCAGAACCCGAACCCTCAACCCCAGACCCGCAACCCACTGACAGTAAACTGGGCCACAGCATGCAGAACCCCCAAACCTGAAAGATTTCTCTGGAAAGGAAACTGTATCCTCAGTTCTAGAAATGGGGAGCTAAGAGCCACATCAGAGGCAGGGGAGGGTCTCCTCTTTCGGTTCCCGAGGGGGCCTGGGTCTCCTGACCTCCCCTTAAAAATTTAAAACCCCTTTTTTCTATGCTCCCCAAAGTCACATTATTTGATTGGGGCAGCAGCACAGGATTGTTGTTGTGGGCAAAATAGGAGGTGTGCAGGAAAAGTTTGCTGTCTTGAGTTATTTGTGAAAATAATACAGGTAGTCCTCGCCTTCTGGCCAAAATGGAGTCCAGTTGCTAAGTGAATTTTGCCCCATTTTATGACCTTTCTTGCCACAGTTGTTAAGTGAATCACTGCAGTTGTTAAGTTAGCAACACGGTTGTTAAGTGAATCTGGCTTCCCCATTGCTTTATAGACGGTCGTAAAAGGGGATCCTTTTGCGTGACCCTGGGACACTGCAACCGCCATAACTATGAGTCAATCGCCAAGCATATGAATTCCAGACACGTGACCGTAGGGAAGCTGCAACGGTCGTAAGTGTGAAAAACGATCCTGTCACTTTTTTCCAGTACCGTTGCAACCTGAAACGGTCACTAAATGAACTGTTGTAAGTTGAGGACTACCTACAAAAGCAGGATATAAATCAGTGGTTCTCAACCTTTATAGTGCTGCGACCCCTTTAATACAATTCCCCACGATGTGGCGACCCCAACCGTAAAATTATTTTCGTCTTGAATTTATCGCGCCTGAAGCCGTCTTGGCTAGCGATCTGAACTGCCTGCAATTGCCTTGAGGACGGAGGCATTAAAGCGGAGACTCCTCCCCTATTAAGTTTATGGCGCCTGAAGCCAGATCAGGCTAGCGATTGGGAGTGATTGCAGCTGGCTTGAGAGGGAGACATCAGAGCAAAGATTTCTCTCTTGTTTAATTCATCGCGCCTGAAGCCGAATTCGGCTAGCGATTTGAAGAGCCTGCAGCTGGCTTGTGGAGTCAACCATTGGAGCGCGATTCTTCGACTCGCAAGTATACTTCCCATATTTCCGATGGTCTTAGGCGACCCCTGGCAAATCGTCATTCGACCCCCAGTGGGGTCCCAACCCACAGGTTGAGAACCACTATAAAGAAAACAGAAATGCTTTCAATCGATCGATAGGATTTATTCGGTCAATAACCAGCAGCAGTTAAAACAACAACAAAGTGAAGCCAATAAATACTGTAATACTTTAACAACAAGCGACATAAATCACTTTCAATAGAGTAAATACCGTATATACTCGAATATAAGCCGATCCGAGTATAAGCCGAGGTCCCCAATTTTACCCCAAAAAACTGGGGTAAACTGGGGACTCGAGTATAAGCCGAGGGAGGGAAATGAGGCAGCTACCGGTCAGGGAAAGCCTCCCTCCCTCAGCCGAGAAGGCTGGCGGCTCCCCTGCCCCGCCCTCTCACTGCACCGGCAGGGCTTCCCCGCGCTAATGCAAAAGCCCGCCAAGTTTGCACCATCCGGTATAATGTGAAAAAAAGAAAAAAAAACAAAACTCGAGTATAAGCCGTATATACTCGAGTATAAGCCGAGGGGACGTTTTTCAGCACAAAAAACATGCTGAAAAACTCGGCTTATACTCGAGTATATACGGTAAATGGAATTTATTTAAATCGGACTTCTACTCCCAGAATTCCCTAGCCAAGGACTCCAACCCTGGCCACTTTAAGCCTGGTGGACTTCAACTCCCAGAATTCCCCAGCCGGGGTCTCCAACTGTGGCCACTTTAAGCCCGGAGGACTTCAACTCCCAGAATTCCCCAGCCAGGGACTCCAACCTTGGCCACTTTAAGCCTGGTGGACTTCAACTCCCAGAATTCCCCAGCCGGGGTCTCCAACTGTGGCCACTTTAAGCCTAGAGGACTTCAACTCCCAGAATTCCCCAGCCGGGGTCTCCAACCTTGGCCACTTTAAGCCCGGCGGACTTCAACTCCCAGAATTCCCCAGGCGGGGTCTCCAACCTTGGGCACTTTAAGCCCAGAGGACTTCAACTCCCAGAATTCCCCAGCTGGGGTCTCCAACCTTGGCAACGTTAAGCCCGGCGGACTTCAACTCCCAGAATTCCCCAGTCAGGGTCTCCGACCAGAATTCTGGGAGTTGAAGTCCGCCCAGCTTAAAGTGTCCAAGATTGGAGACCCCTCCACTAGCTGTTTTGGCATTTTTGAGGATGCTGGAGGGGTTTCTCGTTGTGTCTTAACCCTCTTCATCCCACGGGAGATCTGTGGCCTTGGTGGGGGATGACCTCTGCTGGACAGCGTGAGCCTTGCATTGGGCTGCCACTCAGCGGATGGCCGATAAGGTCCGTTTGCTGAAAAAAATGAAAGAAAATAAAATTAGAAGCCCCAAAGGGAGGGCGGCAGGTTGAGGAAAAGGGGGGCCGCTTTAGTAGAGCGAGGGGAGGTGAAGAAGAAAAGAATGGGAAAACGAAGGGACGATCATCAAGGAGAGAAGCAACTTGGAACTAAGGAGAAATTTCCTGACAGGGAGGACAATTGACCAGTGGAACAGCTTGCCACCAGAAGTTGTGGGTGCTTCATCACTGGAGGGTTTGAAGAAGAGATTGGCCAGCTGTTTGTATGAAATGGGATAGAGGCTGGACTAGAAGACCTTCAAGGTCCCCTCCAGCTCTAGGATGCTATGATTGTATAAAGAACAAAAGGAGAAAGAAAGAAGAAGGAAGAAGAAGAAAGAAGAAGGAAGAAGAAGGAAGAAAGAAGAAGAAGAAGAAAGAAGAAGGAAGGAAGGAGGAGCAATGGTGGAAGCTGGACAAAGGGAGATCCAACTTAGAAGTTAGGAGAAACTTCCTGACAGTGAGAACAATTAACCAGTGGAACGACTTGCCCCCAGAAGTTGTGGCTGCTCCAACAGTCGAGGTCTTCAAGAAGAGACTGGACAGCCATTTGTCTGGAATGGTATGGGGGTCTCCCGTTTGGGCAAGGGGATGGATTGGAAGATCTCCAAGGTCTCTTACAGTCCTAGGATTCTGTGCTTCTATAAAGAACAAAAGGAAGAGAAAGGAAGGCAGGAAGGAAGGGAAGGGAGGGAGGGAGGGAGGGAAAGAGGGAGGGAGGGAGAAGGAGGAAGGAAGGAAAGAAGGAAGGAAGGAAAGAAGGAGCACAGGAGGGAAGGAGTTAGGAAGGGAAAGAGGGAGGAAGGAAGAAAGAAGGAAGGAAGGAAGAAAGAATGGAAGGGAGGGAGGAAGGAAGGAAGGAAAGAAGGGAGGGAGGAAGGGAGGAAGAGAGAATGGAAGGGAGGGAGAAAGGAAGGAAGGAAGGAAAGAAGAAAGGGAGGGAAGGAGGGAGAGAGGGAGGAAGGGAGAAAGGAAAGGAGAGAGGAAGGGAGGAAGAGAGAATGAAAGGGAGGGAGAAAGGAAGGAAGGAAGGAAAGAAGAAAGGGAGGGAGAAAGGAAGGAAGGAAGGAAGAGAATGGAAGGGAGGGAGGAAGGAAGAAAGGAAAGAAGGAAGGAAGAAGAAAGAAGGAGGAGGAAGAAGGAAGGAAGGAGGAAGAGAGAATGAAAGGGAGGGAGAAAGGAAGGAAGGAAGGAAAGAAGAAAGGGAGGGAGGGAGGAAGGAAGGAAGGAAGGAAGAGAATGGAAGGGAGGGAGGAAGGAAGAAAGGAAAGAAGAAAGGGAGGGAGGAAGAAAGGAAGGATGAGAGAATGGAAGGGAGGGAGGGAGGCAGGAAGGAAGGAAGAAAGGAAGGGTGGAAGGAGGAGGAAGGAGGAGGAAGGAAGGAAGAGAGAATGGAAGGGAGGGAGGGAGGAAGGAAGAAAGGAAGGGTGGAAGGGAGGGAGGAAGGGAGGGAGGGAGGAAGGGAGGGAGAATGGAAGAAGGGAGGGACATTTACTTCCAATTTCCTGAAATTCTGCCCATACAAACCACTGGTTTGATTAACGATTGCACTCTTCACTTAATGACTGTGGTGTTTCCTTAAGAACCACAGCGGTGGTCATTTTACGACCATTATAAAATCAGGCCGGACATGTAACCAGCCCACTTTACAATGGCCACAAGTCGCGACCGTGACGGGCAGGCTTCAATACGGTCGTAACTCAAGGACCTCTTGTCCTTGCAAGCGTTTTTAAGCATCCTGACGGTCGCGGGATCGGAATTCGGGCCCTTGGCATACCGGCAGTTTGCAGCATCCTGGGTTCACGACGGTCTCCATCTCTGACCTCCTTAGCCAGCTTCCGACAAGCAAGGTCCATGGGGGGGGGAAGCCAGATTCGCTTAACGACCGCATGATTCATTTAACAACCGTGGCAAGGAAAACAGCCGTAAAAATCAGGCACTGCCCTCGTTCGCAATGGAGATTCTGGCCCCCGTTGTAGTCGTAACGCGAGGACTACCTGTGCTGTCTTCCTTGCCATTATGAAGGACATAAATCCGATATAAATAGCTCGGCCTCATCGATCCGTCTGGAGTAACCGGGATGAAATACTGCAGGGAGCAATGAGGCACAAATTGTCCTTTTCCCCCCAGGAGTTTACAGCCTCATTTCGCTGAAGTTAAATGTTTTTTGATATGGATTTTCACAGTCCTGGGAATCGCCGAAAGATGAGGCCTTAGGAAGTTATTTACTTGTTGAATTATTATTATTATTATTTATTAAATTTTTATATCGTCCTTCTCCCGAAGGACTCAGGGCGGTGTACAGCCTTCATTTAAAACAATTAATATACATATTAAAATAACCATTAAAAAGCTTATTCAATAAAAGGCCAAATTAAAACCGTCCAATTGACCATATAAAATACCCAATAATAAGTAATTGAACAACCGGTTCTCTGCCCTAATGATTTCTTCCAACAACCAGTTTGCCAAACTGCTGAGAAAGTTAACAACCGGTTCTCTGCCTAATGATTTCTTCCAACAACCAGTTTGCCAAACTGCTCAGAAAGTTAACAACCGGTTCTCTGCCTAATGATTTCTTCCAACAACCAGTTTGCCAAACTGCTCAGAAAGTTAACAACCGGTTCTCTGCCTAATGATTTCTTCCAACAACCAGTTTGCCAAACTGCTCAGAAAGTTAACAACCGGTTCTCTGCCTAATGATTTCTTCCAACAACCAGTTTGCCAAACTGCTCAGAAAGTTAACAACCGGTTCTCTGCCTAATGATTTCTTCCAACAACCAGTTTGCCAAACTGCTCAGAAAGTTAACAACCGGTTCTCTGCCTAATGATTTCTTCCAACAACCAGTTTGCCAAACTGCTCAGAAAGTTAACAACCGGTTCTCTGCCTAATGATTTCTTCCAACAACCAGTTTGCCAAACTGCTCAGAAAGTTAACAACCGGTTCTCTGCCTAATGATTTCTTCCAACAACCAGTTTGCCAAACTGCTCAGAAAGTTAACAACCGGTTCTCTGCCTAATGATTTCTTCCAACAACCAGTTTGCCAAACTGCTCAGAAAGTTAACAACCGGTTCTCTGCCCTAATGATTTCTTCCAACAACCAGTTTGCCAAACTGCTCAGAAAGTTAACAACCGGTTCCCCCGAAGTGGTGCGAACTGGCTGAATTTGCTCCGTTTTACAACCTTCCTTGCCACATTTGTTAAGCGAATCACTGCAGCAGTTAAGTTAGCGACACGGTCGTTAAACGAATCTGGCTTCCCTTGGTGGGTTTGCATGAGAAATAGCAGAATAATAACAGAACGACAGAAAGGAAGGGGCCTCGGAGGTCTTGTAGTCCAACCCTGTGCTCGAGAACTCCTCTATGCAGGTAGTCCTTGACTTACGACCATCACTGAGCCCCGAAACTCTTATTGCTAAGCGAGACAGTTCTTAAATGAATTTTGCCTCATTTTACGACCTTCGGTCTGCAGTTCTTCGGCTAGCAACACGGTCGTTAAGTGAATCTGGCTTTCCCAGGGACTTTGCTTGTCAGAAGGTCGCAAAAGGGGATCACTTGATCCTGGGACGCTACGACCGTCATAAATATGAGTCCGTTGCCAAGCCTCTGAATTTTGATCGTGTGACCACAACGATGCTGCAACGGTCGTAAGCGTGAAAAAACGGTCATGTCACTTTTTTCAAGGTTCTTATAATTTCGAATGGTCAGTAAATGAACTGTTGTACGTCGAGGACTACCTGTATTTATTCTTTCACAAATGAGGGTTTCTGATTTGCAAAGATTTGCAATCCACCACCAGCCACTCTTGGCTCGATTTGGATCACGGAGGGTCAACTACACACAACCAGCTGAGCCCAGGTGGGTATCAACCCTGAAGCTGACTGGGGTCGGCTTGCTTCTGGCTTTGCAGCCAGGGAGCCCGGCCATTGTGGCTTGTCGATCTGTAGACCAGGCTAATGCATAGAACAGCATTAAGGCAATTCTGTTTATTCAACAAGCCATGATTCAATAAATCACGGCTTGCTTGCCACATTACGTGACTGAGGCACCCAGAGTTTGAGGCAAAGAGGACTAACTGCTTGCTTGCAATGTGTATTTTTATACATTAAACTCTCTCTAGTTTCCAGTAAATCCAGGTGGACACAGCAAAAGGTGCAAAAAATATCAAGGGGGCAGTGAACAACTTTTCCCGACAATGTCTACGGGGGTTCTCCATCATCCAAGTCATGGTTGTCCCAAAGGTGGTTTTTGCAACTGGACTTTATGGTTTTTTTCTTTTGAAGATGTTTCACTTCTCATCCAAGAAGCTTCTTCAGCTCTGACTGGATGGTGGGGAAGGGAAGGATTGGTACTCCTTGCAGACAGCTGGTCATTTGCATCCTTTTAGAGGGTCTGTTGTGGCTCCAGCCCCCCCTCCCGGGCCTGGCCCCCTGCCAGAGAATGACTCAGAGAGTGAGGGGGAAGAGCCATCAGGGCTCCCTTCTGCAGGGCTGGCCTCTCTGGCTCAGCTCCAGGAGCCAGAGCCAGGCCAGGTGGAAGAAATAACGAGGCCTCTGTCTCCTGTATATCTCCCCCCCCTCCCCAGGCAATGCTCCCAGACCCAGCTGAGGACAATCAGGCCTGGCTGGACCCTAGGTTTCGTAGACAGGAGAGGCGGGAACAACAGAAGCAGGGGTGGGGCAGGCCTAGGAAGTGCTGAGTCACGGAGCCACACCCCACAGGGTATAAAAGCAACAGGGGCTGCTCTACCACTCCGTGGCGAACAAATCAACTGCTTAGAGAGAACTTGAGCTGAAGTACTGTTTGTTCCTGGTTTCCCGGTTGACTCGCCGGCATCAAGAAAAGATAACAGAGAAACTTGGCAGATGCTTGCTAGTTTGCTGCCAGAGCTGATAGCTGCTGTGGACTGAACTGCCGGCTAATTAAGTCATCGCTTGTGCCTCCCGGACTGAGGTGGGGGGGACAGAACAGGGTCATTGAGGCCACTTGGAGGTTTATCTGTGTCTTCAGAGTCACCTGAGTGGTACAAATGGGTGTGTGGAGCCGCCTTGTTTTTTTCCCCATGTCGTCATCCTGCAGCCAAGAAGGCTCTACACCCATTTGCACTACTCCAAGTGGCCTCAACAACAGATAAATCTCCAAGTGGCCTCAACGACTCTCTAAAACAGGGGTGTCAAACACAATTTCATTAAGAGCCGCTTCAGGGTTGTTGTTGTGACTCGTCCTCCCTCCTCTCCTCAGCCGGGCCCCTCCTGTCTCCATCCGGGCCTTTTATCAGACTCCGAGTCTGATAACGAAGATGAACGGCCTGTCATGAAAGGCCTGTCATGAAAGGAGAAGCCCAATAAACCTCACTCATACAGCGTGTGTTCCTTTGGCTCAGCCTTCAGAGCAGGAAGCCAGCCAGGTGGTGGAATTACCCGGCCCTACTCCCTCTGACCCCTCCCTTTCCCAGACGCTGACAGCAGATCCAGCTGAAGACAATTCAGAGTGGATCCTTGCTTCTGGAGATCTGAGAGGCGACGCCAGCAGAAGGGGGGTGGGGCAGGCCTGGATAAATGCTGAGTCATGGAGCCACACCCCACAGCCTATATAAAGAACCTGCTTTTGGCATTCCAACCTTGAATCAAGCAAAGTCTCATCTAGTTTGCTGACCTCACAACTTGGACTCCTGCCTGCCCTGATAACCTCGAAGGAACTTGGCAAGCTGCAGAGGCTTCGTTGCCAAGTTTGTTACGGACTGCCTTGACTCGTTTGTCGGAGTGGAGGTGGGACACGACAGTTGTGTTTGACCTGGAGGGGGAGTGGGTGTGACCAGCTCAATGTCACTCGTGTCGGGGGTGCCTGTGGGGACCCGAGCGCTCTGACAGAGAAAATGGGCTCCTGAGCTCCTGCAACTCACTGCCAAAGAAAAACGGAGCTCAGGAGGACCCGCGTGTTCACTGGCAGAGGCACCGCGGACCAGTCCTTCAGTTTCCAGGGCGGCCCCTGCGGACCGGATCTAAGCACCTCATGGGCTAGATCTGGGCCCCAGGCCTTGAGTTTGACAGCCCTGCTCTAAAAGAATGCAAATGACCAGTTGTCTGCAATCCTTCCATTCCCCACCATCCAGTCAGAGCTGAAGAAGCTTCTTGGATGAAAAGCGAAATGTCTTCAAAGAAAAACTAAAAAGTCCCGTTGCCTCTTGCAAACCCCCCCCCCCCAAAAAAAACACCACAACACTTTTGGGTTTTCCCAACAATGTTTTATGAGGGGTTGTGCAAGCTAATCAGAAGCAAATAATCTTCCGTCTTTCTTCCCTCTGCAAAGTAGCCTACATTTATTTACTTATGTATATTTCATACTTTCTACCTGCCCATCTGTCGCAGGGTGGTGTGCCATTTCATCGATAAAATTAAATACTAAAACCAGAATAATTTAGCATGAAAAATACAGATAGTCCTCGACTGAGGACCCTTTATTTAGGGACTAAAGTTGTTACTGAAACTATCTGAAGTCATGGCAGCACTGAAAAAAATTACGACGGTCACAGCATCCGCATCGTCACATGATCAAAATTTGGGTGCTTGGCACTGTCATGTATTTATGATGATTGCAGCATCCCCGGGTCCTATGACCACTATTTACCCCCTTCTCAGGGGCTTTCCACATGCAGAGTCAATGGGGGAAGTTGGATTCACTTGTGTGATTCACTTAACAACCACAGCGATTTGCTTAACGGCTGTGTCCAAAAAAGTTCGTAAAATCAAGCATGGCTTACTTCTTAACAACTGCGTTGCTTAGCGATGAAAGTTAACAGTCCCAACTGTGGTCGTAAGTCGAGGACTGTCTGTATTTATGACCCTCGATGGACTTCACCCTCCAGAATTCCTGAGCCAGCGGAGCATTCTGGGAGTTGAAATCCTCCCATTGGAAGGCAAATGATCTTAGTGACACCTTTTCTTGTCTGCCTGATATTTCCAGGTAAATACAATACCAGTGTTAACGGCTTCTGGGTGACACAAAACTGCAACCCACAAAGACACAGCTGGACCCAGATTACGGCTTAGGATGGGGGCAGGAGACCCCTAGAGATAAGATTTGGTTCCTCAAGTCCAACTAGCAATGGGACTCCCATTGGTGGCGGCCAAAGGTGGCCTTAAAATCTTACATTAGTTACGCACGAGAAATAAAATACACAGGCAGAGTCCTCAACTTACAACTGCAAGAGTCCAAAATTTCCATGGCTAAGAGAATTAAATGAATTTTGTCCCCTTTAACGATCTTTCTTGCCACCCGTTAAGGGAGTCACTGCAGTTGTTAAGTGAGTAACACGGTTTTTAAGTGAATCCAGCTTCCCCATTGACTTTGCTGGTCAGAAGGTCGCAAAAGTGGATCACGTAACCTTGGGACGCTGTGACCGTCATAAATGAGAGCCTATTGCCAGGTCTCTGAATTTTGATCTCATGGCCGTGGAGATGCTACAAGTGTGAGAAATGGTCCGAAGTCACTTTTTATAGTGCCCTTGCGACTTCAAATGGTCACTAAGCGAACGGTTGTAAGCCGAGGACTAGCTGTACTCAAAGCCGGGAGGGTTTTGAAGACCTCCAAGGCCCCTTTTCTCCCCCCCTGCCCTGCCCCACTGACGACAAGAGGCTTGCAGTTCTCAAAATAAAAATTTATTCAGTAACAAGAACATCGGGTCAGCCCCCGTCAAGGGTGGGAGTTCACATTTAAAAACAGCCGAGTATCCTTGTGTCCGGGCAGCCTATCTCAGAAGTCCCTGGGAGAGTCAGGGAGCCCCATGGATGGTGGGGGGGAGAAGACAGGATGGAAAGGAAAAAGTGGGGGATGAGCATGGTTTCTCCCCCCCGCACCCGTTTCCCAGTCCTGAAGTTGCTGGGGAGACCCCACCCCACCCCACGTGAGCAGGGGCATGTGGTAGATAAAGAGACCCCCAATTTTCAGATGGCCAGGATGCCTCCCGCAAACCCCCACTTGGAGAAGACCACAGCTTACCCACCCACCCCCGATTCCAAAAGATGGATGGATCACTCCCTGCCAACTGCCACTCGGAGCAACGCCTGTGTCAGGGAGCCTTTGCAAAAATGAATTCTCCCTGGATGAGATGTGCCACACAAACAGCCCTGATGAGAAAGACCCCTCCCCGCACATCCCCCAAAACATCGGGGAGGGGGAGGAAACATGGCAGGGTGGGGTGGTATGCTTCCTTTCCTGCCTGTTGAAGGGGGTCATTTTTTGGTCTGGATAGGTGTCGGAGTGGCCGTTGAGAATCGAGAGGAAGATGGGACTCAGGGTTATGATTTCGGACACCCGTTTTGGGGGGAACGGTAAAGCCCCCCACCTACCCACTCTTGGGTGGTTTTGAAAGGCTGAGGATGCTCAGCTGTTGTGGGGGGGGGACTCACAAAGGGGCTGTGGTAACACAGCTAGAAATGTAGCAGGAGAAGTTGAGTCGCAGCATTTCTCAATTTTGGTCCTTTTAAGAGCTCCCAGAATCCCCCAGAGCCAAGGGGATTCTGGAAGTTGAAGTCCACCACGCCCCTTAAAGGGACCAAAACTGCTGTACTCATTACGTTATCACCGTTCACACTTTCAGTACAGATGGAGCTCACACACCTGCCGAGTGTGTGTGTGTTTGTGTGTCCCGTAAGCATCCATTCTGGCCTCCCCACCCCCAGCAAAACTCTACAAGACAGTACAACGTAAAAATTGAGGGTTGGGGGGGCAAGAAAATGGGGACCACTGGAAGGAGGGGATGCACCCCCCCCCAATCTGCATACCTTCTGAATGCAAAGAGAGGAGCCAGGACAGAAGACCAGAAGAAGAAGAAAATAGCACCCCCATCCCTTAAAGAAAAAAACAAAACAAAACTCAGCAATGCTTCCAATCAGCATGAGTTGTCATCAACATAATGAAAGTTGCAAGCAGACGGCAACAAAGCGCTTAAACAAATGCACAAAGTTTTTCCAGACCTCTTGGTTTTAGATCGTGAGAAAAAAGGAAGGGAATTGGAGGGGGGGGAGAAGCTGTCTCCCCAAGATTGCAGACTTTTGATGCCTGGGACCAGCGGAGTCGGGGGGTGCAACTGAAAGAGAGCAGAGGAATGGAGGGTGCTCCCCTCCCCCAAAAGAGAAATAACCCCCCTCCAAGGAGCTGCAAGGCACACGTTTTGCTTCCAGAAGAGACCCTGACGACGGCTTAAGAAACGGAGGTGAATAATTCGGGGCTCCATGTCCCCTCCCCCCAAAAGACAGACCCACCAATTCTCATTCTTGGGTATAATACACTGGATGGTGCGATCTTAAATTCACCCCCTGCAGGGAAGAAAGGGGCCGCCGAGAAATATAAAATAAAAACAAAACTGTAGGATAGGGAGAGACTCAGACATCTCCGTCTTTTGGCATCAGTGCGAGAAAAAACTGGGAGCTGGTTGAATCCGGTGGGGAGACCCCGAGATCCAATTAATGCCTTCCTTTCTGAAGGATGCAGAAAAATCAAGGATTAATTCTTAAGCAGCCCGGAAATAAACGTCTCCAGCGCAACCACCGATCGGAGAGGGATTTCTGGGTCGGAGAAGAATTCCTGAATTTGCCTCTGCTCCAAAGGGGGGGGGGGAATTTCTCCAGGCAACGCTGGATTTTTGACCCACCCAGGAGCAACGAGGATGATGGATTATGCTGAGGATTTTCATTTCAGCCGGTTCGGACCGATTCAGCCGAACTGGTAGCGGAAATTGCAGGTGGCCCTGCGAGTGGTCCCGACTCTGTGCCATCTTATTTAGTCATTTTTTTTGAGGCCAGGTGCATGTGCGGAAGCACAGATACGGACATTTGAGGCGCGCGCACATTTGCAAACTGGTAGGGAAAATAAGTGAATACCACCCCTGCCTCCACTCCAGTGGTCAGATGGGCTGGAGGTAGTCAAAGAAGGGTCCAGGACAATTCGCCGCAGCCAACTTGCCGTGAGACAATTCCAGGCGGGATAACTCAACGCGATGTTATCCTCCGCCGTTTCTTCGACATTCATTTTTGTTGATGTCATGTTGAAGAAACGGTGGCGGGTATCCTGCATCGCATTGAGTTATCCCGCGCGGAATTGTTTCTCGCGGCAAGTTGGCCGTGGCGAGACGGTCATGCCAGGTTGGCTGTGTGGGCAAGAAGACCACAGCGAATTGTCCCATTCCAGCACAGAGAAGCTCCCACCTCACAATTAAGGGGTGTAGGCATCTAGCTGGGTTTTTTTGGGGGAAAAGGGGTACTTCTGCCAAAACTAACTCTTGACATTCTCTCTACACTACCCCCAAAATCTGTCCAAACTGAGCTACAATGATCTGCTCATCATTCAAGTTAAGACTCAGGAGTGAAGAGACTTTTACGAAAAGGGGGTACAGACCCCCTAAACCTTCCACCGAGGGGCACCCTCCTGATCTGGGAAGTCGATGGAGCATTTCAAGTGCCCTGCTTAAACCTATCATAAGCCCCAAGAGAAGAAGAGCTGGGTGCCCCTTTTCCCAGACAGTTTTGGGGTGCAATCCCCACAGAATGCTCTTCAAATCTCTTTCTGGGCCTCAAGTTTTTGGTCCTGAACTGGTCTAAAGATTTACAGAGCCCAGAAAGGGAATAATAAAAAAAAAATATGCATGACGCAGAAAATACAGATCTTTTGGATGTAGTTTCTTGGCCTTCTAAAGAAATAAACAATTATTTTTTTTCTAAAAAAATGAAACGACAGAGACCGACCGACTGACTCTCCTCGCCCGCCAGGTTTCTAAAAATCCCGATTTTTTTTTGGGCTGCTGTTAAGGAGGAGGAACCCGTTCAGTGCATTAATACACTCCACGCCATTGGAAGTGTTACTGACACACACTTTAGAACGGGGGTCTCCAACCTTGGTAACTTTATGACTCGTGGGCTTCAACGAAGCTGGCTGAGGAATTCTGGGAGTTGAAGTCCACGAGTCATAAAGTTGCCAAGGTCGGAGACCCCTGATTTCAAACACCCTGATTTCCAGAAGGAAAACACAAAAATGGAAAAGGAAAAGGAAGGGACCACATCACACCCACCTCCACGAAGAACACCAGGGAAGGCGACGTTCTTCGGAGGGAACCGACACGAGACAGGTAACCCAACGGGTCGATGAAAAGGCAAAAAAAAAAAAAAAGGACTTTAAAAAAAAGACACACCTCACATGCGTTTTGGCACCAGTTGGCAAAAAAAACACCAAAAAAACAACAACCAAAAAACGAGAAACCTCTACTTTTCAAATGTCTTTTTTTTAAAAAAACAAAGCAGTCGGTAACCATCCGAGAGAAGTTAAAACAGAACAGCCTGATCCTGAAGGGTTGTGCAAATAACGGGAGACAATTCGGTTAAACGGGGTGGGGGAGATGGGGAGGGGGGGGGAAACGGGTTTTCCAGTTTACGGAAGAGATGTTAAATCTTTCGACGTAGAGCAAACGGGGGGGGGGGGGGGAGGATAAAAATCTCCCCCCCACACACACACATCATTTATAACAAGTCCTATTATGTACAGAAACACAAACACGCAAACGCACACACAATATTTCCTCTCCTGCCCCCCGTTTTGGTGACACGAAGCTGGGAGAAGAGGACCAGGAGAAGCTGGGGGTGAACCCTTTACCCTAATTCATTCATATCTGGGCTCTTATCAAAATGGCTTGACGGGGATTCTGGGGGCGGGGGGGGGGGGGAGAGCGGGAAGGCAAGGAGAGACCCCCCCCCCTCACGACCCACAACCCCCCCCCCTTCAAGAGCTTTGCACAGTGGAGAGAAAGGAAACGGAGATGGAGGGCGAGTTTTGAGAAGGCCCACTGTTTTATTCAAGTAACTGGAAGGTCAGATGCCTTTTCGATGCCCGTCTTAAAAGAACACCCGTTCTGGAAAATAAAATAAAATAAAAATTTTTTAAAAAAAGAACAGCCCAATTTTTAAATCCCTCTTTTTTTTGCCGCTCAAAAAGGGAAGGGATTTCTTGGGGAGTTAAGAGAGGTTGTGCTTGTGTACTCGCACGCGGATGTGCGAGAATGCTCCAGAATGACCGCTCTATTGGACAGGCCTTTGGGTAGGTGGGTGGGTGGGTGGGCGCACAGGGGACAGACAGACCCTGCCCTGCCAGCTGCAGAAGTGGGCAGATGTTCCCAAAGGAAGGGGCACCAAGGCTGGGGGGCTGCTTGGGGAAGGAGGGGAGAAAATCGGGGGGGGGGGGGCAAGGCTCGGAGGATTGCCCGCTCCAGCTGACAGCCCTGTGGGGGGAGTGGGGGTTGCACCCCCTACTTAAATACATCAGGATGGTCCTTTTGGGGGCCCACAGAGGGCAGCGTTGTGCAGTTCAGTGGCACTACGGGCACAATATTGTCCTTCTGTGTGGACGACAATGTTGTGGCTTCTACTGGACATCTGAGGGGTGGGGAGCAGAGAGAAATACAAACTTCACAGCTGTTTGGATCCAGGGGCTCCAGGAGGTGAGATTTGGGGGGGCCTCTTGTGAGCCCCCCGCCCAAATTAGCAGACCGGGGCTTTGCTGGCCAACCCTGCAAAGGTGATGACTTGGATGGCGGAAACATAAAACTGGCGGCCTCTGGTTTTGCAAAGAAAGGGTGCTCTTTTAAGACAAAGCTGGAAAAAAAAATAGAGGTAAAATATTTTCATAGGGGAAAAAAAACAACCACCCAATGAAAAACAAAACCGAAATAAAACAACACACAAAAAACGCCACGGGGTCATCTCGCAGTCACTCGCACGAATGGAGGTTGGTGTTTTGTTTTCTTTTTAAATTCGAATTTCAGCCACCTTGAAAATGTACATGCAAAAACGGAGGAACCGTACAAATAAAAGAACAGATATATATATATATATATATATATATATATATATAAAAAAAACAACCTAACTAATAAAGTGCATGTTTCGGTATATATTACATCTGCGAGGGACTGTGAAAAATTTGAAGTGGGGAGGGAGGAGAAAGGGGGAAGAGACGGGAGGGGACACTGAGGCAGGGGTCACATCGTATTATAGACGGGGTTGGTGGTTCGTTTCCGCTCGTTGGATTTTTTTAATTTCCTGGGCAGCCGAGTTCTGGCGGGGGGATTTCGAGCGTGCGTGGCTGGCTGCACCAGGCCGTGGCCCCAAGTCCATGTTTCTTCCGGGGGGCCACAGGTCCGGGTGAAATCTTGGGCGAACTGAGCCAGGGGCCGTTCCACCGGCCGGCTCAGGGCCAGGCACTCCCACAGCTTGACCGGTTCCACCAAATGCCTGGTGGGTTCAGGAGACAGGAGGGTCAGAGAGGAGATGGCCGGATCTGGCGTGGGGATCCGGAGAGATTCCGGTGAGACGAGTCTGGCGCCGGCGGGGAGGCAGCAGCCGCGGGGCAAGTCGTCCTTCAGCGAGCCCAGACAGTCCAGTTTGGCTAAAGACGCCGAGCGTTTCATTTGAGATGGTGCGGTGAGTCCGGCTTGCCGCAGGCGGGATTCCAGTTCTTTCGCCAGCTGCTTGACCAGGCCTGTCCCCTGGCTGCTGTCTTTGGCGCAGCCGTCGCAGCTGGAACGGCGAGGGAGAGAGCAGCGAAGAGGACGGGCTGAGGGGACGCCCGGAGGATTTTTTCCCAGATTGGGGGTCCAGCATGTCCAGGGCAGGAAACCCCTTCCCCTCTCCTCCAGGGAGAAGTGCCCATTTCCAGCATAGCCCCGTGAGGGAGCCGGCTCAGGCTCAGTGCTTGTGCTGTCCTGAGTGACCCCCTCCAGACCGAGACGGTACTTTTGACATGAAGAGGGTGGAGGGGAGTGTCTTGCCTGGTTGGCTGAAGATGAGGGGGTTGCAAGGATGGACGGTGCCCCAGTTTCCCCCTCCTCCTTGTCCATCTGTTTTGAGCTTCCCCAAGAGAAGATGGCTTCGCTGAAGGGGCCGCCTTCCTGTTCTGGTGTCCTGGACAAATCTGGGCTGCATCCAGGAGTCTCCGAGCAGAAAGCAGTGTTGCAGTTTTCATCCACGGTTTTCTCTGGGGTCCGGGCGGTGATAACCTTCTCGACCCCCTCTGTGCCAGGCAAGGCAGGCGTGTATTCGATGATCTCGATTCTCTTGGGGAGGGGGCTGAGCAGAGGAGGTCCCTCGTCACCCTCCATCCAAAGCACCATCCGGTGTTCGCGAGCCACTCCTGGCACCTCCGCAGGGACTTCCGGTGGACGAGAAGGTTCTGACGGCGGTGGTGGTTCGGAGATGGTCCCCGTCTCGGAGCTGCTTCCTGTTCTTGAGACCTCCTTACTTCTCGAGAGCTGGGTCGGCTCCTGAGATGTATCGTCGTTCCTGCTCTTTGCGCCCGGATCGGACTCATTCCGGGAATTCTTCCGGACGGGGAAAAGGACAACTGGAGAAACGTGCTGCAAATCTTGCTGCTCCTGCCGTAGACGCTCTTCAAACTCCAGAGTGGCCCGTCGGACAGAACCGGGACACCATTTGGGCCCAGGGAGGACTCGGACTTCTGTGGGGTCTTCGGCTGAGCCCCTTCCCTCCATGTCTGGCTTAGAAGCGAGCATTGGGGGCAACAAAGACCCTTCGGATTCTGGTTTCAACGGTTCTCGAACAGCTTCTTTTGGGACTGATCCAGCCACATCTGCTGCCTCCTCAGCCTTCCCGAGCTTGCTGTCCAAAATGCAGGTCGCCTCGGCTGGGGTCTCGTGAAGGAGGGTTCTCTTGGGCGTTGGGAGTGGGTTGTTGCCGGTCTCTGCCTTGGTGGGTCCTTGGGATCCCCCCTGATGGATGGACTCAATCTCTGTAATGATCTCTTTGACCGAGACAATGGGGGAATGGGAGCGGATCAGGCCCATGGGAGGCTCTGGTTCCGAGAGCTGAAAAAAATGAGAAAAGAGAAAAAAGAAAGCTTAATTAACAATCCAAAAAATGATTCCATGTCAAATAAGGCCAAATTACATACCGGTAGGCCTTGTCTTATGGCCATTTGTTTACTGACCGTTCAAAGTTATAATGGCAAAAGGGACTTATGACCACTTTTCATACTTACGACAAATTCAGCACCCCCAGGGTCACCTGATCAAAATTCACATGCTTGGCAACTGACTCATATTTATGACTGTTGCGGTGTCCCGGGTCACGCGGTCCCCTTTTGCGACATTCCAACAAGCATAGTTAAGCCCGATTCACTTAACAACCAGGTTACTAACTTAAAAACTGCAGTGATTCACTTAAGAACTGTGGCGAAAAAAAAAAGGTTGCAAAATTCACTTAACAAATGTTTCACTTAGCAACAGAAATTTTGGGCTCAATCGTGGTTATAAGTCGAGGACTGCCTGTATTTATGACGGTAGCAGTATAGATTGTATTTTATGACCCTTTGAGGAGCAAAGTTAATGAGGTTCACTTAACAAGTGTTATGTATTTTACTACCGTATTTCTCTGAAAACACGACTCACCCCAATAATAAGTCCAACCCTAATTTTTTGGGGTGGGCCTAATATTTCCCTTACCCCAAAAATAAGCCCAGCAGGATGGGCGTGGGCAACTGACCTGCTGCAGCTAAAGCCCACTGGCCACTTGGAGCAGCGCAAATACCACTTTTGCCCTTCTCTTTCTGGGCGCAGTGCTTCTGCTTGTGGGACCGCTTCTCCGAAGCCGCCAGTTCCGTGGCCAGCAGCAGCCAACTCAGGAAGCTCAAACTGCCCAAGGAGCTGCTGATTCAGTTCTACAGAGGAATTATTGAGTCTGTCATTTGCACCTCTATAACTGTCTGGTTCGGTTCTGCAACCCAACAAGAAAGACACAGACTTCAGAGGATAATTAGAACTGCAGAAAAAATAATTGCTACCAACCTGCCTTCCATTGAGGCCCTGTATTCTGCACGAATCAAGAAGAGGGCCGTGAAAATATTTACAGATCCCTCACATCCTGGACATAAACTGTTTCAACTCCTACCCTCAAAACGACGCTATAGAGCACTGCACACCAGAACAACTAGACACAAGAACAGTTTTTTCCCGAAGGCCATCACTCTGCTAAACAAATAATTCCCTCAACACTGTCAGACTATTTACTGAATCTGCACTACTATTAATCTTCTCATCGTTCCCATCACCAATCTCTTTCCACTTATGACTGTATGACTATAACTTGTTGCTGGCAATCCTTATGATTTATATTGATATATTGACCATCAATTGTGTTGTAAATGTTGTACCTTGATGAAGGTATCTTTTCTTTTATGTACACTGAGAGCATATGCACCAAGACAAATTCCTTGTGTGTCCAATCACACTTGGCCAATAAAAATTCTATTCTATTCTATTCTATTCTATTCTATTCTATTCTATTCTATTCTATTCTATTCTATTCTATTCTATTCTATTCTATTCTTTTCTTTTTTCCTCTTTTGGGGGGGCTCATGGGAGGCTTTTTGGTGAACGGGAGGAAAATGGGGGCGGGGAATTTTCCTGCCTGTCATCCATCCCTCAAGCTCAGCACCGATGGAGGGAAGGATGGCAGGCAGGAAAATCCCCCTCCCCATTTTCCTCCCGTTCACCAAAAAGCCTCCATCCTAAATGCTGAAGGTTTGGAACGGAGGCGACGGGACGTCCAGCTCACCGAGTCTGGTCCTGCTGCACCTCAAAAAAAAAAATGTAAGACCGCCTCAAAAATGAGCCCAAGACTCGGTCTTATTTTCAGAGAAAGACGGGTAACTGAACAACTGTGGTCGTAACTTGAGGAGTAACCATAAATTCAAAATGTTGACTTTTCAAACCTACAATGGACTTTCTACAGATGACCGGTCTCCAAAGTTATGATCAGATTGGCCTTTATTGCCAACGGTAGTTAAGCGAATCTTCAGTCATTTTATTCGTTTATTTAATTTATTAGATTTATATTGCTGCCTATTCGGCCATGGTGACTCAAGGCGGCTTAGAGAATATTAAAAAAAACCACATTTAAAAACAGTAGAACTCATAAAAAAATCAAATAAATTAATGTAATAAAAACTGGAAGTAAATTGCAAACCACAGTAAAATTTTGTACATCACGGTGGGGCCCTGCAAATGTTGAGCACTTGAAGTGAAGTTATTTGACGATTGTGGGGTGGGGTGGGGAAGAGACGCCGTCAGAACTTCAAATCTGGGTCGTAAGTACAGGTCGGCCTCGACTTACAGCAGTTTGCTTAGTGACCGTTCAAAGTTACAATGGCACTGAAAAAAGTGACTTTGAGGCCATCCCCAATGGTCGCAGGATTCGTATTTGGATGCTCGACAACTGACTCGCGTTTATGACGGTAGCAGTGTCCTGGGATCGTGTGATCGACAAGCAAAATCCATAGGGAAGCCAGGTTCACTTAATGACCGTGTTATTAATTTAACAACGGAAGCGGTACGCTTAAAAAAATGTGGCGAGAAAAGTTTTAAAATGGGGACAAAACTCACTTAATAAACGTCTCACCAACAGAACTTTGGGGCTCAATTGTGGTCATAAGTCAAAGACTACCTGTAATCCTCCCCCCTCCGTGGAAGTAATTTTATCAGAAATCTGAACAGTCGCTAAGTGACTGGTCGTAAGTCAAGGACTCCCTCATCTAGCAAAGAGGGAGAGAGGGGATTCTGGGGAGGGGTTGCCTCCCCCTGAATGGAGCAAGTCTGCCGTCTGCATCCGCGACTACTCCTTGGCCAGCAGATGGCGCCAGCAGCCAAGGGAACTGGGGCGCCTGCCTGCGTGACCCTCCCGGGAGAAGAGGGGTTGTGCTCCACCACACACACACACACACAACAAATTCTGTGGGGTGTGTGTGTCAGGAAAGGGATCCACGTAGCTATTATTCTGGGAGTAAGCTGCAACTTGTGAAGGTATCATCACCAGGAGGAAGAGGAGAAGCTGTGCTAGGACTAGAAGGAAGGAAGGAAGGAAGGAAGGGAGGGAGAAAAAGAGAAAGATTTATCCCTCCCTCCCTCCCTTCCTTCCTTCCTTCCTTCCTTCCTGTCTGTCTATATCTATCTATCTATCTATCTATCTATCTATCTATCTATCTATCTATCTATCTATCTATCTATCTATCTATCTATCTATTTATCTATCTATCTATCTATCTATCTATCTATTTTTCCATCCATCCATCCACCCATCTACCTATCTATCAATCTTTTTTTTTTTTTTTACATTTATACCCCGCCCTTCTCCGAAGACTCAGGGCGGCTTACACTATGTTAAGCAATAGTCTTCATCCTATTTGTATATTATATACAAAGTCAACTTATTGCCCCCCCAACAATCTGGGTCCTCATTTTACCTACCTTATAAAGGATGGAAGGCTGAGTCAACCTTGGGCCTGGTGGGACTTGAACCTGCAATAATTGCAGGCAGCTGTTGTTAATAACAGACTGTTTTAGCAGTCTGCGCCACTCAATATTTTGTCCATCCATTATCTATCTATCTATCTATCTATCTATCTATCTATCTATCTATCTATCTATCTCTTCTCTCTCTCTCTCTCTCTCTCTCTCTCTCTCTGTCATCTATCTATCTATCTATCTATCTATCTATCTCTCTCTCTCTTCTCTCTCTCTCTCTCTCTCTGTCATCTATCCACCCACCTACCCACCTATCTATTTATCAAATTTTTCAACCGCCCATTTTCCTCTGATGGGGCTCTGGGTGATTGGTGTACAATAAAAAACTCCAGGGGGAGGAGATTCCACCGGGTGGAGGCAAAGACAGAGAAGGTTGCCTTCCTGGACCCCCGAGTTTCTATTTCTATTGTCCCCGCAATTATCACTTTAAAATAGGGATCTCCAAACGTGGCCACTTTAAGACTTATGCACTTCAACTCAGCTGGGGAATTCTGGGAGTTGAAGTCCACAAGTCTTAAAGTGGCCAAACTTGGAGACCTCTGCTTTAGAAGGCCCTAGGAGTTATGTGGGGGGGAGAGGCACCCCAACGCCCTCCCCTTCGCCTTAGATACCTTCAGCTGCTCCTCCTCCAGAGACAAGGCCTCCGAGACCTGTGGGGAGCTGCCCGCAGAGGCACTTCGCTGGCCCTGCTCGGTGGGATCGCAAGGCAGCAGCTCCAAGCCTGAGACCCGGGGGGTCCCATTCCTCCCGTTGCCCAGATCTTCCACCTTGGATGATGCCTGCGGCCTCTTCTCCTGCGAGAGCTCCACAAACTTCTCCAAAGCGCTGAAGAAGTCGATCCGATCCGTGCCGAAGTCTCCGGCCGTGGCTGCTTCTTCTTCCTCCTCCTCCTCCTCCTCCTCCTCTTCTTCCTCCTCCTCCTCCTCTTCCTCCGGCTGAGAAAGGTTGGCGGGCGGGCTGGGCGTCTCTCGCAAGCAGGACTCCAACTCTTCCATGGGCACCAGGTGGACGTTCCCGTCGCCGGACTTGAGGGCGTCGTTTTCCAAATCAGACACCGCCAAATCCGGGAACCCGCCGGCCGGTTTCAAGGTACCCCCTTGCTGAAGTAAGGTCTCGGATGGGTTGCAGTTGTCGAGGGGCGATTCGGACTCCGCCGGACAGCAGCCGGACGGGCACCCGTTGAGGTTGTTCAAATTCAGCTGATCTTCCATCTGCTCGGCGTCGAAGTCTCGGGGCGCGATTTGCAACTGGATCACTCTCTCTTTGCCCGGATGGTTCGCCAAAGGCCCGGAGCCCAAATGGCACAGCAAGGCTCCGTGGGGGCTGGCGGCGATCCCCATGGGCACGGGTACCAGGCTGCTGGAAGACTTGTTGTCGGAGATGCGGTCGGCCGAGGTGGTTATTTCCTTTTTGCTGACCTCCATGCCTGACTTGCCGATGGGCTCGTGGTGGTCCGAGAGATCGCTGTCGGAGTGTGACCGCCAGAGTTTGTTGTGACGTTGCTTGCTGTGAAGTGAGAAGGAAAGAAAGAGAGAGAGAGAGGGAGGGAGAGAAAAAGAAGGGAGTTTTTTGAGATGCCCTGAGTCCTTCGGGAGATAGGGCGGTATATAAATTTGAATAAATAAATAAATAAATAAATAAATGTATTTATTTTACACACAGGTAGTGCTCAACTTAAGGAACGCGGTGGCTCAGGGGCTAGGACGCTGAGCGTGTCGATCGAAAGGTCGGCAGCTCAGCGGTTCGAATCCCTAGTGCTGCCGTGTAACGGGGGTGAGCTCCCGTTCCTTGTGCCAGCTTCTGCCAACCTAGCAGTTCGAAAGCAGGTAAAAAAGGCAAGCAGGAAAATAGGGACCACCTTTGGCGGGAAGGGAACAGCGTTCCGTGCGCCTTTGGCGTTGAGTCATGCCGGCCACATGACCACGGAGACGTCTTCGGACAGCGCTGGCTCTTCGGCTTTGAAACGGAGATGAGCAGCGCCCCCTAGAGTCAGGAACAACTAGTACACATGTGCAAGGGGAACCTCTACCTTTAGTGCTCAACTTACAGTCATTTCTTTAGGGGCTGTTTGAAGTTACGACAGAACTCCCCCCCCAAAAAATGACTTTATACCAGGGGGGATAAAAATTGATGATTTTTTTTTAAACATCGGATTTTTAAAATTTAAATCAGATTTTTTTTAATTTTTATCAAATTTATTTTAATATAATGCTTTTGGAGTAAAAAAAAAATCTACCTAAAGATAGCTTTCTATTTAAGATATATATTAATAATTTAGTTTATTCAACACGGATCGGAGCTTAGTTATGTAGCGTGAGGCTGTATATTCTGCGATATTTACATTTTTGGCAAACCCCTTCGATGGAGCCAAGCTCTGCAAGATGAGATAACCATGCACTCTAAAGAGGAAACCTTCGTTCTGTTTGCAAATCGTCATATTAAAGATTCTAAACTGCCGGCACGAAGGAGTCCTAACATTGAAAGGGCACCTGGCATTTCAGATCCATCCGGGCAGCAGTGCCTGTGAGCGGGTATCCACTCCCCTGTTGCCCGCCACTCACCTTTGTTGCGTCTCTTCCGCATCACCAGCCATCCCATTAAAGTTAGTTGGACTGTCAGTGAATCAGCAGAGGGTCAGAAACGACAGCTGCTCTTTAAAAATTAAGATTTAAATCAAGGGGTCTCCAACCTTGGCAACTTTAAGACTTGTGGACTTCAACTCCCAGAACCCCCCAGCCAGCAAAGCGGGCTGAGGAATTCTGGGAATTGAAGTCCACAAGTCTTAAAGTTGCCAAGGTTGGAGACCCCTGATTTAAATCAACTTGATTTAAATCAAATCCACCCTTTGTACAGTTGTTCGCACGTACGATGCTTGCAACATCCCCGGGGTCTCTGGTGGCTCAACAGACTAATGCAGTCTGTTATTAATAGCAGCTGCTTGCAATTACTGCAGGTTCAAGTCCCACCAGGCCCAAGGTCGACTCAGCCTTCCATCCTTTATAAGGTAGGTAAAATGAGGACCCAGATTGTTGGGGGGGCAATAAAAGTTGACTTTGTATATAATATACAAATGGATGAAGACTCTTGCTTGACATAGTGTAAGCCGCCCTGAGTCTTCGGAGAAGGGCGGGATATAAATGCAAATAAATAAAAAAGAAGAAGGAGTTTTGAGATGCCCTGAGTCCTTCGGGAGATAGGGCGGTATATAAATTTGAATAAATAAATAAATAAATAAATAAATGTATTTATTTTACACACAGGTAGTGCTCAACTTAAGGAACGCGGTGGCTCAGGGGCTAGGACGCTGAGCGTGTCGATCGAAAGGTCGGCAGCTCAGCGGTTCGAATCCCTAGTGCTGCCGTGTAACGGGGGTGAGCTCCCGTTCCTTGTCCCAGCTTCTGCCAACCTAGCAGTTCGAAAGCAGGTAAAAAAGGCAAGCAGAAAAATAGGGACCACCTTTGGCGGGAAGGGAACAGCGTTCCGTGCGCCTTTGGCGTTGAGTCATGCCGGCCACATGACCACGGAGACGTCTTTGGACAGCGCTGGCTCTTCGGCTTTGAAACGGAGATGAGCAGCGCCCCCTAGAGTCGGGAACGACTAGTACACATGTGCAAGGGAAACTTTTACCTTTAGTGCTCAACTTACAGTCATTTCTTTAGGGGCTGTTTGAAGTTACGACAGAATTCCCCCCCCCAAAAAAATGACTTTATACCAGGGTGGATAAAAATTGATGATTTTTTTTTAAACATCGGATTTTTAAAATTTAAATCAGATTTTTTTTAATTTTTATCAAATTTATTTTAATATAATGCTTTTGGAGTAAAAAAAAAATCTACCTAAAGATAGCTTTCTATTTAAGATATATATTAATAATTTAGTTTATTCAACACGGATCTGAGCTTAGTTATGTAGCGTGAGGCTGTATATTCTGCGATATTTACATTTTTGGCAAACCCCTTCGATGGAGCCAAGCTCTGCAAGATGAGATAACATGCACTCTAAAGAGGAAACCTTCGTTCTGTTTGCAAATCGTCATATTAAAGATTCTAAACTGCCGGCACGAAGGAGTCCTTACATTGAAAGGGCACCTGGCATTTCAGATCCATCCGGGCAGCAGTGCCTGTGAGCAGGTATCCTCTCACCTGTTGCCCACCACTCACCTTGTTGCGTCTCATCACCAGCCATCCCATTAAAGTTAGTTGGACTGTCAGTGAATCAGCAGAGGGTCAGAAACAACAGCTGCTCTTTAAAAATTAAGATTTAAATCAAGGGTCTCCAACCTTGGCAACTTTAAGACTTGTGGACTTCAACTCCCAGAATCCCTCAGCCAGCAAAGCTGGCTGAGGAATTCTGGGAATTGAAGTCCACAAGTCTTAAAGTTGCCAAGGTTGTAGACCCCTGATTTAAATCAACTTGATTTAAATCAAATCCACCCTTTGTATAGTTGTTCGCACGTACGATGCTTGCAACATCCCCGGGGTCTCTGGTGGCTCAACAGACTAATGCAGTCTGTTATTAATAGCAGCTGCTTGCAATTACTG
Organism: Ahaetulla prasina; assembly: GCF_028640845.1. Lineage (NCBI taxonomy): Eukaryota > Metazoa > Chordata > Lepidosauria > Squamata > Colubridae > Ahaetulla > Ahaetulla prasina. Next base: position 2,398,222 of record NC_080539.1, read on the forward strand.
CAGGTTCAAGTCCCACCAGGCCCAAGGTCGACTCAGCCTTCCATCCTTTATAAGGTAGGTAAAATGAGGACCCAGATTGTTGGGGGGGCAATAAAAGTTGACTTTGTATATAATATACAAATGGATGAAGACTCTTGCTTGACATAGTGTAAGCCGCTCTGAGTCTTCGGAGAAGGGCGGGATATAAATGCAAATAAATAAAAAAGAAGAAGGAGGGAGGGAGGGAAGGAAGGAAGGAAGGAAGGAGGGAAAGAAAGAAGGAAGAAGAAAGAGGAGGGAGGAAGGAGGGAGGGAAGGAAGGAAGGAGGAAAGGAAGGAAGGAAGGAGACAGAGAGGAGGGAGGAAGGAAGGAAGAAGAAAGAGGAGGGAGGAAGGAGGGAGGGAAGGAAGGAAGGAGGAAAAGAAGGAAGGAGGAAAGGAAGGAAGGAAGGAGACAGAGAGGAGGGAGGAAGGAAGGAAGAAGAAACAGGAGGGAGGAAGGAGGGAGGGAAGGAAGGAAGGAGGAAAGGAAGGAAGAAGAAAGGAGGGAGGAAAGAAGGGCCTCTGATGGCTCAACAGGCTAATGCAGTCTGTTATTAACAGCAGCTGCTTGCAATTACTGCAGGTTCAAGCCCCACCAGGCCCAAGGTTGACTCAGCCTTCCATCCTTTATAAGGTAGGTAAAATGAGGACCCAGATTTGTTGGGGACAATAAAAGTTGACTTTGTATATAATATACAAATGGATGAAGACTATTGCTTGACATAGTGTAAGCCGCCCTCAGTCTTCAGAGAAGGGCGGGATATAAATGCAAATAAATAAAAAAAAAATAGGGTCACATGATCCAAATTCGGACATTTGGCAACTGGCATAGACAGGTAATCCTCGACGTACAACAATTCGTTTAGTGACAATTCACAGTTTCAACGGCGCTGAAGAAAGGGACTTACGGTCTGGACTTACGACGGTCGGAGTGTCCCGGGGTCACGTGATCCCCTTTTGTGACCTTCTAACAAGCCAAGTCAATGCGGAAGCCTGATTCATTTAACAACTGTGGGTCTCACTTAACAGCTGCAATGATTCGCGTAATAACGGTGGCAAGGAAAGTCGTAAGATGGGGCAAAACAAATATTTCACTTACCAAGAGGAATGTTGGGCTCAGTTGTGGTCATAAGTCAAGGACTACCTGTATTTATGACGGTAGCAATATCCCGGGGGTTATGTGACCTCATTTTACGACCCTCCGATGAGCAAAGTTCATGAGATCCACTTAACAACTATGTTATTAACTATAGGGAGTCACTTCTTAGCAACGGTGGCAGGAAAGACCGCCGAATGGGGGCAAAGCTCACTTAACAACGGTCTCGCTTAGCAACATACATCTGGGGCTCAATGGCAGTCGTAAGCCGAGGACTTCCTATACACCTCTGAATGAGATATGGAAGGGGAAGAAATATTACGCAAGCTTTTTGGACCCTTGAGCAAGGAGAGGTGAAGGAGAAAAACACGACGGACGTGATCCGCTCAGGATCAACACCCAAAGCCTCCAGAGATCAGGTTGCTTGGGGCATTGGAGACCCAGAGGGTGTCTGTCCCTTTAGTGGGCACTCTGTCCCGGTCACACGCTCTGGCCACCGGTCAGCTGCCGGTCCTATTTGGCCATCTGTTCCCAGGAACAGTGCGAGAAAAACATGCATGTAATCTCCTGCGGCCACCAGCCATGACCAGGGGAAGGGTCACTCGAGGCAGCAGGGCCCTTTGGCCAGAAGGGCACTTCACATCATTGAACAACCGGTTCGGCCAGAATTGAAAATGTGAGCGACTTGCGCTGCGTCAAAAAATGCGACGATTTGCATAGGACGGGATAGCTTCGCTCGCGTGCGCGCTGCGTCAAAAACACGGCGATTGTATAAGACGGGATAACGCTGCGGGGGGAGGGGAGGGACGGGACAGGCCCCGTCGCTGGCCGTAACTACCGGTTTGCCCGAACCGGTTGGAACCGGCTGAATCCCACCCACTGCCTTTGTGCTTTGTTTCAAGAGGCAACGGGACTTTTTTTTTGGTTTTTCTTCGAAGACGTTTCGCTTCTTCTCAGCAAAAGAAGCTTCTTCTGCTCTGACCAGATAGTGGGGAAGGATTTATATTCCTTGTGGACAGCTGGTCATTTGTGTCCTTTTGGCTGTTTTCCCTTGTTATTCGCCGCAAAGAGTTATCTGTTGAGAGAGCAAATGCTTTGGGAGACGTCGGTTCCAGTATTTCTGGGCTTCCACACCCAGGGCGCCTCTCTTTCTTTATAAGGCCTCGGCAAGACCACACTTGGAATAACACGTCCAATTTTGGTCGCCACGATATAAAAAAGATGCCGAGACTCTGGAAAGAGTGCAGAGAAGAGCAACCAAGAGGATCAGGGGACTGGAGGTTAACACATATGAAGAACCATCCCTGGAATTGGGGTCAACCTCTTTTCCAAAGCACCAGAAGGCAAGACAAGAAGCAACAGATGGAAACTAATCCAGAAGAGAAGCAACCTGGAACTAAGGAAGAATTTCCTAACAGTGAGGACAATTAACCAGTGGAACAGTTTGCCACCAGATAGTGGGGAAGGATTTATATTCCTTGTGGACAGCTGGTCATTTGTGTCCTTTTGGCTGTTTTCCTTGTTATTCGCCGCAAAGAGTTATCTGTTGAGAGAGCAAATGCTTTGGGAGATGTTATACCCTGTATTTTGCTCTGGGAAGTCTGGGGGAGGGGGGTTGGGAAAAGTGGGAGGGGAAGGAGGAGATATTTGTTAAAATTTTGTAAAACTTTTATAATAAGATCTTCTGGAAAGAGTGCAGAGAAGAGCAACCAAGAGGATCAGGGGACTGGAGGTTAACACATATGAAGAACCATCCCTGGAATTGGGGTCAACCTCTTTTCCAAAGCACCAGAAGGCAAGACAAGAAGCAACAGATGGAAACTAATCCAGAAGAGAAGCAACCTGGAACTAAGGAAGAATTTCCTAACAGTGAGGACAATTAACCAGTGGAACAGTTTGCCACCAGAAGTTGCGGCTGCTCCATCACCGGAGGCTTTTTAAGAGAGGTTGGACAACCTCCTTTTGTCTGGAATGGTGTAGACCAGGGGTCTGCAACCTTAAACACCCAAAGAGCCATTTGGACCCGTTTCCCACAGAAAAGAAAACACAGGGAGCCACAAAACCCTTCCCGGGCCTGACTATTTCTTGAACGGCCACAAAACTAGCATATGTAATTGAATTAAACGTTCTGTTTTCTTCTGAAACTTGTTCTGTCCCCCCCTCGCCTCAGTCCGAGCGATGACTTAATTAGCCGGCAACTATCAGCTCTGGCAGCAAACTAGGGAGTGTCTGCCAAGTGTCTCTTTTATCTCCCTCGATGACGATGAGTCACCCAGGAACAAACAGTACCTCAGCTCTTAGTTAAGCAGTTGATTTGCCTGCTACGAAGAGGCATAGCAGCCCTTGCTGCTTTTATATCCTGTGGGGTGTGGCTCCGTGACACAGCACTTCCTAGGCTTGCCCCCCCACTGCTTCTGTTGTTCCCGCCTCTCCTGCCTACAAAACCTGTTATTAACACAGCTGTTTGCAATTACTGCAAGTTCAAGTCCCACCAGGCCCAAGGTTGACTCAGCCTTCCATCCTTTATAAGGTAGGTAAAATGAGGACCCAGATTGTTGGGGACAATAAAAGTTGACTTTGTATATAATATACAAATGGATGAGACTATTGCTTAACACAGTGTAAGCCGCCCTGAGTCTTCGGAGAAGGGCGGGATATAAATTCAAATAAAAAAAAATAATAAAAAAAAACAAACCAAAAAAAAACCTAGGGTCCAGCCAGGCCTGATTGCCATCAGCTGGATCTGGAGGCGTGGCCTGGGGGGGGAAAGAGTCAGGAGACGGAGGCCTCGTTATCTCCTCCACCTGGCCTGCTTATGGCTCCTGGAGCTGAGCCAGGGAAGCCGGTGCTCCAGAGTTAAGTCCTGACGGCCCTTCCCCCTCACTTTCCGAGTCACCTTCTGGCAGGGGGCCTGGCTCGGGGGGTGTAGACACAACAAAACTTTTCTTTTCTTGGATTTATCCATGGTTGGCCTACGGGGGGCTGAAAAGCTCAATAAATCACGTGCCGGCGCCCATTGGCGGTTGTGACTCATATTTTGAGCGAGAGGGAGCCGCAGCAGAGGGGTGAAAGAGCCACATGTGGCTCCCGAGCCGCACGTTGCTGACCCCTGGTGTAGAGTCTCCTGTTTGAGCAGCGGGGTGGACGTGCCTTCTCTCCCTCCTTCATAGGTGCCCTCTCTCCCTCCTTCACAGCGGCCGCACTGAGCTTGGCCAAACTGCAAGTCCATCTCTTGCCCGTTTCAAATTCCTTCCCTTCGGTCTCGTTTCTGGCCAGTTGTTGCTTCAAAACACACTTTCGAAACCCCCTGAAATTCAACCTCCAGGCATCTGACAGCCACGTGGCTGGAAACGGGGATTCTTGTCATTGAAAAGACAAAACAGGTTGCCAAAGATTGCGGCTGGCTCCCGTTGCAAACACAAGCCTGAGGGGTTTGCATGAGAAATAGCGGAAGAACAACAACAGAATAACAGGAGGGAAGGGACCTTGGAGGTCTTCTAGTCCAACCCCATACTCGAGGACAGCCCTACACAGATCGTCCTCTACTTGTGACCGCAATGGAGCCCCAAAATTCTATTTGCTTATTCATTTAAGACAGTTCTTAAATGAGTTTTGCCTCCTTTCCCGTCACCGTCGTTAAGTGAACCACTGCAGTACTTCACTTAGCAAACACGGTCGTTAAGTAAATCTGGCTTCCCCTGTTGGCTTTGCTTGTCAGAAGGTCACAAAAGGGGTTCGCAGGACACTGTGACCGTCATAAATACGAGTCAGCTGCCAGGACTTAGGGGTTATAGGCAGTCCTCAGCTTAGGACGGCAACGGAGCTCAACATTTCCCTTGCTGAGCGAGACAGTCGATAAGTAAGCTTTGACCCATTTTACGACAGTTGTTAAGTGAATCCAGCTTCCCCCATTAGCTTTGCTTGTCAGAAGGTCGCCAAAGGGGATCCCGGGAATGCTGCGACTGTCGTAAGTACGAGTCAGTGGCCGAGTGCCTGAATTTTCATCACAGGACCGTGGGGATGCTGCAACGGTCGTAAGTGTGAAACACGGTCCCTTTTTTTTCAGTGCAGTTGTAAACTTAGAGCAGTCACTAAATGAACAGGGGGCCCCCAGGGGTCGGCAGCCTGGACCCACCTGGCCAGGAGGATGCCCTGGTATTCTTCCAGCTGGCGCATGAAGCTGGGGTTGGGCTTGGTGACGCTGCGGCGCTCCTTCACGTAGTCGTAGGCCCGGTCGAGGTTCCAGCCGTACTCCTTCATGGCGTAGGCAATCACGGTGGAGGCCGACCGGCTGACCCCCATCTTGCAGTGGACTAGACACTTGGAGCCGTTCTTCCTAGGAGGGGATCGGCAGGCAGATAGTTGCAGGAGGGAGGAAAGAGAAGAGGGGGTCCCCAGACCCAGAAGGTGGTGCACACACATTTCCTTGCAATGCATCATGTTCACAAGGACGGACGGTTCTGACTGCTGCCCTGCATCTGTCCTTTTATCTACCATCCATCCATCCATCCATCTATCTCATCTATCTACCCATCCATCCATCCATCCATCCATCCATCCATCCATCCATCCACCTACCTATCCATCTGTATTCTGTCCATCCATTATCTATGTCTGTCTATCTATCCATCCATCCACCTATCTATCCATCCATCTATATTCTGTCCATCCATTATCTATCTATCTATCTATCTATCCATCCACCCACCTATCTATCCATTATCTATCTATCTATCCATCCATCCATCCCTCTACCTACCTATCAATCTATATTCTGTCCATCCATTATCTGTCTGTCTGTCTGTCTACCTATCTATCCATCCATCCATCCATCCATCCACCTATCTATCCATTATCTATCTATCTATCTATCTATCTATCTATCTATCTATCTATCTATCTATCTATCTATCTATCTATCCATCCATCCATTCAGCCATCTATCTATCTATCTGTCTATCTGTCTCTATCTATCTATCTATCATCTTTCTATCATCTATCTATCTATCTATCATCCATCTATCTATCATCTATCTATCTGTCCATCCATCTATATCTATCCATCTATCTATCATCCATCTATCCATCTGTATTCTGTCCATCCATTATCTATGTCTGTCTGTCTGTCTATCTATCCATCCATCCACCTATCTATCCATCCACCTATATTCTGTCCATCCATTATCTGTCTGTCTGTCTGTCTGTCTGTCTCTCTATCTATCTATCCATCCATCCATTCCTCTACCTACCTATCCATCTATATTCTGTCCATCCATTATCTATCTATCTATCTATCTATCTATCTATCTATCTATCTATCTATCTATCTATCCATCCATCCACCTACCTATCCATCTGTATTCTGTCCATCCATTATCTATCTATCTATCTATCTATCTATCTATCTATCTATCTATCTATCTATCCATCCACCCATTCATCTATCCATCCATCCATCCATCCATCCATCCATCCATCCATCCATCCATCCATCCATCCCTCTACCTACCTATCCATCTATATTCTGTCCATCCATTATCTATCTATCTATCTATCTATCTATCTATCTATCTATCTATCTATCCATCCATCCATCCACCTACCTATCCATCTGTATTCTGTCCATCCATTATCTCTCTCTCTCTCTCATCTATCCATCCATCCATCCACCCACCCATCCATCCATCCATCCATCTATATTCTGTCCATCCATTATCTATCTATCCATCCATCCATCTACAGTATCTATCTATCATCTTTGTCTCTACCTACCTACTTACCTACCTACCTAACCTCTCTCTTTCATTTGTCTATCTATCTGTCCACCTATTTTCCCATTTTGACCACATTCTAGGGACGCCCCTTCTAGGCAGAAAAGCAGGACCGAAATCTACCAACTTATTGCACCTAGAGGCTTCAGTGGCAAAAGTGAGGGATCAGCACTCCAAGCCTTGGGCCACTAAGTCACAGGGATTCTCTTAACCCCCTTTAAGCCAGCAAAGAAGAACTTCATTTTCTCCTCCTCCTGCTTCTAATCACAGTGAATGCTGGTTTCATATAGATAGCCGTTTGCTGCGGTTTAGCTTCACCAGGCTCTTCTAACAGGCAACTTGGAGGCCTCTAGACTTCAACTCCCAGAATTCCTCAGCCAGCCAGAAGGGCTCAGGCATTCTGGGAGTTGCTCCAACCCTGTTCTTGAAATATCCTGTGCTGCCAAATGAGTTGAGACAACCACGAGAAGCCAAATGAAATGTGGACCCAAAAGAAAAAGGGGACTCACTTTGCTTTGGAGATGAATTTGTAGGTGTCGTTCCAGTAAGCCAGCAAATCCGTCGCTTCTTCGTCGTAAACTCGGATATTGTGGTATTCGAAAACTCCCGGGAAGAAATTATCGATCTCACGAGTGACGTTCAGAATATACCGCACCCTGCAGGGAAATTGGAGCAGTTTTATATTCTTTGTTTATATCCCACCTTTATTATTTAAACAAGGATAGAATAGAAAATAATAGAATAGAATTAAATTAGAATTAAATTAGAATTAGGATATAGAATAGAATAGAATAGAATAGAATAGAATAGAATAGAATAGAATTAGGATAAAGAATAGAAGAGAAGAGAAGAGAAGAGAATTAAGTCTGCACTACTATCAATCTTCTCATCATTCCAACCACCCATCTCCTTCCACTAATGACTGTATGACTAACTTTGTTGTTTGTATCCTTATGATTTATGTTGACTGTTTCCTAATATGATTTCGTTGCTTATTTGTACCCTATGACTATCATTAAGTGTTGTACCTTATGATTCTTGACGAATGTATCTTTTCTTTTATGTACACTGAGAGCAGATGCACCAAAGACAAATTCCTTGTGTGTCCAATCACACTTGGCCAATAAAAAATTCTATTCTATTCTATTAAATTAGAATTAGAATAAAGAATAGAATAGAACAGAACAGAATTAAATTAGAATTAGGAAAAAGAATAGAATAGAATTAAATTAGAATTAGAATTAAGAATAGAATAGAATAGAATAACAGAGTTGGAAGGGACCTTGGAGGTCTTCTAGTCCAACCCACTGCTCAGGCTGGAAAACCCCTTTACGAACATATCCAACACACCTTCCTCCTCTTTTTCCCACGCAACAACCGCCCTGTGAGGTGGGTTGGGCCGAGTGAGAGGGGCTGGCTCACTGCCACCTAACTGGCTTTCATGGTTTAGATAGGACTAGAACTCCCGGTCTCCTGCTTTCCAGCCTGGTGCCTTCCTTAATCTCCAGACCAAACTAACAATCCTCAATTTACAATCGCAATTCAGAGCAGAATTTCCATTGCTAACCGAAGCAGTTATTGAGTGAGCCAGGCTCAAGTTTATGGCTTTTGCCATGGTAAAAGCAGATCACCAGGACACAGTGAGTTCTAGTCCCGTCTTAGGAAAGTAAGCCAGCTAGGTGACTTTGGGCCAATCGCTGGGAGATGGTGAGTTCTAGTCCCACCTTAGGCACGAAAGTCGACTGGATGACATTGGGCCAATCACCAGAAGACAGTGAGTTCTAGTCCCGCCTTAGACATGAAAGCCAGCTGAGAGACTTTGGGTGAATAACCAGAAGACAGTGAGTTCTAGTCCCGCCTTAGACATGAAAGCCAGCTGAGAGACTTTGGGCGAATAACCAGGAGACAGTGAGTTCTAGTCCCGCCTTAGACATGAAAGCCAGCTGAGAGACTTTGGGCGAATAACCAGGAGACAGTGAGTTCTAGTCCTGTTTTAGGCATGAAAGCCAGCTGGGTAATATTGGGCCAATCATCAGGAGACAGCGAGTTCTAGTCCTGCCTTAGCCATGAAAGCCAGTTAGGTGACTTGGAGTCAGTCCCCATCTCCCAGCCTAGCCCACCTCACAGGGTTGTTGCTGGAGAGAAAAGAGGAGGAGGAAGATATGTGGGATCTGTTTGCTGCGCCTTGCATTATTTGTAAAAAGAAAGAATAAAGGTAGGATACGAATCAGAAAAAAATAAATAAAGATTCTTCTCACCTAACCGAGAACCAGATTAGTCTTCTAGCAATATTTAATACATATATTTAATATATTTGCTAATAAGCTCCTGGCGAGAATTATTATTAGACCTGATGCTCCAAAATAAAGACATAAACATATAAATAAGCAAGCAAGGAAATAAATAAAAGAAAGAAAAAAAACCCAGCCTTTTGGCCTTGGATGAAGTTGCTCCCCGTTTTGCTACAGGGACGGCCGAGGACAAAGTGCCTCGGACGGAGATGCGCTTGTGCAAATCATTTGTGCCATTCCACTCGGCAGATATTGCAAATGTGGCCAGGAGTCCACCGCACTTTTTCCATTTTGCTTAACCTAGTTTTTCACAGCCTGTGAAATTTTCCTGCAGGGAGTTTGGCAACAGTCAAGGATAAGATAAGACCCCCCCGGCTGTCTCTGCTGCAAATATATCATGAATATAGGAAAAAAAGAGCTTTAGGGAGTTGTTAATGGCTACTCTGTGTTCACAATATGTGGGATTTTTTTGGGGGGGGGTAGGCAGGGAGAAGGAAAGGCATTATGTAAAAGACCAAAATTTGTGTGTTTTGTGAGGACCATTTTCAGGGCCAACTCACCCTCTGGTTTGCAAATCTTCCAGATTGGAGGCGTTCCACTCCGAACCCTGCACAAACAGGCGACAAAGCAAAACACACCACTTCTCACATCAGCCGAGAGCCCATCTGCTCATGCAAGTAATAATAGTAATAACTTTAAAAAATGCCAAATATGGCAATATCAGGTGCAAGAAATACTCAAAAAAGTCCTGGCTAAGAACCTTTGACCCTTGTTGTCTTCCGATTGGTCTAAGATACTGTGTAAACCTAGGGTTTCTCAACTTTAGCAGTTTTAATAGGTGTGGAGCTTTCACTCCCAGAATTCCCCAGTCTGCAAGGAATTCTGGGAGAAGAAGCCCATGTGTTTTAAAGTCCCTGAAGTTTAGAAAGATTGGTCCTAAGCCAGGAGTGTTCAACTTTGGCTACTTTGAGACTTTTGGACTTCAATTCCCAGAATTCCCCACCCAGCCACGCTTGCTGGGGAATTTTGGGAGTTGACATCCACCCATCTTAAAGCATGCTGGCTGGGGAATTCTGGGAGTGGAATTCCACCCATCTTAAAGCATGGCTGGCTAGGGAATTCTGGGAATTGAAGTCCAGAGTCTTAAAGCATGCTGGCTGGGGAATTCTGGGAATTGAAGTCCATGGGTCTTAAAGCATGCTGTCTGAGGAATTCTAGGAATTGAAGTCCAGAGTCTTAAAACATGCTGGCTGGGGGATTCTGGGAATGGAAGCCCACCCATCTTAAAGGATGCTGGCTGGGGAATTCTGGGAATTGAAGTCCATGGGTCTTAAAGGATGCTCTCTGAGGAATGTACATTTTTTTCAAAACTGATGTATCCGTTCTAGCCCACTGCATGCAGGATCACAACCTATGAATCAATTTTGGGGAATTTACTCAGACTTTGGAAGCAGTTTCACTACTGGACCGGAAGTGAGGGGTACATCCATGTGAGATTGAAAACCCGAAGCGTGAACGAAGAGGGCTGTTGCGCCCTGCGGCGGGAAAGTCTCACCAGAAAGACGTGGTCGAAGATCTGCGTGGGGCTGTCCATCTGGCCCAGGATGATGATCATTTCGTTATCAATGAATTCCTTAAATTCGCGCAGGTTGCACGCCATCTGCATTTCCAGCTCCGTTCGGATCTGGGGTGGGAGGGAGAGAGAGAGAGAGGAAGCCTTAAGGGAAGAGGACGACTTCCCCAAAACACACATTTTTGCAAATAAATAAATAAATAAACAAGTAATTTAAAAAATGAAATATTTTAAATAAAACAAGACAAAATAATTTTAAATAAAATACAGTTAGTCCTCGAGTTATGACCACAGATAAACACGTTAACAGAGTTAGAAGGGGCCCTGTAAGTTTTAGCCCAGCCCCTTGCTCAAGCAGGAGACCCTACGCCATGTCAGATGAATGGTTGTTCAAAAAACTACTTAAAAAAACTCCAGGCAAACTGTTCTACTGATTAATCGTTCTGTCAGGAAATTTCTCCTTTACTCCAGGTTGAGATTCCTTCCTTTTTTCCTTCCTTCCTTTTATCATTTTCCTTTCCTTTCCTTTCCTTTCCTTTCCTTTCCTTTCCTTTCCTTTCCTTTCCTTCCAGAATCATAGAATCCTAGGGATGGAAGGGACCTCAGAGGTCATCTACTCCAACCCCCTGTCCAAGACAGACCTTAGACCAGTGGTGAAATCTGAACCAGTTTGCTGGCCACGCATGTGTGTTGTGTGCCAAGCGCGGGCTCCACGCGCATGTGCAGTTCACACCATAAGGAGGTTTGGGAAGGTAAGCAGAACAGGGGGATCAGCTGTGATGCGTGATCTTGGGAACCTTTTTAAAAGCATTTTTTTTACTACCAGTTCAGGTGAATAGGTAGTAAAAAGTACTTTAAAAAAATTAAAACAAAGGCTCGGATGATCACAGCTGTGCCGCACAATCGTCCAAGCCTTTTAAAAACTTTTTAAAAGCATTTTTTTTACTACCTATTCACCTGAACCGGTAATTAAAAATGCTTAAAAAGTAAAAAAAAACAACCCAGTTCTGACGATCAGCTGAGCGACGCACGATCGTTGGAACTTTTTTTTTTTTTTACTTTTTAAGTAAAAAAGTTTCTACCCGTTGCTTCTTCTCCTGCCTTCAAGAGGCTTTGGAGAATAGGGTGACCCCCAAATCTTCTTCTTTGGGGCAACAGCTGGCCGGAGAAGCCCTGTCCCCAAAGGTCTCCTTCCCACCTCACTCACCTCCTTGGAGGTGATGTTCTCCAGATCCTTCTGCATCATGATCTCTCGGAGTTTGGTCTTGATCAGGCGCTCCGTCCGCTCGCGCTCCGTGGGGCTGAAAGGAGGGAAGCCACGAGGAGGAAATCAGGAGCGGGAAATGGAAGGGGCAAACCCCCCCCCCCAAAACCAATGGTGAAATCCAATTTTTTTTTACTACCGGTTCTGTGGGCGTGGCTTGGTGGGAGTGGGAAGGGAAGGATCCTGCAAAATCCCCATTCCTGCCCCACTCCTGGGGGAAGGATACTGCAAAATCCCCATTCCCTCCCCACTCCAGGGGAAGGATACTGCAAAATCCCCATTCCCTCCCCACTCCAGGGGAAGGATACTGCAAAATCCCCATTCCCTCCCCACTCCAGGGGAAGGATATTGCAAAATCTCCATTCCCACCCCACTCCAGGGGAAGGATACTGCAAAATCCCCATTCCTGCCCCACTCCAGGGGAAGGATACTGCAAATTCCCCGTTCCCTCCCCACTCCAGGGGAAGGATACTGCAAAATCCCCATTCCCACCCTACTCCAGGGGAAGGATATTGCAAAATCCCCATTCCCTCCCCACTCCAGGGGAAAGGATACTGCAAAATCTCCATTCCCTCCCCACTCCAGGAAAGGATACTGCAAAATCCCCATTCCCTCCCCACTCCTAGAGGAAGGATATTGCAAAATCTCCATTCCCTCCCCACTCCTAGAGGAAGGATACTGCAAAATCTCCATTCCCTCCCCACTCCAAGGGAAGGATACTGCAAAATCTCCATTCCCTCCCCACTCCAAGGGAAGGATATTACAAAATCTCCATTCCCACCCACTCTGGGACCAGCCAGAGGTGGTATTTCCTGGTTCTCCGAACTACTCAAAATTTCTGCTACCGGTTCTCCAGAACCTGTCAGAACCTGCTGGAATTTACTCCTGCCCTAAACCTCTTACTCCCCCCCAACATTTTTCTCCGGCGCAACCAAGGTCGGGATCTATACGTTCAACTTAATTTATTTTATGGATGTTTTTATTGTTCGTTTTTAAAAAATGGTTCTATCATTTTAGAATTCTAAGCGATACCCAGAGTCTCTTGGTTGAGTGGGGAAGCCACATACAGGTAGTCCTCAACTTACAACGGTTCGTTTAGTGACCAACAATGACAACGGCACTGAAAAAATTGTGGCTTATGCTTTTCACACTTACGACTGTATCCCCTGTGGTCACGTGATCAAAATTTGGACGCTTGGCACTTGATTCATATTTATGACGGTCACAGTGTCCTGGGGTCACGTGACCCCCTTTTTACGACCTCCTGTAAAACTTGACGTCTACGGGGAAGGTAGACTCACTTAATGACCGGGTGACTAACTGCAGTGATTCACTTAACAACTGTGCCGCTAACTTAACAACCGCAGAGGTTCACTTAACCACGGTGGCAAGGAAGGTCTTCAAACGGGGCGAAACTCGCTTTAACACCCCTCTGGCTTGGCCACAGAAATTTAGGGGCGCCATCGGGGCCGTAAGGCAAGGACCGCCTGCAAATTGAAGAAATGAGCCAATGCATCAAAAAAACGGTCATTTTGTGTCTCCGGCCACGGAAAGCCAACGGGATTCAAGGTCACTGGGTGGAAATTTAGGAAAGAGACGGATGACATCCCTGAGAATAACCACCGGATCAGTTTTGTGGCCTCCTGGCCCTGGCATCTGACCGCTTCGTAGCTCTGGCCTCTTTCTTGCACCTTCTACCTTTCCTGGGGAGCTGAGCCTTCCAGGTTTCCTTATATGGCACCGACAACTGACCCGTGCATTCCGGCCGCCTCTCTGGCTTTATCGCCGGCTGTAAAAATAGCCCAGAGGGGATGAAGTCTGCCGGACAGACGAGACTCCAAAGGCAACCGGCCGGTACCATAAATGTCCTGAGCCCAGGAAGGGCCAGGCGGGCTCAGCCAAAGGGGAGTAGATCCTTTGGGCTGGGGGCTTTCTGGAAGACCCCAGGGCAGGGGTGAAATGAAAAATTTGTCACTACCGGTTTTGTGGGCTTGGTGGTGGTGGGTTAATATGACTGGGTGGGCGTGGCCAACTTTTTTTTTTTTTTTACTTTTAAAACCTCGGCCGAAGAGGTTGTAGAAAAAATGCTTTTAAAAGGCTCCTCTGGCGATCCCAGCTGAGTTGCCTGATCGTCAGAGGCTTTTCTTTTCTTTTAAAAGCATTTTTTTTCCTTTAAAAAAAGAAAAGAAAAGCCTCTGACGATCAGGCAACTCAGCTGGGATTGTCAGAGGAGCCTTTTAAAAGCATTTTTTTCTTTTACTTTTAAAAGCATTTTTTTCAGCCGAAGAAAAAATGCTTTTAAAAGTAAAAAAAAAAACAACCTCTGATGATCGTGCGGCTCAGCTGGGCATGGGGGTGGGGTGGGGGTGCAGGGATTTTTGCTACTGGTTCTCCAAACCACCCGCTGCCATCGCTACCGGATTGGACGATCCAGTCCGAACTGGGAGCATTTCATCCGTGCCCCAGAGGGTCCTTCGGCTGAAGTTTTTACAAGCCGTCCTTGACTTGCAACCATTCGTTGCAAATGTCTTTGGAGATCCAGGTCACGGTTGCCCCAATGGTATTTTTTTTTTCAAGAGGCAACTGGACTTTCTGGTTTTTTCTTTTGAAGACGTTTCGCTTCTCATCCAAGGAGCTTCCTCAGCTGTGACCAAATGATGGGGAATGAAAAGATTTATATTTCTTGCGGAGATCTTTCCCTTCCCCACCATCCGGTCAGAGCTGAAGAAGCTTCTTGGATGAGAAAGCAAAATGTCAACCAGAAAGTCCAGTTGCCTCCTGAAAAAAAGCATCTGTCGGACCTTCAAATCTGGGTCATAAGTACAGGTCAGTCCTCGACTTACAACCGTTCACTTAGTGACCGTTCAAAGGTACAAGGGATTTGTGATTGTTTTTCACACTCACGACCGTGGCAGCATCTGCGGGGTCATGTGATCAAAATTCAGACGCTTGGAAACTGGACCACTGATGGCGGTCAGCAGCGTCCCGGGGTCACGTGATCCCCTTTTCCGACCGTCTGATGAGCAAAGTCAATGGGAAAGCTGGATTCGCTTAACGACCGTGTGATCGACTGAACGGCTGCAGTGATTCACTTAACAACAGTGGCAAGGAAGGTCGAAAAACAGGGCAAAGCTCACTGAACAACTGCCTTGCTTAGCAGCGGCAAATTTGGGGAAGAATTGTGGTCGTAAGTCAAGGACTGCCTGTATAGGTAGTTCTTGACCTGAAACGGTTCTTTTAGTGATCGTTCGAAATTTCAACGGCACTGAGAAAAGTGACTTATGACTGTTTTTCACACTTATGACCGTTGCAACGTCCCCGAGGTCACGGGATCAAAATCCAGAGGCTTGGCAACTGATTCACATTTACGACCGTTACTTTTGTCCCAAGGTCATGTGATCCCCTTTTGTGACCTTCTGACAGGCAAAGTCAGTGGGGAAGCCAGATTCACTTAGCAACCGTGTGGTTCGCTTAACAACTGCAGCGATTTGCTTAACAACAGTGGAATAAAGGTCATAAAACGGGGCAAAACTCTTTTAACAACTGTCTCGCTTAGCAATGGGGATTTTGGGCTCCACTTTGGTCATAAGTCAAGGACTACCTATAAAAATGTTTCGTTTTTCTTCTTCCTTTGCTGGACAGTATATCAATAGCGTCTCGCTTAGCAACGGGAATTTGGGGCGCCATTGTGGTCGTAAGTGAAGGACTACCTGTAAAAACGTTTTCTTTTTTCCCCTTCTTCCAGGGAAGTGTGGGCCGAGGGCGTCCTTGGAGGAGCCTAGCGGGGAGCCCCGATCTACTTACACATCCGTAAAGAGCGCTGGGGAATCCGGACGGTGGGACTGGACATCTTGCATGGCGTTCCACTCGTTGACCGAGGACTGGTCGGAATTGATGTGGCTCTCGTAGTAGCTGACCCAGGTGAGGAAAAGACTGCCGGGGTAGTAGTTGTGGATCCGGGCCACTTCGCAGGCTTTGTGAAGGCTCTGCAGGGCAGACCTGGGTGGGAGGGAGGGAGGGAAAGAGAGAAGGTCAGCCTCGCTGAAGAAAAGAAAATAATTGTAGCTCAGGGTTGAAATGGGGGGGGGGGCTTGGTGCTTTCTGGGCTTGGGTTGCAAAGGGGGTTTGGTTTGCAAAGGGGGTCTGCAGAGAGGAGGAGAACAAGGAGAAGAGAAATAATGGTGGTGGGGGAGACAGACTGTGGGGTCCTTGGTATTCTCGGAGCTCGGTGGTTTTCTTGCAGACATTTCATGACCCAACTAGGTAACATCATCAGTGCTAGAAGGGAAGAAGAGGAGGAGGAGGAGGAGGGGGAGGAGGACTGTTGGGTCCTTGGTGCTCTCTGGGCTTGGTTGGTTTTTTGGAGACGTTTCATGACCCAACTAGGTGACATCATCCGTGCCAGAAGGGAGCGGGGGGTCTGCAGAGAGAAGGAAGAGGAGGAGGAAGAGGAGGAGGAGGGAGAAGACTGTGGGTTCCTTGGTGCTCTCTGGATTTGGTTGTTTTCTTGCAGACGTTTCATGACCCAGCTAGGTAACACCATCAGTGCTAGAGGGAGTAGGGTGTGTGGACCGGAGGAGAAGGATGGCCATTTTTCATACTTATGACCGTGGAGGAGAAGGAGCAGGGGAGGGGGAGGACTGTGGGCTCCTTGGTGCTCTCTGAGCTTAGCTGTGTTCTTCCAGACGTTTCATGACCCAACTAGGTAACATCATCAGTGCTAGCCAACCTGGTTTTCCTTCGACAGCCTCAATTTTGCTGCCAAGGCACAGGGCGGTTTGGAGGATGGGTGGGTGGGAAAAAAGCAACGAAAACATCATGTAAACACGACAGCCACGCTAAGCCCTTGGCACGGACTGGCCTCCCAGTCGCAGCCAGGTGCCAACATCCAAAATAAATCCGTGCCAAGGAAAGGAAAACTTGGCTGCAGCGTCTTCTCTTTAATTTCCAGGAAGGTCACCGGTGGCTTTCTTGGAAGACAAAAATAGCAGGCGAGCTCAACCCGGGGAAAGCTTTCCCTGAAAGGGGCTGGGAGGGCTCTCCAGGAAAAGGAGAAGGGGCGCAGGGGACCCTTAAACCAGGGTTTGCGACTAGCCGTGGCGCCGGAGGAGGCTGCTGCGTATTCCGTGGACACCAAAAGCAACAAACAAGCCGATATTGGAGCGGGTCAAAGGAATGGGACGACTCGCTCCGGCCAATTTGCCCGGAGGACAATTCAATTTGGCTTTGCCAAGACTTTTTGTAGGTCATCTAGTCCAGGGGTCTCCAACCTTGGCAACTTTAAGACTTGTGGACTTCAACTCCCAGAGTTGAAGTCCACAAGTCTTAAAGTTGCCAAGGTTGGAGACCCCTGATATAGTCCAACCTCTGTTGTGACTCCGCCCCCCGAGCCTGTCCTCATGGAGGAGAGTGACGGAGAGGAGCCAGCAAGGCCTCCCTCGCCAGGACCCTCCTCGCTGGCACCGCCCCAAGTTCCAGCTGCAGGCCAGGAGGAGGAGCTGACAAGGCCTCCCTCTCCCGCACCCTCCTCCTCCCTGGCAGCGCCTCAAGTCCCAGCTGCTGACGATCAATCCTGGATTGATCCGAGGCAGCGGCGAAAAGATAAGCGTGCGCAGCAGAGGAAAAGACTGCCGGGGTAGTAGTTGTGGATCCGGGCCACTTCGAGGCTTTGTGAAGGCTCTGCAGGGCAGACCTGGGTGGGAGGGAGGAAAGAGAAGGTGAGCCTCGCTGAAGAAAAGAAAATAATTGTAGCTCAGGGTTGAAATGGGGGGGGGGGGGGGGGCTTGGTGCTTTCTGGGCTTGGGTTGCAAAGGGGGTTTGGTTTGCAAAGGGGGTCTGCAGAGAGGAGGAGAACAAGGAGAAGAGAAATAATGGTGGTGGGGGAGACAGACTGTGGGGTCCTTGGTATTCTCGGAGCTCGGTGGTTTTCTTGCAGACATTTCATGACCCAACTAGGTAACATCATCAGTGCTAGAAGGGAAGAAGAGGAGGAGGAGGAGGAGGGGGAGGAGGACTGTTGGGTCCTTGGTGCTCTCTGGGCTTGGTTGGTTTTTTGGAGACGTTTCATGACCCAACTAGGTGACATCATCCGTGCCAGAAGGGAGGGGCGGGGTCTGCAGAGAGAAGGAAGAGGAGGAGGAAGAGGAGGAGGAGGGAGAAGACTGTGGGTTCCTTGGTGCTCTCTGGATTTGGTTGTTTGCTTGCAGACATTTCATGACCCAACTAGGTAACACCATCAGTGCTAGAGGGAGTGGGGTGTGTGGACCGGAGGAGAAGGATGGCCATTTTTCATACTTATGACCGTGGAGGAGAAGGAGCAGGGGAGGGGGAGGACTGTGGGGGTCCTTGGTGCTCTCTGAGCTTAGCTGTGTGTTCTTGCAGACGTTTCATGACCCAACTAGGTAACATCATCAGTTCTAGCCAACCTGGTTTTCCTTCGACAGCCTCAATTTTGCTGCCAAGGCACAGGGCGGTTTGGAGGATGGGTGGGTGGGAAAAAAGCAACGAAAACATCATGTAAACACGACAGCCACGCTAAGCCCTTGGCACGGACTGGCCTCCCAGTCGCAGCCAGGTGCCAACATCCAAAATAAATCCGTGCCAAGGAAAGGAAAACTTGGCTGCAGCGTCTTCTCTTTAATTTCCAGGAAGGTCACCGGTGGCTTTCTTGGAAGACAAAAATAGCAGGCGAGCTCAACCCGGGGAAAGCTTTCCCTGAAAGGGGCTGGGAGGGCTCTCCAGGAAAAGGAGAAGGGGCGCAGGGGACCCTTAAACCAGGGTTTGCGACTGGCCGTGGCGCCGGAGGAGGCTGCTGCGTATTCCGTGGACACCAAAAGCAACAAACAAGCCGATATTGGAGCGGGTCAAAGGAATGGGACGACTGCCCGCCAATTTGCCCGGAGGACAATTCAATTTGGCTTTGCCAAGACTTTTGTAGGTCATCTAGTCAGGGTCTCAACCTTGGCAACTTTAAGACTTGTGGACTTCAACTCCCAGAGTTGAAGTCCACAAGTCTTAAAGTTGCCAAGGTTGGAGACCCCTGATATAGTCCAACCTCTGTTGTGACTCCGCCCCCCGAGCCTGTCCTCATGGAGGAGAGTGACGGAGAGGAGCCAGCAAGGCCTCCCTCGCCAGGACCCTCCTCGCTGGCACCGCCCCAAGTTCCAGCTGCAGGCCAGGAGGAGGAGCTGACAAGGCCTCCCTCTCCCGCACCCTCCTCCTCCCTGGCAGCGTCTCAAGTCCCAGCTGCTGACGATCAATCCTGGATTGATCCGAGGCAGCGACGAAAAGATAAGCGTGCGCAGCAGAGGAAAAGATGTGGCAGGCTCAGAGATTGCTGAGTCACTGAGCTACACCCCACAGGGTATAAAAGTGGGTGGAGCTGCCATGTGGCCCTTGTGACGGACAAAAAAGCTAAAAAAAAAGTTTCCTCAACTGAAGAAAATCAGGTCTCTAGCAAATAAAAAGACTGGGAGACACGCGTCTTTGCGTCTGCTCTGTGAAATGGGGAGGGGGACATAACAACCGCATTCCCCCCGCCCAAGCAGGAGACCCTACACCATTTCTGACCAAGGGCGGTCCAATCTTTATTTAGCAGGATTTAGCGAGGCAGAGAGGTGGAAATGGACTCACCACATAGCCTGCACGGACACCGGTTTGAAGATGTGGATCCGATTGTCGGTGGAAACGCTGAAGCCCCTGCAGAAAGATAAGAGTGGCTGAAACCTCTGGACTCTTTTAAAATCTTTTAAAAGAGAAATTTCCCCTTGGGCGGTTCAAACAACTGAGCTTAAAAGTTAAGGAGGTTGGGAAGGTTTATGCATTTTTTTCCCTGCCACTGTAGTGGACTGGAGTCTGGATTCCCAGAAGGGAGGGGCTGCATTCCAGAGGAGCGGTTTAGAGCAGGGGTCTCCAACCTTGGCAACTTTAAGCCTGGCGGACTTCAACTCCCAGAATGCCCCAGCCAGCTTTGCTTTGCTGGGGAATTCTGGGAGTTGAAGTCCGTCAGGCTTAAAGTTGCCAAGGTTGGAGACCGCTGGTTTAGAGAGTCTGTGTATGAGAAAGCGGGTGAAGACAGAACCTCCTTAACAGTTCCCAAAATCTATGTTGGTGCAAATAATCTGTTTTAGTTTGGCAAAGATTTTGGGCCAGAGGTGGGGAACAACACAAAAGGAGAATGTTTAGAAGAATCTCAACGTATTTTTTGGGATGCCAGCACAGCCTGAAGAACCGAGGCCCGAGGGTGTCTGTTCCCCACAATTTAAAAGGAGGAAACCAGGACACCATCAATAAATACATCATCATCATCATCATCATCATCATTATTATTATTATTATTATTATTATTATTATTATTATTATTATTATTATTATTTAAAAAAGAAAGGAACTCATTCCATTCCTTGGGCTTGAGGACTCGACCCTCCCAGTCCCTTCCTACAAATGCGCCAATATATTGCAGATGTTGGATTTACGGACAGACAAACGGAAACGTCGTTCTCCGTGTTCGGCATTTCTTTGGACAGAGAAATAAGTGGGGAATGTGAACACACGCTTGTGTGTCCCTCGACACTGAAATACAGGGTTTGCACCAACAAAGGGAGAATCTAGAGCAGTTTCTCAAATCTGGCAACTCAACAATGGGTGGACTTCAACTCCCAGAATTCCCCAGTCAGCCACAGGGAATGAAATTTAATAAAATTATTGAAGAAAGTATTGAGTTGTGCATGGTGGATAGAAAAAAACAATGCTATGAAACATCAGAAGGACCAATCTGTGCTCAATTTCCAGCCACCACTAAAGCAGGCTGGCTGGGGGATTCTGGGAGTGGAAGTCCACCCCTCTTAAAGCATGGCTGGCTGGGGGATTCTGGGAGTGAAAGTCCACCCCTCTTAAAGCAGGCTGGCTGG
This sequence comes from Ahaetulla prasina, assembly GCF_028640845.1. NCBI lineage: Eukaryota > Metazoa > Chordata > Lepidosauria > Squamata > Colubridae > Ahaetulla > Ahaetulla prasina. The sequence continues at coordinate 2,419,147 of NC_080539.1, forward strand.
GGGATTCTGGGAGTGGAATTCCACCCTCTTAAAGCATGGCTGGCTGAGGAATTCTGGGAGTTGAAGTCCACAAGTCATAAAAGAGCCAAGTTTGCAGACCCCTGCCCTAGATTAACCCAGGGTTATCAGGGGAGAAAATCTGGGGTGCCAGCTGATAGTAGAAGGTCGTTTCCCAAGCTCAGGTGAGACCCAATACTTACCCATCGCCGTCCAAATGGATGAGGGCATCGCTCCAGAGGGGCAGGACCAGCCCCATTGTGCAAATGGTGCTATAGGGGCAATAAAAAGACACGGCGAAGCTTTTAGCAACCTCGGAGACTTGAACCCAGGGCCAAAGTCACCCAAGCAATATCCTGCCTTGTCTCCAGGGATGTGAAACACAATCGTGTTTAAGGAACTCAAGTCTCAGGCCCAGGCGACACGCACTACAAGTAATCCTCAACTCACAACTATTCCATTGGTGACTGTTCCGAGTTACGACGGCACTGACAAAAGGGATTTAGGACCACTCCTCGCACTTATGACCCACACAATGTCCTACCGCCACGTGATTTAACATTTAGGCAGCTGGCGTGGATTTGCAATAGTTGTAGCATCCCGGGGTCATGTGATCGCCATCGGTGAACTTCCCAGCCGTCTTCCGGCGAGCAAAGTCAATAAGGTTCGCTTAACAACTTCAGGATTCACTTAAGAACTTCAGGGATTCACTTAAGAACCATTGGCAAAAAAAGGTTGTAAAACGGGGCAGAACTCATTTATCATGTATTATTAAATTTATTTCCTAAATTCACAATTGTCTTGCTTAGCAGTGAAATGTTTGGGCTCAATTGTGGTTTGTAAGTCGAGGACTAGCTACCCTCAAATTTCTGGGTTCTACCATATCGCAAGATCTCAAATGGACAGCTAACATCAAAAACATCATTAAAAAAGGACAACAAAGAATGTTCTTTCTGCGCCAACTCAGTAAGCTCAAACTGCCCAAGGAGCTGCTGATCCAATTCTACAGAGGAATTATTGAGTCCGTCATTTGCACCTCTATAACTGTCTGGTTCGGTTCTGCAACCCAACAAGAAAAACACAGACTTCAGAGGATCATTAGAACTGCAGAAAAAATAATTGCTACCAACCTGCCTTCCATGGAGGACCTGAATACTGCACGAGTCAAAAAGAGAGCTGGGAAAATATCTACAGATCCCTCGCATCCTGGACATAAACTGTTTCAACTCCTACCCTCAAAATGACGCTATAGAGCACTGCACACCAGAACAACTAGACACAAGAACAGTTTTTTCCCGAAGGCCATCACTCTGCTAAACAAATAATTCCCTCAACACTGTCAGACTATTTACTGAATCTGCACTACTATTAATCTTCTCATCGTTCCCATCACCAATCTCTTTCCACTTATGACTGAATGACTATAACTTGTTGCTGGCAATCCTTATGATTTATATTGATATACTGACCATCAATTGTGTTGTAAATGTTGTACCTTGATGAAGGTATCTTTTCTTTTATGTACACTGAGAGCTTCTGCACCAAGACAAATTCCTTGTGTGTCCAATCACACTTGGCCAATAAAAATTCTATTCTATATTTCTTACTGCCAATTTTGTTTCAGCTTATTTCCTTTTTTTATTCGCATTATTTGTTACTGCTGATTTTTTTTTCAGCTGATTTTTTAAAATTCATTTTATTTATGTTACGTGGCTGATGCGTTGTTTTTTTCTTTTACAGCTGGATCCGAAGGGGGAGGAAGGGCCTTTCTATCTGAACTCTGTTTCCTTGACCTTGATTTCGGTCCAGTTTGGGCAGGGGGGGCAGTTTGGCCACACATCCCTAGCCGTGTCTAGCCGTCTGCTCCTCTCCTGCCGGTCTCTCCTGACCTGTTTCGAATTTCCAACCTCGATTTAGCCTTGTTGCTGGGGTCTTTGGAGGAAGGGGGAGTGGAGAACGTCCCTAAAAATATCTTTGGCACCTAGGCGGGCTAGTTTTTCCTTCGCCTGCCACCTCTTTCTATCCTCTCGTGCCGCACCATTGGCACGGCTTTGTCGTCTTCGTAGACCCGGAAATATTAACGTAACATAACATAACAACAGAGTTGGAAGGGACCTTGGAGGCCTTCTAGTCCAACCCCCTGCCCAGGCAGGAAACCCTACACCATCTCAGTCAGATGGTTATCCAACATTTTCTTAAAAATTTCCAGTGTTGGAGCATTCACAACTTCTGCAGGCAAGTCGTTCCACTTATTAATTGTTCTAACTGTCAGGAAATTTCTCCTTAGTTCTAAGTTGCTTCTTTCCTTGATCAGTTTCCACCCATTGCTTCTTGTTCTACCCTCAGGTGCTTTGGAGAATAGTTTGACTCCCTCTTCTTTGTGGCAACCCCTGAGATATTGGAACACTGCTATCATGTCTCCCCTAGTCCTTCTTTTTATTAAACTAGACATACCCAGTTCCTGCAACCGTTCTTCATATGTTTTAGCCTCCAGTCCCCTAATCATCTTTGTTGCTCTTCTCTGCACTCTTTCTAGAGTCTCAACATCTTTTTTACATTGTGGCGACCAAAACTGGATGCAATATTCCAAGTGTGGCCTTACCAAGGCATTATAAAGTGGTACTAACACTTCACGTGATCTTGATTCTATTCCTCTGTTTATGCAGCCCAGAACTGTGTTGGCTTTTTTAGCAGCTGCTGCACGCGGCTGGCTCATATCTAAATAGTTATCCACTAGGACTCCAAGATCCCTCTCACATCTTGCTCGAAAACGTGACCGCTTTTCCTCGACTTAACAAGCATCCGTTGAAGCGACCCGGTGAAGTTAAAAAAAAAAAATGCCCCTGGGAAAAGAGACGGAGGGCCTGGTCCTCGCACTTATGGCCGGTCCTCGCACTTATGGCCGGTCCTCGCACTTATGGCCGTCGCGCAGCATTCCCCCTCCCCGGTCACGTGATCAAGGCGGGGAAACTCGCATGTAGGGTTGCACCAGTCCCACGTGGAAGGGGTGTGTGTGTGTGTGTGTGTGTGTGTCACATGACCTCCTTTGGTGACCTCCCCCAGCGGATGCCCGAGGAGCAAAACCGACGGGGGGGGGGGGGAAGCCGGATTCGAATCACGACAAAGCGGGTCATTTCATTGCAGTGGTGCGGCTTAAGAACCCTGGTGGGAAAAGGTTGTAAAATTGGGTGCAATTCAGCTAATAATCGCCTTGCTTAGCAACCAAAAGGAGTGGTTTTTAAACCTTGGTCCCTTTAAGACCGGTGGACTTCAACTCCCAGAATTCCCCAGCCAGCGTTGCTGTCTGGGGAATTCTGGGAATTGAAGTCCACCGGTCTTAAAGGGGCCAAGGCTGGATTTCCCTGCCTTGCAAGGGGAGTATGTGTGTGTGTGTGTGTGGTTTCCCACCAGAATCCTTTAAGAGCATCGCAACTCACCTGTCATTAGATGAGAAGTCCACCCCCAGGACGATGCTCTCTTCCGTGTCCTGCCGGCCGTTCGTCGAGACCACCACCATGTAGCGCATGCGGTTTTGATAGCTGCTTTCCAGCCTCACCGCCTAGGAAGGGAACCCAAACAGAGACCCGGTTTAGAATAGCAGAATCACAGAGCGGGGGAGGGACCTTGGAGGTCATCTAGTCCAACCACCGCCACCCCTCTCTGCTCAAGCAGGAGGCCCAAGACCCATTCCAGAAAAATGTCTGTCGAATCTCTTCTAAAAAGCCTCCAGAGATGGAGGGAGGGAGGGAAGGAAGGAAGAAAGGAAGGAAGGAAAGAAAGAAAGATGGGAAGGAGGGAGGGAGGGAAGGAAGGAAGGAAGAAAGGAAGGAAAGAAAGAAAGAAAGAAAGAAAGAAAGAAAGAAAGAAAGAAAGAAAGAAAGAAAGACGGGAGGGAGGGAAGGAAGGAAGGAAGGAAGGAAAGAAAGATGGGAGGGAGGGAGGGAGGGAAGGAAGGAAGGAAGGAAGGAAGGAAGGAAGGAAGGAAGGAAGGAAAGAAAGAAAGAAAGAAAGACGGGAGGGAGGGAGGGAAGGTAGGAAGGAAAGAAAGATGGGAGGGAGGGAGGGAGGGAAGGAAGGAAGGAAAGAAGGAAGGAAGGAAGGAAGGAAAGAAAGAAAGAAAGAAAGACGGGAGGGAGGGAGGGAAGGTAGGAAGGAAAGAAAGATGGGAGGGAGGGAGGGAGGGAAGGAAGGAAGGAAAGAAGGAAGGAAGGAAGGAAAATAAGTAATTTATTGATGATGTTATTTACTGATGATGTTCCCTAGTCGGGTCATGAAACGTCTGCAAGAAAACTCACCAAGTTCAGAGAGTACCAGGAACCCCACAGTCTTCCTCCTCCTCCTCCTCCTCCCTCCCTCCCTCCCTCCTTCACACTTCTCCTCCTCCTTTCTAGCCCTGATGATGTTCTCTAGTCGGGTCATGAAACGTCTGCAAGAAAACTCACCAAGTTCAGAGAGTACCAGGAACCCCACGGTTCCATGTTGAACTGCAAATATTCTCCTTGTACTCGAACCCAGAATAGCTCGACAGATTCACCCTGTGGTGGGTTCCCAGCTTCCAGCGAGAACCGTCTGGGCATATGGAGGGCTATATATATATATAGGATACGTATTGAGGTTCCCTCCACCCCGGATGCAACCGCCGGAACAGCGCTGACGCAGCGGGCACGGAAGGGGCAGTGAGAAGTGCCAGTCACTTCCAAGAAGCCAAGAGGAAGTCACCCACAAGATGCCCGCGGGGCAGAAGCTGCCGAAGGAAGGAAGTGAAAGCAGATGCTGGCTCTGCCCGGCTTTTTCCGCAGGAATTAAGGGCGAATCGGCCCCCTCCCCGAGCCCATGGGGCATCTCTCTTGAGGGTGTGAACTGGCAATCATGCTAAACCCCACAATTAGGGCCAGCCCCCACTTATTCCCAGCCCAGAAGCCACAGGCAGATGCCTCTGGTGGCTCAACGGACTAAGTCTGTCTGTTATTAACACAGCTGCTTGCAATTACTGCAGGTTCAAGCCCCACCAGGCCCAAGGTTGACTCAGCCTTCCATCCTTTATAAGGTAGGTAAAATGAGGACCCAGATTGTTGAGGGCAATAAGTTGACTTTGTATATAATATACAAATGGATGAAGACTATTGCGTGACACAGTGTAAGCCGCCCCGAGTCCTCGGAGAAGGGCGGGATATAAAGGCAAATAAAAAAAAAAAAGTCACGGCGTGTCCTATGATGCTGTTGCCAAGCCTGGCTGCCAGCTAGTTTTCATCCAAAGGTAGTCCTCGACATGTGACCACAATCGAGCCCAAAATCGCCACTGCTGAGCAAGAGGGTCGTTAAATGAATCTTGCCCCATTTTATGACCTTTCTACCCACAGTTACAATAGAGTAGAATAGAATAAAAATAGAATAGAATATAGGAATAGAAGAATAGAATGGAATGGAATGGAATAAGAATTCGAATAGACTAGAATTAGAATAGAATAGAATAGAATAGAGGAATAGAAGACTAGACTAGACTAGACTAGAATAGACAGAATGGAATGGAATTGAATAGAATAGAATAAGAATTATAATAGAATATAGGAACAGAAGACTAGACTAGACTAGACTAAGAATTTGAATAGAGTAGAATAGAATTTGAATAGAATAGAACAGAATAGAATAGAATAGAATAAGAATTATAATAGAATATAGGAATAGAAGACTAGACTAGAGTAGACTAAGAATTCGAATAGAGTAGACTAGAATTCCAATAGAAGAACATAATAGAATAGAATAAGAATTAGAATAGAATATAGGAATAGAAAACTAGACTAGAGTAGACTAAGAATTCGAATAGAGTAGAATAGAATTCGAATAGAAGAACATAATAGAATAGAATAAGAATTAGAATAGAATATAGGAATAGAAGACTAGACTAGACTAGACTAAGAATTTGAATAGAGTAGAATAGAATTTGAATAGAATAGAAGAACAGAATAGAATAGAATAAGAATTTATAATAGAATATAGGAATAGAAGACTAGACTAGACTAGACTAAGAATTTGAATAGAGTAGAATAGAATTTGAATAGAATAGAAGAACAGAATAGAATAGAATAAGAATTTATAATAGAATATAGGAATAGAAGACTAGACTAGACTAGACTAGACTAAGAATTCGAATAGAGTAGAATAGAATTCGAATAGAAGAACATAATAGAATAGAATAAGAATTCGAATAGAATATAGGAATAGAAGACTACACTAGACTAGACTAGATGTAACAGAACAGAACAGAACAGATCTGGAAGGGACCTTGGAGGTCTTCTAGTCCAACCCTCTGCTCAGGCAGGAAACCCTATAAAACCCTGGGCCAAAGTGTTGTCCAGTCTCCTGAGTGAAATGCTGCAGCTGTTAGTAACACGGTTGTTAGGTGAAATCTGGCTTCCCCAGGGACTTTGCTGGTGAGGAGGTCGCAAAGAGGGAAATCACGTGACACCCCCCCCACCATAAATATAAGTCAGGTGTCTGAATTTTGATCACGTGACCGTGCGGATGCAGCGACAGCGGCGACTGCAGGAACCGTCATAAGCAGAATTGGTATTCAGCCAATTCGGGCAAACCCGCGAGTGCAATCCTATCCTATATCGCTGTGTTTTTGACACCGCACGCATGCGTGGACGGCGTGCGTGTGAATTGCCGCGTTGTTTGATGTTGCATGCATGCGTCGACGGTGCACGTGAGCGAATGGCTGTGTTTTGGGACGCCGCACGCATGCGTGGATGGCACACGCGCTCACATTTCCAGTGCTGGGCGAACCCCGGTTGCTACAGAGGTAGATCCCGCCTCTGGTCATATAAGTCACACTTTTTCGGTGCTGCTGTAACTTCGAACGGTCATTAAACCGACGGTTGTAAGTCGAGGACTCTGTGTATGCATCTGGTGGCTGTAAGGCCTGGGTTCGAACAAGCATAAAGGACCAAGGCTTGAATCACCCGGTGCCAATCTGAAAAATCTTTTAACTCGGCAAACGAAGGGGACCTAAAATGCCCACTAACTACACATATCCCCTGTTTCCCCTAAAATAAGACACCGCCTGATAATAAGCCCAATCGGGCTTTTGAGCGCATGTATTAAAATAAGCCCCCCCCCCACAAATAAGCCCTCCCTGCAAATATTTAAACGCACAAGCAGCCGGTCCCGGCCATTTCCTCTGGTTTCCTCCATGCACCCCAAAATAATAAGACCTCCCCGAAAATAAGGCCAAGCGCTTATTTCGGGGTTCAAAAAAAAAAATATAAGACAGGGTCTTATTTTCGGGGAAGTACGGTACGTGCTCTCTCTCACACAAACACACGCACACACAGAGAGAAAGAAAGAAAAATGCAATTGCCTGCCAGCTCCCCAGAGGCCTCTCCTGCAACAAGGAGATCAGTGTAATCTAATTGGCTTTGCTAAATCAATTTGGCCAGGAATAATGAGCCGTACAATCACGGCCGAGGAAAATGCTTGCAGCCCGAGATAGCGTCCAGTTGCTGAGCGGGCATTTTGGCCACCAGAGGAGCAAGATGGACACAGAGAGCGGATTTCTAGGAACGGCCGGCCACAGGAGGCTTTCTAAGGACGCCTTTTCTTGCAGCAGGAGACGATATTCCCGGGAAAGGCAGGGAAGGAAGCTGGGGAGGCCTGAGATCAAGGGCTTCCCTTGTTGGCTGGGGGATTCTGGGAGTGGAAATCCTACTCCCTCTTAAAGCATGGCTGGCTTGGGAATTATGGGAGTTGCAAGTCCAGCCAGGTGGAGAAATGCTGTTCTAGGCATTTAATCCAGGCTAGGATTAAGGAGAAACTTCTTGGCGGTGAGGACAATTAACCAGTGGAACAGCTGGCCACCAGAAGTTGTCAATGCTCCCTCGCCGGAGGTTTTTAAGAAGAGACTGGGCAGTCACTTGTCTGAAATGGTATAGATAATTGATGGCGCAACTTAGGCGTTTTCCTGGACGATCGGCTGTCCTTTGAAGAACATTTGACGGCCGTCGCCAGGGGAGCATTTTATCAGGTTCACCTGATTCGGCAGTTGCGCCCCTTCCTGGACCGGGACTCCTTACGCACGGTCACTCATGCCCTCGTCACTTCCCGCCTGGACTATTGCAATGCTCTCTACATGGGGCTCCCCTTGAAGAGCACCAGGAGGCTCCAGCTAGTCCAGAATGCGGCCGCGCGGGTGATAGAGGGGGCACCGCGTTGCTCCCATATAACACCCATCCTGCGCGGCCTGCACTGGCTGCCGATAGCCTTCCGGGTGCAATTCAAGGTGCTGGTTACCACCTTTAAAGCGCTCCATGGCTTAGGACCGGGGTATTTGCGAGACCGCCTTCTGCCACCGATTGCCTCCCAACGACCCGTGGGCTCCCACAGAGCGGGCCTCCTCAGGGTGCCGTCGACCAAACAGTGTAGGTTGGCGGCCCCCAGGGGAAGGGCCTTCTCTGTGGCGGCACCGGCCCTATGGAACGAGCTACCTCCGGGGTTACGCCAACTCCCCGACCTCCGGGCCTTCAAACGTGAACTGAAGACTTTATTATTTCACCGAGCGGGACTAGCCTAAGACATATTTTAGCGAAATTTTAACGGGTTTTAATTGGGTCTTTGGCCGTTTTAGTGATTCGGCCATTAAATATTTGCTTTTAATTGTTTTTAAATACTGTTATTTATTACATTTATATTTATATTGGTGTGTGTATTTTAATATGGCTGTAAACCGTCCTGAAGTCCTTCGGGAGATGGTGCGGTATAGAAATGTAATTATAAATAAAATAAATAAATAAAAAATGGCTAACCTTTTTGCCGTTGCGTAACAAAAGTGGGGGAGCATGGAGGGGTCACGCACACGTGTACCCACACCCATAATTTAAACACCCCCCCATCCACGCGACCCCCCCCCCGCACAACCCTTGCTTTTGGCATGCGATGGCACGGTGGGCCCAGTAGGTCTGTTTTTCGCCCTTCCCAGGTTCCAGAGCCTTTCTAGGAGCCTGGGGAGGGTGAAAAAGGCCTTTCCCATCCGTATCCTGACTTCCGGTGGGTCCGGAAGGCCCAAAAATCAGTTGGCCGGCGCCCAGATGCGCACCGGAGCTGAGTTAGGGCAACACTCGCGTGCCCACCGATATGGCCCCGCATGCCACCATCGCCATCATGGGTATAGGTTCTCCTGCTTGAGCAGGGGGGGTTGGACTAGAAGGCCTCAAATCTCCCTTCCAGCTCTGTTCTATTCTAAATGCTGTTCCTATTGCAAGGCTCTGTTCAAATTTGGTTTTCTGGGTCATCCTTCCTCCTTCCTGGCTCCTACTCACCCTTCGCCCTTTCCTCGGCACCTGGACCCGAATGGATCCCTGCAGACAATATATATTTACCTCTTCAGCAAAGCACGGGACACCCGTTCAAAGTCTACCAGCCATCGGCCTGCCCAGCTTCCGGAGCCGAGGAAAAATGTAAACAGAGACACTTGACCTGTAGTTGCAACCTGCAAAGGGCTGGGTTTTTTTTAAAAAAAACCGAAAAACGGTCCTTCGATGGGGCCAATTTTTTTTTTTTATATTCAAGGAGAAGGAATCTTAGAATCTCGGAACCAAATCCCGAATCTTGCTGCAAGGAATGGAGACTATCCCAAATCTATGTAATATTCCTCTTCCTCTCCCCCCCACACTCTCTCTCTCTGCTAGAAAGATGGAGGAGCAAAACACCTCATCGGATAATGCATAGCTGCCGAATATTTCAGGAAACATTCCAGGCATGCAGGGATTCTCACTTTTCAGTCACTTTGGCCGCCATAAGAGCTAGAAACTTGAGAGGCATTGGATTTTGGGGATTGTCAATATTTTTTTGGAATGAAATTAGCAGCAAGCACCAAATGTTATTGCTTTGAATAGATCCTCAAATATTGAAACATTGAATATTGTTAATATACATATTGAAATACTGCAAAACTGCTATCATGTCGCCCCTGGTCCTTCTTTTCATTAAACTAGACATACCCAATTCCAGCAACCGTCCATTGTATGTTTTAGCCTCCAGTCCCCTCATCATCCTGGTTGCTCTTCTCTGCATCTTTTCTAGAGTCTCAACCTCTTTTTTATAATGTGGGGACCAAACAGAGGAATGATTGAGTCTGTCATTTGCACCTCTATAACTGTCTGGTTCGGTTCTGCAACCCAACAAGAAAAACACAGACTTCAGAGGATAATTAGAACTGCAGAAAAAATAATTGCTACCAACCTGCCTTCCATTGAGGACCTATATACTGCACGAATCAAGAAGAGGGCCGTGAAAATATTTGCAGACCCCTCGCATCCTGGACATAAACTGTTTCAACTCCTACCCTCAAAACGACACTACAGAGCACTGCACAACAGAACAACTAGACACAAGAACAGTTTTTTCACGAAGGCCATCACTCTGCTAAACAAATAATTCCCTCAATACTGTCAAACTATTTACTAAATCTACACTACTATTAATCTTCTCATCGTTCCCATCACCCATCTCTTTCCACTTATGACTGTTGCTTGTATCCTTACGATTTATATTGATATTGACTGTTTCCTGATTGCTTATTTGTACCCTATGACTATCATTAAGTACTCTTTTAACAGAATAACAGAATTGGAAGGGCCCTTGGAGATCTTCTAGTCCAACCCCCTGCTCAAGCAGGAGACCTGAATATCATTTCTGACAAATGGCTGTCCAATCTCTTCTTGAAAACCTCCAATGATGAAGCATTCACAATTTCTGGAGGCAAGCTGTTCCACTGGTTAATTGTCCTCACTGTTAGGAAATTACTCCATAGTTCTAGATTGTTTTTCCCCCTGATTAGTTTTCCTTCCTTCCTTTCCTTCCTTCCTCCCTCCCTCCCTTCTAGCACTGATGATGTTACCTACTTGGGTCATGAAACGCCTGCAAGAAAACATCCAAGCTCAGAGAGCACCAAGAGCCCCAACCCTCCTTCCTTCCTTCCTTCCTTCCTTCCTTCCTTCCTTCCTTCCTTCCTTCCTTCCTTCCTTCCTTCCTTCCTTCCTCTCTGCTTCCCTATCATTTTCCCTTTTTCTCTTTCCTTCCTTTTCTCTCATCCTTCCCTCCTGTCTCCTTCTCTCTTTTTTCCCCATCGTTTTCCCTTTCTTTCTCTTCTTCCTTCCTTCCTTCCTTCCTTCCTTCTTTCCTCTTCCTTCCTTTTCTCTGTCTCCTGCCTTCTTTCTCTTTTTCTTCCTCTCCTTCCTTTTCTTCCTCCCTTCCTCCCTCTCCCTTCTTACTAGAATCACAGAATCCTAGGGTCAAAAGGGGCCTTGAAGGCCTTCTAGTCCAGTCCCCTGCCCAAGCAAGAGACCCCAGACCGTTTCAGACAAATAGTTCTGCAATCTTTTCTCAAAAACCTCTAGGAGAAGGGAGTCCGATCGTGTCCCTGAGCTGCCCATCCACTCCGTGTCCCGGCCACCACCCAAGCGAGCAATCCCAAGTGGCCGCCGCCTGACCTCCTCGGCAGGCTAAATTTAGTGCTGGATAAAGGGAAGGCATTGTCTTGTGCCCTGGCACCCCTCGCCCTGCTCAGAGAAGGCGGGGTTCACCGAAATCACCCCCCAAGTACAAGGCACAAAGGAACCACTGTTGTAGCTGAACAATGACTGGTCAGCCGGCTGGGAGCTGGCTGCTGGGTGCCGGCTGGAGGCATTAGCCAGTCTAGGAGGACCAAGCGTGTCCTCTTTGCTCAGTGTTGGGGTTCCAAGAGGATTTGGACCAGGGGTGAAATCCAGCAGGTTCTGACAGGTTCTGGAGAACCGGCTGCGGAAATTTTGAGTAGTTCAGGGAACTGGTAGTAAAAATTCTGACTGGCCCTGCCCCCATCTATTCTCTGCCTCCAGAGTCCCAGCTGATCAGGAGGAAGTGAGGATTTTACAGTATCCTTCACCTGGAGAGGGGAGGGAATGGAGATTTTGCAGTATCCTTCCCCTGGAGTGGGGGTGGGAATGGAGATTTTGCAATATCCTTCCCCTGCCATGCCCACCAAGCCACGCCCCAAAAAATTCCACCACAGATTCGGACCCCTTCTCTGGGGGATTATGGGAGCTGGAGTCCACACCACCTCTTAAAGTCGCCATCATTTGGAAAAAGGATGAGGCATCGCAGAACATCGTATGGAACGTGAAAAAGAGGACTGAGGTTTTGGGGAACGGGGATGGGGACGGGGGGGTGGAGGTCCAGAATGGTTGTTCGAGGGAGACCTACCAGTCGGATGTAATCTTCAGGTCGCAGGATCATGAACATGGCTTGGAGGTGTTGCTGAAGGTCACCTGAAGCGGAGAGAAAAAAAGGATCAGAGAGGGATATTTCTCCTCCTTCGGCCACGCAGCTCTTCCTCTAAACCAGGGGTCTCCAACCTGGGCAACTTTAAGCCTGGAGGACTTCAACTCCAGGCTTAAAGTTGCCCAAGTTGGAGACCCCTGCTCTAAACCTCACCCTCTTATTCTGGGGACCCGGAGGCCAAGAACCAGTGGTGGGATTCAGCCAGTTCGCACCACTTCGGGAGAACCGGTTGTTAACTTTCTGAGCAGTTTGGCAAACTGGTTGTTGGAAGAAATCATTAGGGCAGAGAACCGGTTGTTAAATTACTTGAATCCCATCACTGCCAAGGACCCTAAATCTAGGGTATCCCCCCCACCCCCCCCAAAAAAAACCTAAACAGTTTAGCTAGGCAAGAATGCAGGAATCTAGCAAGCTTCAGAGCGTTCTCAGCCAAACTACTTCAGTGGGCATTCTCACAACCCAATAGGCTTGGTTGGTTTCGGGGTTTATGGTGCTGCCTGAATAGAATAGGTTTGATCATGAGCCTTCAAAGGCAGGGGTCTGTGACCCATGGGCCATGGTACCGTGCCGTCGAGGAACCGAGCCATGGAAGCCCAGCAAAGCTGCATCTGCACAGGATGTAGATAGTGTGGGGAACCCATCTTTCTCCCTTCCCCCCGCCCAAGTCCACGGGAAAACGGTCTTTCGGGAAAACGGTCCACGGTGAGAAAAAGGTTGGGGAACAAAGCTCCCTTTTCTTTTATACTTTGTTTAGGGAAAATCCTAACTTCTAATGGATCGCGGTTGGCTGAAAGATGGGCAGCTATTCATAATAATATAGTACCGTAATAAAATAAAGTAAAAAATAAAATAGGGAGGAAGGAAGGAAGGAAGGAAGGAAGGAAGGAAGGATGACAGCAACAAGCTCTCTGCAATGAAGCTTCCCACCTGGCCTATTAATTCTATGGAAGGAAGGAAGGAAGGAAGGAAGGAAGGAAGGAAGGAAGGAAGGAAGGAAGGAAGGAAGAGAAGGGAGGAAGAGAAGGGAGGAAGGAAGGAAGGAAGGAAGGATGGAAGGAAGAAGGGAAGGACAGAGGGAGGGAGGGAAATAGAGATGGGAGGGTTAATGAAAGGGAAGGGAAAGGGAGGGGAAGGGAAGGGAAGGAAGAAAGGAAATAGAGATGGGAAGGTTAATGGAAGGGAGGGGAAGGAAGGAAGGAAGGAAGGAAGGAAGGAAGGGAGGAAGGGAGGGAGGGAGAAAGGAAGGAAGGAAGGAAGGAAGGAGGAGGGCGACTGTGGGGTCCTTGTTGCTCTCTGAGCTTGTTTCTTTTCTTGCAGATGTCTCATGACCCAACTAGGTAACGTTATCAGGGAAGGAAGGAAGGAAGGAAGGGAGGGAGGGAGGGAGGGAGGGAGGAAGGGAGGGACAGGAAAATGGGAATGGTGGGAGGAAGGAAGGGAGAGAAGAAGGAAGGAAGGAAAAGGAAAGGAAAACGGGAATGGTGGGAGAAAAGGAAGGAGGGAGGAAGGAAGAAATAGGAAGAGAAAGGAGGGAAGAGGAGGACATCAGCAGGATCAGAAAGTATGGAAAGAAACAAAAGGAAAAGGAGAAAGAGAAGAACAAATGATACGAGAGAATGAAGGAAGGAAGGAAGGAAGGAATTAAAGGTCTTCAGCCCATGTGCTGTGTTCCTTTCCTTGCTTTATTTACTCATGTATTAAATTTATATGCTGCCCATCTGACCGTCAATCCACTCTTGATGTGGCTCAGAGGTTGCCGGAGCTTCTGGGATAAGCCCACCTCCCGCTGGCCCCTTTTCCCTCCTCAACCCCATCACGGTGGGTAAGGCACCCCAGAGGAAAAGGCCTGTAGCTGTACACCAAGGCCACTTTTTATTTATTTATTTATTTATTTATTTAGTCACAACAATATATGTAACTATCATACAGAAAGGTTATATAGTATATAAAGGTATAGAAGAAAAGAAAAACAATAGGACAGGAACGGTAGGCACGTTTGTGCGCTTATGCACGCCCCTTATGGTCCTCTTAGGAATGGGGTGAGGTCAATAGTAGAAAGTTTTTGGTTAAAGCTTTGGGGATTATGGGAAGAGACCACAGAGTCAGGTAAAGTATTCCAAGCACTGATGATTCTGTTGCAGAAGTCATATTTCCTGCAATCTAGATTAAAGCGGTTAACATTAAGTTTAAATCTATTGGTTGCCCTTGTATTATTGCAACTAAAGCTGAAGTAGTCTTTGACAGGAAGGACATTACAATAGATGATTCTGTGAGTTAAACTTAGGTCTTGTCGAAGGCGACGGAGTTCCAAGTTTTCTAAGCCTAGGATTTCAAGTCTAGTGGGATAAGGTATTTTGTTGTTTACAGAGGAATGGAGAACTCTTCTTGTAAAATATTTCTGGACACGTTCAATTGTATTGATGTCAGAGATGTGGTGAGGGTTCCAAACAGGCGAGCTGTATTCTAGAATTGGTCTAGCAAATGTTTTATATGCTCTGGGAGGGGGCAACAATCCCGTGCATGCAGGATCCGTGGGGAACGGAGGGGAGGGGGGACCCCCTTACCTGCGTGCTTGTTCCGCCGGTGGTTGACCCTGGGGGTGGAGGACCCATTTCCGCGGGGCAGGAAGAGGGCAGCGCCTTTGACCGTGAGAAAGCTTTCGCTGATGCTGCAAGAGAAAGAGAGCAAAAGGAAGTGAGAAGGGCAGAAGAGTGGGGGGGGGGGTGCAAAAGGAATGCGGGGGGGGAGGGGAGGGGAAGCCATCCTCTTGATGACAAGATGTGGGGGGAGGAAGCACCCAAGGACCCATCGTCCCTCCCTTCTGCCCCCACCAAAGGGGAAGGACACAGCTCAAGGGCCCCTTTGCTTTGGGCGAAAGGGAAGGAAAACAGGGCCTCGGCTTGCAAGAGTAGCAAGAGTTGGAAGGGTCCCTGGAGGGCATCTAGTCCAACCCCATGCTCTCGCAGGAGGATACCTATACTATTTCTGTAGGGGGGGGGAAGAAGGGGGGGAGGGAGGAAGAATGGGGGAGAAGATGGGAATGAGAGGGAGGGAGGGAAATGGGAAGGGGGAACAGGGGAAGGAGATGGGAAAGAGAGGAAAAGAGGGAAGGAGGGAGGGAGGGAGGGAAGGAGGGAGGAGGAATAGAGAAAGAGATGGGAATCGGAATGGGAATGAAAAGGAGGGAGAGAGGAAGGGAGGGAGGGAGGAAGTAGGAACAGGGAAGATGGGAATGAGAGGAAGGAAGGGAGGAAGGAAGATGGAGGAGATGGGAAGGGGGAACAGGAAAGGAGAGGGGAAAGAGAGGAAGAGAGGGAAGGAGGGAGGAGGAATAGAGAAAGATGGGAATCGGAATGGAAATGAAAAGGAGGGAGAGAGGAAGGGAGGGAGGGAGGAAGTAGGAACAGGGAAGAAGATGGGAATGAGAGGAAGGAAGGGAGGAAGGAAGGAAGGAAGGAAGGAAGGAAGATGGAGGAGATGGGAAGGGGGAACAGGAAAGGAGAGGGGAAAGAGAGGAAGAGAGGGAAGGAGGGAGGAGGAATAGAGAAGATGGGAATCGGAATGGAAATGAAAAGGAGGGAGAGAGGAAGGGAGGGAGGGAGGAAGTAGGAACAGGGAAGAAGATGGGAATGAGAGGAAGGAAGGGAGGAAGGAAGGAAGGAAGGAAGGAAGGAAGGAAGGAAGGAAGGAAGGAAGATGGAGGAGATGGGAAGGGGGAACAGGAAAGGAGAGGGGAAAGAGAGGAAGAGAGGGAAGGAGGGAGGAGGAATAGAGAAAGATGGGAATCGGAATGGAAATGAAAAGGAGGGAGAGAGGAAGGAGGAGGAGGAAGTAGGAAGAGGGAAGAAGATGGGAATGAGAGGAAGGAAGGGAGGGAGGAAGGAAGGAAGGAAGATGGAGGAGATGGGAAGGGGGAACAGGAAAGGAGAGGGGAAAGAGAGGAAGAGAGGGAAGGAGGGAGGAGGAATAGAGAAAGATGGGAATCGGAATGGAAATGAAAAGGAGGGAGAGAGGAAGGGAGGGAGGGAGGAAGTAGGAACAGGGAAGAAGATGGGAATGAGAGGAAGGAAGGAAGGAAGGAAGATGGAGGAGATGGGAAGGGGGAACAGGAAAGGAGAGGTGAAAGAGAGGAAGAGAGGGAAGGAGGGAGGGAAGGAGGGAGGAGGAATAGAGAAAGATGGGAATCGGAATGGGAATGAAAAGGAGGGAGAGAGGAAGGGAGGGAGGGAAGAAGTAGAAACAGGGAAGAAGATGGGAATGAGAGGAAGGAAGGGAGGAAGGAAGGAAGATGGAGGAAATGGGAAGGGGGAACAGGAAAGGAGATGGGAAAGAGAGGAAGAGAAAGAGGGAGGGAGGGAGGAAGGAAGGAAGGAAGGGGAGGAGATGGGAAAGAGAGGAATAGAGGAGGGAGGAAGGAAAAGAAGGGAACGAAGGAAGGAAGGAAGGGAGGGAGGAGGTGGGAAAGAGAGGAATAGAGGAGGGAGGAAGGAAAAGAAGGGAACGAAGGAAGGAAGGAAGGGAGGGAGGAGGTGGGAAAGAGAGGAATAGAGGAGGGAGGGAGGGAGGAAGGAAGGAAGGAAGGAAGACTGCAGCATGGATCCTTCTTGCCTTGAATGACAACCTGCTGAGGGCCCCTCCCTTCTAGTCCAACCGTCTGTCCAAGCCAAGGCGATGCTTCTCCAGCATCTAAGTGGCAGACAGCTGCCCGGTTTACCCACGGAGGTTCCTGCTCCATCACCCATCATCCCCAGCTCATACAGCAGGGTCCTGGATTAGTCAAAACTGATTTACGGAATCTTTTTTCCCCCCAGGGCAATTGCAAATGTCCCAAAAGGAAGCAGCAATTTTTTTCAGGAAGGTTGATAAAATGAGGTCAAAGCAAATTTAAAATAAAAATAAAAATCAAATCAGCCAGATGCCCCTTTGAAGGCTCTGCCTCATACAGAGATCAACATTTTGTGAGTCCGGGAGAGTTTTGTTCGATTTTTAAGGTGTTCACACTTTTCGATTTTTGGTTTTCCACGAACGCTGCCCGGCGGGCATTGCGAGGACCCACGTTTTTGCAATTTGGGAACAGAAAAATTTCTCACGCAAACAACGCCAAGCTAATTTTTGTCAGTCTTCTGAAAAATAATTCCTCAAAACAAAAAAAACAAAACAGCCAACAAAACAACACAAGACTTCCCAAATGCACACATTTTAAACAAAACAAGACTGCATCTGTCCGGAAATTCATCACTTCTGGACTACATCTGTGGTTAAAGCGTCTCTGATTTTTCTTATGCAAAAGCACAGAGGCTTGTTTTGAGAAAAAAAACCACAACTTTTTAAATGCATTTTTCAGAACAGGGCAAACCGCAAACCACAACCTGCAAACCAAACCAGCTCCTTGCTTTAAAAAAATAAAAACTCATATATTATATCTATTTTATTCCCTTCGCAGGCAAAAATCTTTTTTTGTTCTCTTTATGCAAGATTTAAGGAAATTAATGGAAACAGACCTGGGGGGGAAAAAATTGGAACTTTTATGTTATAGAATAGAATAGAATAGAATAGAATTTTTATTTTATTTTTTATTTATTTTATTTTATTTTTATTATATATGTCGATGGTAGCATGATTACTTTATGCATAAAAATGGAAGGACGCTTCGATCCTCACAATGAGTGCAAAAGTTGATGGAGTTTGCAGAGAGGGCTTAACTGACTGCTTTGATCAAAGGAAAAAAAAATACAAATATTTTTATTACTACTTGGAAACAGCTTCTGGACTTTGTGCTCGAGGTGAGGTTTGATTTTGGGTTTTACCGATCAAATAGATTTGTTGGTATGGAAATGGCTAGTTTACACTACTCTGGAAAAGTAAAAAGTTGAGGTTTAATTGCTATTATCTTATTCTACAGCACCAAAAAGGAGTCAGAAGTCAAAGCTTTTTATTTCTTTTTTCCCTTCCTTCTTTTTACTATCGTTTGTTTTCGTGGTTTTTTTTTTAATTTATTTGAATTTATATCCCGCCCTTCTCCGAAGACTCAGGGCGGCTTACATTGTGTAAAGCAATACGATGTATTTTGTAGTTTCTATCATCAACTGATAAAAAAGGACAATTTTAAAGCTTTGGGAGTTGAGGTGCACAAAATTCTACCGTGGAAGGAAGTTGGGAATTAACTTTGAACGTGTCTTTTATCTCTGCTACCCATTTTTAGCCCGACGGCTCCTTTTAAACCTCCAATAAAAGCATAAAAACGTCTAATCGATAACTTAATAAGAACACAACAAGGAGAGGATCCTGCACCTTTTATGACAGTGGTGCATTTTCGGTGTTTGGAAGTTGCAAACACAAATGTTGACTTTCCACGTCATAAAACCCTCGGGGGAATTTGGAAAGGCCGGCTTTATGCAAAGCTCCGGGCAGGCAGCCCAGAATCAAAGATATCTTCTAACTTGTGTCCGAGCGAAAGTCTCTGCTTTGAACCATAGGCGCTCCTCGACTTATGACTGCAACTTGGGACCAGAATTTCCGCTGTTAAACAAGGCAGCTATTAAAGGAGTCGTAATACTGGCTGGGGAATTCTGGGAGTTGAAGTCCACTCCTCTTATATATACTGCACCCGTGTATATACTCGTGTATACTGCACGAATCAAGAAGAGGGCCGTGAAAATATTTACAGACCCCTCGCATCCAGGACATAAACTGTTTCAACTCCTACCCTCAAAACGACGCTATAGAGCACCGCACACCAGAACAACTAGACACAAGAACAGTTTTTTCCCAAAGGCCATCACTCTGCTAAACAAATAATTCCCTCAACACTGTCAAACTATTTACTAAGACTGTATTACTCTTTTCATCCTTCCTATTACGGGTACCTATCTCCTCCCACTTATGACTATAACCACGTTGCTTATATCTTTACAATTTATAGTTTTGTTTCCTGTATGATTTGATTGCTGACTTAGTATCCTCTGTCACTAAGTGTTGTATCTTACCTATCTCCTCCCACTCATGACTAATAACCTTCTTGCTTGTATTTTTACGATTTATATTGTTCTGTTTCTTTCCTAGTACGATTTGATTGCTTATTAGTAACCTATGACTATCACTAAGTCTTTTTTATTCTTGATGAATGTATTTTATTCTCCTTAGGTACACCGAGAGCCTATGCAGCAAAGACAAATTCCTTGTGTGTGCAATCACACTTGGCCAATAAAGAATTCTATTCTATTCTATTCTATTCTATTCTATTCTATTCTATTCTATTCTATTCTATTCTATTCTATTCTATTCTATTCAATGCTATGCTATGCTATGCTATGCTATGCTATGCTATGCTATCATGCTGGCTGGGGAATTCTGGGAGTGGAAGCTCACCCCTCTTAAAGTATGCTGGCTAGGGAATTCTGGGACTTGAAGTCCACTCCTCTTAAAGCATGTTTCCTTGGGGATTCTGGGAGTTGAAAACCAGTTATGTTAAAGTTGCCAAGATTGGAAAACCCTGACCCACATGTCCAGATGTTGTCCAGCAGACCTCTCACCTGCCATTTAGTACTTGACCACTGCTTTTCAGAAATTCCTTGAGGTTCCCCCTTCCGGAGCCTGTATCCCTCTCACTTCGAACCGTAAAATTCATGCCCTATTCATCCGTTGCATGTGGACGGCCGGACACCGTATCAACCGACCCTCGGACGCTTCTTCCCATCCTCTCCAGCTGCCCTGCACACTTAAAAACCTCTTTTTTTCCTTGCTCAACAGCCTCTGAAAGGCTAATTTGATCCTGTAAGACCGAGGGCAACTAGATCTCTCTTAAGAATGTGGAAAAACAGACCCATCGGTGTAGAAGGAGGCAGGAAAACAGCCGGGGAGATGAGATCGAATTGAACCCAACAAGCCAGAAAAACAGCAGGTTGGTGAAACCTCACATAGAAAACCTGAGGCACTGAACACAGAGGGCATAACTGGAAATGGACTGTCGCAAGAGAAGTTAGAACATAGAATGATAGAGCTGGAAGGGACCTTGGAGGTCTTCTAGTCCAACCCCCTGATTGAGCAGGAGTCCAGTCCCTTCTTGAAAGCCTCCAGTGATTGAGCATTCGCAACTTCTGGAGGCAAGCAGTTCCACTGATTAATTGTTCTAACTGTCAGGAACTTTCTCCTTCATTCCAGGTTGCTTCTCTCCTTGCTTAGTTTCCATCCGTTGCTTCTTCTCCTGCCTTCAGGTGCTTTGGAGAATAATTTGAGCCCCTCTCTTCTTTGGGGCAGCCCCTCAGATACTGGAAGACTGATATCATGTCCCCCCTAATTCTTCTTTTCTCTAGACTGGCCAAACCCAAATCCTGCCACCGTTCTTCATATATTTTAGTTTCCAGGCCTTTGATCACATTAGTTGCTCTTCTCTGCACTTTTTTTCCAAAGTCTCAACATCTTTTCTGTAATGTGGGGACCAAAAATGGATACAGCCTTCCAGGTGTGGCCTTATTAAGGTTTTATAGAGCGGTGCTAATACTTCACGTGATTTTTCTCCTTGCTTCTCGGTTGCACAGGTCTCCTGTGTGAGCAGGGAGTTGGACTAGATGACCTCCAAGGTCCCTTCCAACTCTGTTACTGTCATAGCTTCTCTCCTGGATGAGTTTGTCTCTTGTCCTGCCTTCAGGTGCTTTGGAGAACAAGTGTACCCTCTCTTCAACCCCTGAGATATTGGAAGACTGCTATCATGTCTCCCCTAGTCCTTCTCTTCATTAAACTAGACGTACCCAGTTCCTGCAACCGTTCTTCACATGTTTTAGCCTCCAGTCCCTTAATCCTCTTTGTTGCTCTTCTCTGCACTCTTTCCACAGACTCAACGTTGCAGAAAATATAGTTGCAGAAACAGAGTTTGGGAAGAAGGAAGAGGAACAAGGCGACCTGGCTTGTAGGTCAAGAAGTCATACCTCTATGCAAATCTCAGCCTTTCTATCCCTTTCCTCCACAGATAAGGCTGGGTGTAAACATAAGAGCAGGCTTCCAAAAAAAGCAAAATACTTTGCCAACAGAAACAGGCCCCTTATATTGTAGTGTTTTGGCTCTCCTGGACGGAGAGAATCTTGCAACGTAAAATTGCAGAGCACTTTACAACAGGGGTTGCCAACCATGGCAACTTTAAGACTTGTGGCCTTCAACTCCCAGAATTCCCCAGCCAGCTTTGCTTGAAGACTTGTGGCCTTCAACTCCCAGAATTCCCCAGCCAGCTTTGCTTGAGGACTTGTGGATGTCAATCTGTTGTTTCTTGTCCTGCTTTCAGGTGCTTTGGAGAATAGCTTGACTCCCAAATCTTCTTTGTGGCAACCCCTGAGATATTGGAAGACTGCTGTCATGTCTCCCCTAGTCCTTCTTTCCATTAAACTAGACATACCCAGTTCCTGCAACCGTTCTTCATATGTTTTAGCCTCCAGTCCCCTAATCCTCTTTGTTGCTCTTCTCTGCACTCTTTCCAGAGTCTCAACATCTTTTTCACATCGTGGTGACCAAAACTGGATGCTGTATTCCAAGTGTGGCCTTTAAAGGTAAAGGTAAAGGTTCCCCTTGCAACATATGTGCTAGTTGTTCCCGACTCTATTTATTTTATTTATTTATTTTATTAGATTTTTATACCGCCCTTCTCCCGAAGGACTCAGGCTCTAGGGGGTGCTGCTCATCTCCGTTTCAAAGCCGAAGAGCCAGCGCTGCCCGAAGACGTCTCCATGGTCATGTGGCTGGCATGACTCAATGCCAAAGGTGCACGGAAGGCTGTTACCTTCCCACCAAAGGTGGTCCCTGTTTTTCTCCTTGCATTTTTTATGTGCTTTCGGACTGCTAGGTTGTAACAGGAGCCCAGCCCATTACACGGCAGTAGGATAACATTTATATATATATATATATAGGTAACACACTTGGTAAGTGTGGCCTCACCAAGGCCTTATAAAGTGGTATTAAGTGATTTTGATTCTCTCCCTCTGTTGATGCAGCCCAGAACTGTGTTGGCTTTTTTGGCAGGGTGCTGCACACTGCTGGCTCATATCTAAATGGTTGTCCACTAGGATTCCAAGATCCCTCTCACAGTTGCTATTATTGAGCAAGGTACCACATATTCGGTACTGGTGCATTTTGTTTTTTTGGCCTAAATGTAGAACCTTACTTTTTTCACTGTTGAATTTCATTTTGTTAGATAGCGCCCAATGTTCAAGTCTGTCAAGATCTTTCTGTAATTTGAGCCTATCTTCTGGAGTGTTGGCTATTCCTGCCAGCTTGGTGTCATCTGCAGATTTGACGAGTTCCCCATCTATCCCCTCGTCCAAGTCATTGATGAAGATGTTGAAGAGTCCTGGGCCTAAAACAGAGCCTTGGGGTACTCCACTGCATACTTCCCTCCATGTGGATGTAGTTCCGTTGAGGACTACACGTTGAGTGCGGTTGGTCAGCCAGTTACGAATCCATCTCTATTCTATTCTATTCTATTCTATTCTATTCTATTCTATTCTATTCTATTCTATTCTATGTTCTAGTCTGTCAAGACCCTTCTGTATCCTGAGCCTATCTTCTGGAGTGTTGGCTATTCCTGCCAGCTTGGTGTCATCTGCAAATTTGATGAGTTCCCCATCTATCCCCTCGTCCAAGTCATTGATGAAGATGTTGAAGAGTACTGGGCCTAAAACAGAGCCTTGGGGTACTCCACTGCATACTTCCCTCCATGTGGATGTAGTTCCGTTGAGGACTACACGTTGAGTGCGGTTGGTCAGCCAGTTACGAATCCATCTCTATTCTATTCTATTCTATTCTATTCTATTCTATTCTATTCTATTCTATTCTATTCTATTCTATTCTATTCTATTCTATGTTCTAGTCTGTCAAGACCCTTCTGTATCCTGAGCCTATCTTCTGGAGTGTTGGCTATTCCTGCCAGCTTGGTGTCATCTGCAGATTTGATGAGTTCCCCATCTATCCCCTCGTCCAAGTCATTGATGAAGATGTTGAAGAGTCCTGGGCCTAAAACAGAGCCTTGGGGTACTCCACTGCATACTTCCCTCCATGTGGATGTAGTTCCGTTGAGGACTACACGTCGAGTGCGGTTGGTCAGCCAGTTATGAATCCATCTCTATTCTATTCTATTCTATTCTATTCTATTCTATTCTATTCTATTCTATTCTAGTCTAGTCTAGTCTAGTCTAGTCTATTCTATTCTATGTTCTAGTCTGTCAAGACCCTTCTATATCCTGAGCCTATCTTCTGGAGTGTTGGCTATTCCTGCCAGCTTGGTGTCATCTGCAGATTTGATGAGTTCCCCATCTATCCCCTCGTCCAAGTCATACTACCCGTAACCCTCCGCACGGCTTCCTTCCGGCAGACCCGAGAACGGGACGTTGTGTTTGTGCCTCTCAGACCAACGTCAGGGAAGGAGGCTTACTTTGTTCTGCATCATCGGTCACACACACACACACACACACACGAATTGGGGCTCCGATGATTGTATAAACAACACACATCAAAGAGAAAGCCGGCGAAGAAGGCAGGATGGGGCAAGAGACGGAGCAAAGGTTGTCAGAGGGGAAGTGAGAAGGAGAGGTTGCGTCACTGCTGAGCAGAGAACGAACAGGGGGAAGTGGGGCTTTCTGGGAAGGGAAGTCCAGCCCCACACATTGGGGGAGGGCTGAGGAGGGGCAAAGTTGGGTGGTTTGGCATAAACAGAGGCAGATGACCCAAAAGGGGGGGGCACTCCTACCCTCAAAACGACGCTATAGAGCACTGCACACCAGAACAACTAGACACAAGAACAGTTTTTTCCCGAAGGCCATCACTCTGCTAAACAAATAATTCCCTCAACACTGTCAGACTATTTACTGAATCTGCACTACTATTAATCGTCTCATCGTTCCCATCACCCATCTCTTTCCACTTATGACTGTATGACTAGAACTTGTTGCTGGCAATCCTTATGATTTATATTGATATATTGACCATCAATTGTGTTGTAAATGTTGTACCTTGATGAAGGTATCTTTTCTTTTATGTACACTGAGAGCATCTGCACCAAGACAAATTCCTTGTGTGTCCAATCACACTTGGCCAATAAAAAATTCTATTCTATTCTATTCATTGCAGGAACATTTTCCCCCCCCTTCGGTACGAAATCTGGGCAAATAATCTGCCCTCCAAAAAAGCAATGAAACTTCTATACAGGTGGTCCTCGAGTTATAACCGCCACGGAGAGCCAACGGTTTCTGTCGGTGGTCGAGACGTTTGTGGAACGAGTTTGGCCTCCCCACCCCCCCACATTTTAAGACCTTTTTTGCCTCCGTTGTTAAGTTGAATCACTGCTGTCGGTCAGTTAGCAACCATGTCAGAAGGTCGCAAAAAGGGGATGGCGGGACCACTGCGACCGTCATAAATGTGAACCGGTTGCCGAGCGGCTGAATTTTGATCACGTTTTGACGACAGGGCTGTTGCGACCATCGTTAAGTGTGACACATCACTTTTTTTTCAGTGCCATTGTCATTTCGAACCGTCACTAAAGGAACCGTCACTAATGCAACGCCTAGAGCTGGCTGGGGAATTCTGGGAGTTGAAGTCCGCCAGGCTTAAGGTGGCCCAGGTTGGAGACCCCTGCCCTAGAAGTTGTTTCAGACCAACCTAGAAGTACTCCGAAAAGTGAAATTTAGACCAGGGGTCTCCAACCTGGGCAACTTTAAGCCTGGCGGACTTCAACTCCTGGATGGACGGCTGTCCTTTGATGAACATCTGGTGGCCGTCTCCAGGAGGGCCTTTTACCAAGCTCGCTTGGTCCGCCAGTTGCGTCCCTTCCTTGACCGGGATGCCTTATGCACGGTCACTCACACTCTGGTTACATCTAGGTTGGATTACTGCAATGCTCTCTACATGGGGCTGCCTTTGAGGTGCACCCGGAGGCTGCAGTTAGTCCAGAATGCGGCTGCGCGAGTAGTAACGGGAGCCGCTCGTGGCTCCCACGTAACACCACTACTCCGTAGCCTGCACTGGCTTCCTGTGGTTTTCCGGGTGCGCTTCAAGATTTTGGTTACCACCTTTAAAGCGCTCCATGGCTTAGGACCCGGGTACTTACGAGACCGCCTGCTGTTACCTTATGCCTCCCACCGACCCGTACGCTCTCACAGAGAGGGTCTCCTCAGGGTGCTGTCTGCCAAACAGTGTCGGCTGGCGGCCCCCAGGAGCAGGGCCTTCTCTGTGGGGGCACCGACACTCTGGAACGAGCTTCCCCCTGGGTTACGTCAAGTGCCTGATCTTCGGACCTTCCGTCGTGAGCTAAAAACACACCTATTTATTCAAGCGGGACTGGCATAATAGTGTCAAATTTTAATTCGGGGTTTTATTAATATTTTTAAAATTTTAAAACTAAATTTTAATTATCAGCCTTTTTGTAATTTGCTAGGTTTTAAATGTTTTAATTTGTATATATTTCGTGTTTTATCTTGGCTGTACACCGCCCTGAGTCCTTCGGGAGAAGGGCGGTATAAAAATTTAATAAATAATAATAAATAATAATAATAACTCCCAGAATTCCCCAGGCTGCATAGCAAGAATTACAGCACATCCTCGACTTACAACAACCCATTTAGTGACCGTTCAAAAATTACAACAGCGCTGAAAAAAGGGAGTGATGACAAGTTTTTCACACTTATGACCGTTGCAGACTCCCCATGGTGACCAGATCAAAATTTTGCAGGCCAAAAACGCAAGTCTTGGGGCCCAGGGCCAAAATAAAAGAGACACCCCCTCCAAAAAAAAAACACCTGCACCCCCAAAATAAAGAGGGACACTGGCTTCAGGGGGGAGCTACAGGTTCTTTCCCTGCTGAAGACAATTCTGTCCTCGACTTTACGACCGCAAATTGAGCCCAAAGTTCCTGCCGCTAAAGCGAAGCCTTCGTTAAGAGAGTTTTGCCTCGTTTTACGGCCTTTCCTGGTGTGGTTGTTAAGCGAGTCACTGTAGTTATTATGTCGGTCACATGGTTGTTAAGTGAACCATGGATTTCCCCATTGACTTTGCCTGTTTAAAAGGTCGCAAAAGGGGATACTGGGAACCCTGCGACCGTCATAAATATGAGTCCGTTGTCTTATATTTATGCTGCAAGGGTCATAAATGCGAGAAACGGTCTTTTTTAGTGCTGTTGTAACTTTGAACGGTCACTAAATGAACTGTTATAAGTCGAGGATTAGCTGTAATTTTTTTGGGGGGGGGAGTTTTCAGGGGTCTTTTTTTATGTCGGACCCCGGGAGCAAGCCAGGCTCCTTGATTTGGTGCGCAAGAGCTTTCCTGGCTAAGTAGGTGGTTATTATTTATTATTATTTTATTATTTATTAAATTTTGATACCGCCCTTCTCCCGAAAGACTCAGGGCGGTGTACAGCCGGAGATAAAATACAAGATATGTACAATTAAAACAAATTAAAACATAGCAAAATTACAAAAACGGCTAATAATTAAAATTAAATTTAAAATATTTAAGAATATTAATAAAACCCCAATTTAAGGTCCCTTCCAGCTCTGTGAATTCTATCCTCAACGTGGGCGAAAGAGGAGGCGGGCAGGCCCTTTTCGCTTGTTAACCTGGACACACCTGGGTGTTGTTGGCAGGAGTCGCGCAAGAGGAAATCTCTCAACAACCCACAAAAGAAATCACAACAAAGAGGCCTGTGACGTCAAAGGCTTCTGCCCCCAGCGGTGGAAGGGAAGGAAAGCCGGATTTTCCAACCGACAGCCAGGTTTCAAAGAAAAAAGAGCTCAACCATTGTTGTTTTTTTACAATGGGTTCTCCCTCAAAGCTACTCATTGCCTTTGGCGTCTATGAATGGGGCTGGAACAGTGCCCCCACCCCGGGGGGGGGGGTAAATATGGGAGATTATGCAAGAAGCAAAGGATGGAAACTCATCAAGGAGAGAAGCAACCTGGAATTAAGGAGAAACTTCCTAAGAGTGAGGACAATTAACCATTTAATTGTTGATGATAACCAATTAATTATTTGTGCAGGACTGGACTAGGATTTTAAATTTTAAATTTGGTTTTAATGGGGCTTTTATTATTCTATTGGGGTTTTAATATTCGGCTGTATTTAATAAGTTTTTTAATTGGGGTTTTAACTTGTATTTATGTATATTTTACGTGGCTGTTAACCGCCCTGAGTCCCTCGGGAGATAGGGCGGTATATAAATATGATTAAATAAATAAATAAATAAATAAATAAACTTATTTCGTCTTGCTGGACTCGCTTAAATTTTATATTATTAAATTGATTTATGGGTTTTTAAAAAATTTTTAGCAACTTTTAGTGGGAATATTTTTATCTATAAGTAGCCAAATTAAATAGGTTTTTTAAGGGTTGTTTTTAGTTTTGTACTGTTGTTTTCTTTCTGTATTTTACTTGTGGCTGTACACCGCCCTGAGTCCTTCGGGAGAAGGGCGGTCTATAAATAAAAATATTATTATTATTATTATTATTATTATTATTATTATTATTATTATTATTATTATTATTATTATTATTATTATTATTAAACCAGTGGAACAACTGGCCACCAGAAGTTGTGGATGCTCCCTCACTGGAGGTTTTCAAGAAGAGACTGGGCAGCCACTTGACTGAAATGGTATTGGATGAACTGCTTCAATTGGGGGTTGGACTAGATGACCTCAAAGATCTTCCTTCCTTCCTTCCTTCCTTCCTTCCTTCCTTCCTTCCTTCCTTCCTTCCTTCCATTCCTTCCTTCCTTCCATTCCTTCCAACTTTCACCATCTCTGGAGGTTTTCAAGAAGAGATTGGATAGCCACTTGTCGGAACTGGAATGGGGTCTCCTGCTTGAGCAAGGGGTTGGACTAGAAGACCTCCGAGGTCCCATCCAGCCCTATTTTGATTGATTGGTAGATCCCATTGAAATGAGAAAATGAGAAAGAAATAAAGAGGAAGAGGAATCTGGGGGCCGATGAAACGGACACCGCCCCCCCCCCGAACCCTTCCCCGGAAACCTGATTTACAGATAGTCCTCGACTTATGACCCAATTTTGCTAAGCAAGACAGGTAAGGGAGTTCTCCCCCATTTTACAACCTTTTCTTGCCGCAGTTGTTAAGTGAACCCCTGCAGCTGTTAAATTAGTCACCCGGTCGTTAAGTCAGTCTGGATTCCCCACCGACTTTGCCTGACAGAAGGTCGCGAAAGGGGACCACCGGAAACACCACCACCGTCATAAATACGAGTCAGTTGTCAAGTGCCTGAATTCTGATCACGTGACTGGGGTGGTGGTGGTGGAAATGCTGCAACGGTCGCTAAGCGTGCAAAACGGTCCTAAGTCCCCTTTTGCAGTCCCGTTCTAACTTCAAACGGTCACTAAACAAAGGGTTGTAAGTCGAGGACCAGCTGTAGCTGGCACCCCTGCAGAAAAGGCCACCCCCACAACTGGTTGCCGTTCCCTTCACGGGCAAAGCCAAGGGTGGGGGGGGGTGAAACCTAAGACGACGCAGGTGAGGTGAGGTGGGCTGGGGGCAGGAGATGGGGGGCTGTGTTCCATCTGGGGCCTTGTTAGCTTTTCCTTCCTTCCGGGTGGCTGACAATCACAAGCTGCAATGGTAACACAACCCAGCAAGAACAGGAGCTAACAAGCCGCGGGAGTAGGGGAGGGGGAGGAAAGGGGGCTCCTTTGGGATCCAGGCTGAGAAGTGGGGGGGGGAGAAAATGTACCCCAAAAGATGGGGAGGAAGGAGTTTTGCAGACCGTACAGTGAAGCAAAGAGACGGCCACTTAGGTCTAGAGACGAAGGCTGGAAACCAGGCGACTGCAAGTTCTAGTCCCGTCTTAGCCATGGAACCCTTGCTGGGTGACTTTGGGCCAATCACCAGGTGACTGGGAGTTCTAGCGCCGCCCCTTCCTCCCCACCCCACCCCGCTGGGTGACTTTAGGCCAAATCACTGGAAGGTGGTGAGTTCTAGTCCGACTTTTAGGCATGAAAGCCGGCTAGGTGACTTTGGGCCAATAATCAGGCGCCCGGGAGTTCTAGTCCCACTTTGGACATGAAAGCTTGGCTGGGTGACTTTGGGCCACTCCCTCTCTCTCAGCCTAACCCGCTTCACAGGGTTGTTGTTGTGGGGAAAGGAGGAGGATGTGTGTTTGCCACCTTGAGTTATTTATAGAAGTAATTTAAAAAGTGGGAGGGGAAGAAAGGAAGGAAGGAAAGAAGGAAGAAGGAGGGACGGAGGGAGGAAGGAAGAAAAGGAGGAGGAAGTTAAGGAAGGAAGGAGGGGAAGAAATGAAGGGAGGAAAGAATAGAATAGAATAGAATAGAATTTTATTGGCCAAGTGTGATTGGACACACAAGGATTTTGTCTTGGTGCATATGCTCTCAGTGTACATAAAAGAAAAGATACGTTCATCAAGGTACAACATTTACAACACAATTGATGATCAATATATCAATATAAATCATAAGGATTGCCAGCAACAAGTTATAGTCATACAGTCATAAGTGGAAAGAGATTGGTGATGGGAACTATGAAACGATTAATAGTAGTGCAGATTCAGTAAATAGTCTGACAGTGTTGAGGGAATTATTAAGAAAGAAGGGAGGAAGTGAGAAGGAAGGAACGAAGAAAGAAAAGAAGAAAAGCCGGGGGAAGCGAAGGAAGGAAGCATGATGGAGGGAGGGAGGGGGAAGGAAGGAAGGAAGGAAGGAAGGAAGGAAGGAAGGAAGGAAACAAGCAAGCAGGGGGAAATAAGGAAGGAAGGAGGGGAAGAAATGAAGGAAGGAAAGAAAGAAGAAAGGAAGGTAGGAAAGAAGGAGGGGTGATGGAGGTAGGGAGGAAGTGAGAAGGAAGAAAAGGTGGGTGAAGGAAGGAAGGAAAGGAAGGAAGGAGGGGGAAATAAGGAAGGGAGAAGGGAGGGAGATGGAAGGATGGAAAGAAGGTGGGAGGGTGAAGGAAGGAAGTGTAAAGGAGAGAGGGAGGGAGGGGGAAGGAAGGAAGGAAGGAAAGGAAGAAAGGAAGGAAAGAAGGAGGGGGAAATAAGGAAGGAGGGAGGGAGATGGATGGAAGGAAGGAAGGAGAGAGCCCCAGAGGGTCTTGGCCAGGCTTTGTGGCTGGTCTCCTTCTGACTGACCGCTGGACTTTGGGCAGCTGCCCTTCCGGCCCTGGCTGTGCTCAAGAGGCGCCACTGATAAGAAGAAAGAAGATACAACTGCTCCTTGGAGGAGGAGGAGGAGGAGGAGGAGGAGGGAAAGGGCAGCTGCTACTCCAAGCAGAGCCACCCCTCTCCCCAAGACCCCCACCGAAGAGACTTCCAAGGGGAAAATATCTTCAAGGGTTGCCCCACGTGGCCGGCCTCCTCTGCGGTCACCAAGATACCGCCGGGTTGCCACGTGGAGTTGCCACGGAGCGCCCTCCAGCTGAGCAAAAATGTGGCAGGCCGCGGGCATCGCTGAGCACTTCACACCCAAGTCCCCAGGCTCTTCCGATGCGACAGGGAGTCCTCGACTTACGACCACAACGTGAGCCCAACATTCCCGTCGCTAAGCGAGACAGTCGCTAAGCGAGCTCTGTCCCATTTTACAACCTTTCTTGCCGCCGTTATTAGCAGTAGCCAGGAAGACTTAAGACTTCCTACTCATTTTAGCGACCTCGGGAGGAGAGATTCGAACCCCTGGCAGTGGGCAGCATTAGCCTGCAAGGCAGACTAATTCCGTATTGTAATCCTCCACTTACGACCAAAATTGAGCCCAAAATTTCCATCGCTAAGCCAGACGTTTGTTAAGTGAGTTTTGCCCCGTTTTACAACCTTTCTTGCCACGGTTGTTAAGCGAACCGCTGCAGTTGATAGCTTAGTAACCTGGTCGTTAAGTGAAACCTGGCTTCCCCCTGGGCTTTGCTCGTCAGGAGGTCGCAAAAGGGGACCACGGGACCTCAGGGCACTGAAACCGTCATAAAAACGAGTCAGTGGCCAATTTTGATCACGTGACCATGGAGGACGGTACAACAGTTGTACGTGCCAAAAACGGCCCTACGTCACATATTTTAGTGCCGTCGTAACTTTGAAGAG
This sequence comes from Ahaetulla prasina, assembly GCF_028640845.1. Taxonomy (NCBI): domain Eukaryota; kingdom Metazoa; phylum Chordata; class Lepidosauria; order Squamata; family Colubridae; genus Ahaetulla; species Ahaetulla prasina. Next base: position 2,450,513 of record NC_080539.1, read on the forward strand.
TCACTAAATGAAGCATTGTAACTGGAGGACTATCTATACGATGCAGGAGATAACTTTGAGGGGGGGGGGGCGGAAACCCTCTAACCTGGACTCTTTCTCCACCCAGACACCCCCACCCCAAAAAAAAAGACTCAAAGAGAGTTGTTGTTGTTGTTGGGTTTTGTTCCCAGCCGTTGTGAGTCACTGGGGGGGCCGATTTGTGTAACACGAGTGTCAGGATTACCGGCTGGAAAACCACAAATGCCTCTTAAATCCCCAAAGGACCAAGCAGATCCTCCCACCCACCCCCTCTAATTCCACAGGACTGTTATGAGGCTTTTTTTATTTTAAAGGGCAGGGGGCAAGAAATCAAAGCCCCCCCCCCGACTGAAACCCCCCCCCCAAATCTAGAGCCGGCCCTTCTCGCAGGGGAGATGATAAGCCGGTATCTTTTGCAAGCTTTCCCGATGAGAAAATAGAGATATTAAGGAAGAGGCCCTGCCTTTAAGAGCCAGAGAAAGGGGAGCAGAGGGTGGGGGTGAGGGGACTCCCCCTTTTCGTAGTTTTCACTGCAGAGGCATCTCATCCCGTGGATGAGAAAAGTGGGAGGGGGAGTTCAAGCCTTCATGGACCAGGGTTCAAGAGGGGCATCGGCCTATGGCCAAGTCAGAGAAGAAGGAGGAGGAGGAGGAGGCAGGAAGTCTGGTGGGGGAGGGAGGGAGGGAGGAAGAAAGAGCAGGGGAGCAAAGGAAGGAGGATGGAGGGGTGGAAGGAGAAGGAAGAAAGGAGGGAGGGAGGAGGAGGAGGGAGGAAGAGGGGAGAATGGAAGGAAAGAAGGAGAAGGAAGGAGGAGGGAGGAAGAAAAGAGAAGGAGGAAGGAAGGAGGAAGGAGAGGGAGGAAAGAAGGAAGGAAGGAGAAGGAAGGGGTGGGAGGAAGGAGGAGAGGCAGGAAGTCAGGAGGGAGGGAGAGGGGGAGGGAAGGAAGGAGGGATGGAAGAGAAGGAGGGACGGGAGGAAGGAGAGAGGGAAGGAAGGAAGGAAGAAGGAAGTGGTGGGAGGAAGGAAGGAAGGAGAGGCAGGAAGTCAGGAGGGAGGGAGGGAGGATGGGGAGGAAGGAAGGAAGGAAGTCAAAGGGGGAGGGGAGGAGGGAGAAAGGGAGGGAAGTGGGGAAGGAAAGAAAAAAACGAAGGGAAGAGAAGCAGAACCATAAAGAATAAATAACTCAAGACCGCAGAATAAACAACTTTCTCCTATATTTAGTTAGGCTCCAATTCCGGCTGGAGCAGTGACCCAACTGTCCTTTTCCTACCCAGCCAGAAACTACATTTCCCAGAATCCCCTGCGCAGCCCCGAACAGTGAGAATCCATTCGGGATCCCAGATCCAGCCCCACTTCCAGGTAGTCCTTGACTTATAACAACCGTTCGTTCTGTGACCACTCGAAATTACAACAGCACTGAAGAAAACCAGTGACTTATTCTTCACACTTACGACCGTCGCAGCCATCCCCACGGGTCACGGGACCAAAATTTGCCCGTTGGGCAACTGACTCATATTTATGATGGTCACGGCGTCCGGGGGGGGGAGGGGGGGTGTCCCCTTCTGACACGCCACTTCAATAGGGAAGCTACATTCACTTCACCATCGAGTTATTCACTAAACAGCTGCAGCGATTCACTTAACAGTGGTGGCCAGAAAGGTCGTAAAACAGGGCAAAGCCCATTTAGCCCCTGTCTAATACAGCAATCGGCTCGACGGCGGTCGTAACCTGAGGACTCCCTAAGATCTTGCAAGAAGAGGTTTCCGTTTTCAAAAAAACAAAACAAATTCCGATGTCCAGCCGGATCAGAAGCTACGTTTCCTTCTTTTGGGAAGGTCTCTGCTCCCCAAACTTTCTCCCCTAGATTCAGGGCACCCCATCCCGGCTGGTTCTGTGTGCAGTTGTGCAAACACAACCTGTGTTGTAGCAACGGTGGGGCAGCAACGGAAGGGCAACCGGGAGACACAGGTGGAGACCAAGAATAGAATAGGGTGGCTTTTGGCAGGAAGAGGAGGAGGAGGAGGAGGAGGAGGAGGAGGAAGGGGTATCTGAAGCTGGGGGGGGGATGGACAAGGTGGGGGAGGCTGGTCACAGCATCATCGGGGAGGGGGCCACAAGGCCAGACATGGGCAAAGCAACGCTGTGACCCATAAGGAGCTGAAAGGAGTCAAATAGGTGCTCTCCTATGCTTCTCAAGGGAGCATGGCAACCGGAAGATAGTAGGACTTCAACTCCCAGAATTCCCCAGCCAGCACAGCTGGCTGGGAATTCTGGGAGTTGTCCTACTATCTTCAAGTAGGTTGGGTTGAGAGACAAGACAGCTGCCAGCCTTCCTGCCTTTCCTTCCTTCCGCTTCCCTATCATTTTCCCTTTCTTTCTTTGCTTTCTCCTTCCTTTCTTCCTTTTCTCGCCTTCATCTCCTTCCCTCCTCCTACTTTTCTTCTCAACATTTTCCCTTTTGCTCCTTCCTTCCCTTCTCTCCTGCTTTCTCTCCTGCCTTTCTTCCTTCTCATTTTCTTTCTCTCCTTCCTTCCTTTTCTTTTGTCTCCTGCCTTCCTTCTCATTTTCTTTCTCTCTTCCTTCCTTCCTTCCTTCCTTTCTCTTCTTCCTTTCTCTTTGTCTCCTGCCTTCCTTCCTTCTCATTTTCTTTTCTCCTTCCTTCCTTTCTCTTCCTTCCATTTCTCTTTGTCTCCTGTCTGCCTTCCTTCCTTCTCATTTTCTTTTTCTCCTTTCTTCCTTTTCTCTTTGTCTCCTCCCTTCTCATTTTCTTTCTCTTCTTTCTCTTTCTCTCCTTCCTTCCTTTCTCTTCCTTTTCTTTGTCTGCTGCCTTCCTTCCTTCTCATTTTCTTTCTCTCCTTAATTCCTTCCTTCCGTTCTCATTTCCTTTTCTCTTTGTCTCCTGTCTTCCTTCCTTCCTCATTTTCTTTCTCTGTCTTCCTCTCCTTCCTCCCTCCCTCCCTCCCTCCCTTCTAGAATCACAGAATCCTAGGGCCAGAAGAGACCCTGAAGGCTTTCTAATCCAACCCCCTGCTCAAGCAAGAGACCCTATATATCATTTCAGACAAATAGTTCTGCAGTCTTTTCTTAAAAACCTCCCGTTTAAAACCTCCCTCTAGGATCCTGATATCCAAGCGAAATGTTGGAGGTGTGATTGTGATGACGCTACATATTTTCATATTTGGTGGACTTGCAAGAAAATTAAGGCCTTTTGGATAAGAATTTGGTGGATTATTCAAAATGTACTGAAGAAGAAGATAAAGTTCCTGCCGCAATTTTTCCTTTTGGGAATTATAACGGATTGTACAGGGATTGAGACTAAATTGATTCTGAATTTAATAACAGCAGCAAGACTGTTGATTGGACAATACTGGAAGAAAGAAGAGGTACCTACAATAGAAGAATGGATACTGAAAGGCATTAATTTGGCTGAGATGGCTAAAATCTCAGCTTTTTTAAAAGACAATACGCAGGAAAGATATTTAATTGAATGGAAAAAATGGATTGATTATCTACAAAACAGATATCAGATTAAGAAATATCAGATTGCCTTTGAATAATTAGCAAGTATTATTTTATGTAATGGGGGGGGGTTGGGAGATGAAAAGATTTGGATGAGGTTAATTGGATTAGAAGGGAAAATGTTATTCTATGTTTGATTTATGTATAACAATACCTTGTGATTGACCCGGGAAGGGGGGGGGGTTTCTGGGAGGGAGGGGGGAAAAAAGGGGGGAAAATGTTTTTGTTTTTTAAAACTTTTTCAATTAAAAAAAAAACAAACCTCCCTCTAGGAGAAGGGAGTCCCATCGTATCCTTCAGCTGCCCATCCACCCCGTGTCCCGGCCACCATCTAGGTAAATCCTCAGTCAAAAGAATCACATCCACCCAGGAGCTTCGCAAAAGCTCACCAGAAGATCCAAGGGCCGTGCCAGGGGGTGGCATGTCATTTTGGGGGATTCTGGGACTTGTAGTCTACAGGTCTTCATGTTGCCAAGGTTGACAAACTCAGCCACAAAGAGTTGCCACAAAGAAGAGGGAGTCAAGCTATTCTCCAAAGCACCTGAGGGTAGAGCAAGACGCAATGGGTGGAAACTGATCAAGGAGAGAAGCAACTTAGAACTAAGGAGAAGTTTCCTGACAGTTAGAACAATTAACCAGTGGAACTACTTGCCTCCAGAAGCTGTGAATGCTCCTACACTGGAAATTTTTAAGAAGATGTTGGATAACCATTTGTCTGCAGTGGTGTAAGGTTTCCTGCCTGGGCTGGGGGTTGGACTAGAAGACCTCCAAGGTCCCTTCCAACTCTGTTATTATGTTATGTTATGTTAGCCTTGAAGGCATCTGGACGAAAAGACTGCAGAGCCAGCCAGCTTCCTTGCTTTTGCTCGCCGGATCAGAACCTGAGATCAGATAAAACCCATTTGGCCAAACCCCAAATATCGGCTTCTGAGTAATGGTTTGCCGAGTTTAGTAGCCGAGGGGTGGCTGAGGCCTCTGCTGGGAACTCCCAACCCCCAGCAATCGATTTCTGCAAGAGGAAGCAAGGATTAGGAGATGGAGAGAGATTACGGGAAACCCAGTCCTATAATCAAGCAGATGGGATCGTTTTCAGCTCTCTCTTTTTTTTTAAAAAAAAAAAGAAAGATAAGTTGCTCCAAGAATGTTAATTGCCCCTTGACACCCATTCTTTACCAGTGATGGAGCTCCTACAGCAACATCTGGAGGCAATTAATTGGTTAATTAACTTTAATGGATTCACAGAGTTGGAAGGGACCTTGGAGGTCATCTAATTTCATAATTTCATAATAACAGAGTTGGAAGGGACCTTGGAGGTCATCTAGCCCAACCCCGTGCCCAAGCAGGAGACCCTATACCATTTCTGACAAATGGCAGTCCAGTCTCTTCTTGAAAGCTTCCAGTGATGAAGCTCCCACAACTTCCGAAGGCAACTTCTGTTCCATGGGTTGATGGTTCTGACTACCAGAAAATTCCTCCTTATTTCCAGGTTGAATCTCTCCTTGTTCAGTTTCCATCCATTGTTCCTTGTCTGGTCTTTGGGTGCTTTGGAGAATAGCTGGACCCCCTTCCTCCTCTCTGTGGGAGCCCCTCAAATATTGGAAGATGCTATCCTGTCTCCCCTTGTCCTTCTCTTCTTTTTTTTTTATTGAAAAAGTTTTACAACAACAATTAAATTTTTCCCCTCCCCCTCCTTCCTCCAAAACCCCCCTCCCCCCCACTTCCCGGAGCAAACACAAGGTATAGTTCAATAAACAAACAGTCATACATTAAATTTTTAAAATCTAACACAATTATAATCCTTCTCTCTCACATAACCTGACTTCTTCCGTTAAAATCAAAAACAACATCCTTCATTCAAAGGCAATCTGAAATTTCTTAATCTGATATCTATTTTGAATATAATCAATCCAGTTCTTCCATTCATTTAAATATTTTTCTTGAGTCCCTTGTCCTTCTCTTCATTAAACTACAGATTAACAGAGTTGGAAGGGACCTTGTAGGTCATCTAGTCCAACCCCTCACCCACCCACCCAAGCAGGAGACCCTTACACCTACACCATTTCTGTCAAATGGCCATTGGTTGATTGTTCTCATTGTCAGAAAAATCTCTCCTTGGTCAGTTTCCATCCATTGTTCCTTGTCTGGCCTTCGGGTGCTTTGGAGAATAGCTTGACCCCCTTCCTCCTCTCTGTGGGAGCCCCTCAAATATTGGAAGATGCTCTCTTGTCTCCCCTGGTCCTTCTCTTCACTAGACTAGCCAGGCCCAGTTCCTGCAACCGTCCATCGTATGTTTTAGCCTCCAGTCCTCTCATCATCCTGGTTGCGCTTCTCTGCACTCTTTCTAGAGTCTCCACATCTTTTTTATAGTGTGGTGACCAGAACTGGATCAGGGGTGAAATCCAGCAGGTTCTGGAGAACCGGTAGTGGAAATATTGAGTAGTTCTGAGAACCAGCAAATACCACCTCTGGCTGGCCCCAGAGTGGGGTGGGAATGGAGATTTTGCAATATCCTTCCCCCTAGAGTGGGGAGGGAATGGGGAATTTGCAGTATCTTTCCCCTGGCTCGCCCATCAAGCCACACCCACAGAACGGGTAAAAAAACTTGGATTTAACCACCAAATTGGATGCAGTACTCTAGGTGTGGTCTTACTAAGGCTTTATAGAGTGGTATTAGTATCCCCCCCTTTGCAGGGAGAGAGAGACAGAGAGAGACAGAAAGAGGGAGGGAGAATGAGGGGGGAATTCTGGGAGCTGAAGTCCACCCGTCTTAAAGCATGGCTGGCTGGGGAATTCTGGGAGTGGAAATCCACCCCTCTTTAAGCATTCTGGCTGGGGGATTCTGGGAATGGAAGTCCATCTCTCTTAAAGCAGGCTGGCTGGGGGATTCTGGGAATGGAAGTCCATCTCTCTTAAAGCAGGCTGGCTGGGGGATTCTGGGAGTGGAAGTCCTCCCCTCTTAAAGCATGGCTGGCTGGGGGATTCTGGGAGTGGAAGTCCTCCGCTCTTAAAACAGGCTGGCTGGGGGATTCTGGGAGTGGAAGTCCTCCGCTCTTAAAACAGGCTGGCTGGGGGATTCTGGGAGTGGAAGTCCTCCCCTCTTAAAGCATTGCTGGCTGGGGGATTCTGGGAGTGGAAGTCCTTCCCTCTTAAAGTGCACTGGCTAGGGAATTCTGGGAGTGGAAGTCCTCCCCTCTTAAAGCAGGCTGGCTGGGTAATTCTGGGAGTGGAAGTCCTCCCCTCTTAAAGCATTGCTGGCTGGGGGATTCTGGGAGTGGAAGCCCTCCCCTCTTAAAGCATGCTGGCTGGGGGATTCTGGGAGTGGAAGTCCTCCCCTCTTAAAGCATGCTGGCTGGGAGATTCTGGGAGTGGAAGTCCTCCCTTCTTAAAGCACTCTGGCTGGGGGATTCTGGGAGTGGAAGTCCATCCCTCTTAAAGCATTGCTGGCTGGGGGATTCTGGGAGTGGAAGTCCACCCATTTTAAAGCATATTTGCTGGGGGATTCTGGGAGTGGAAGTCCTCCCCTCTTAAAGCAGGCTGGCTGGGGGATTCTGGGAGTGGAAGTCCACCCCTCTTAAAGCATGTCGGCTCAGGAATTCTGGGGCTTGAAGTCTACCTATCTTAAAGCACGTGCTGGGTGGGGAAATCCGGATGTGAAAGTTTCCCATCTTAAAAAGTCACCCAACTTGAGAAAGGCTAAATCAGAAGCCCTCCAGCAGCCTCTCCAAAGGCTCACGAGAAAATCCAAAGAACGCCTCCAGGATTCAGGGCTTCCATTTGTTCAGCGAACCTCACCGTAAAGGAAATAAAAATAAAATTATTTCCTGCGGAAAATGTCACTCTATCCCCTTTGGGCTGCGGCGGGAGAGGAAAATCTCAGGAGGGCAAAATTCGGGAGAAACCCTCCCGAATCACTGATGCGGCACAGGATAGCGAAAATCCCAGACAAGCCGGTCAAAGGGGATCGGGCAGCGATCTGGTGACACATAGACCCAACTGCTGACCTGGCCCAAGGGTTAATCTTTTTTTATGGCGGTTGTAAAAGCTTGCAAGACTCAGACTGGGGGGCTGCAAGGAAGCTTGCAATTTGGGTGGGTGGGTGCGGGTCTTAATGCATTGGATTTGGGGAAATTGACCCGAAGCTCTGGCTAACCCCTTGCCTTAAAACAGGAGTCCACAAATATGGCAGCTTTAAGACTTGCGGACTTCAACTCCCATAGCTGGCTGGAGAATTCTGAGAGTTGAAGTCCGCAAGTCTTAAAGCTGCTATATTTGGGGACCCCTTAAAAGGTCCCCCCACAAAAGATGAGATACAGCCCGGCAATCGAAAGCTCACAAGGCCTAAAAGAGAATAAATCCTTTGTCAAACATCACACTTTCCGAAGGAAAGTGATTAGAGTTAGTCCTCGGCTTATGACCACGACGGAGCGCACAATTTCCACTGCTAAGCGAGACTGTCAAGTGAGCTTTGCCCCATTTTTATGACCTTTCGGTGCTAAGTGGAGCAGTTGTTTTAAGTTGGTCAACCCGGTTATTAAGTTGTGCAAGGAAAACAAGAAAGTTCAGTTGCCTCTTGGGAGACACGGTCGCTAAGTGAATCTGGCTTTTGCTAGTCAGAAGGTCGCGAAAGGGGATCACGGGTCACCCCGGGTGGCATTGCGACCGTCGTTAAGTATGAATCCGTTGCCAAGCGTCCGAATTTGGATCACGCGACCATGGGGAAGCTGGAATGGTTGTAAGTGTGAAAAATGGTGTTAATTGCTTTTTTTCAATGCTGTTGTAGTTTTGAACGGTCACTAAACAAAGGGATATAAGTTACGACCAAGACCGAGCCCCAAATTTATGTTGCTAAGTGAAACTTTTAAGTAGAGTTTTGCTCAATTTTAGGACCTTTCTCGCCATAGCCATTAAATGAATGATATTGATGATATAAATGATATATTTATCAATATCATTCATTTAATTATGAATGATATAAATGATATATTATATTGATATATTGACCATCAATTGTATTGTAAATGTTGTACCTTGATGAAGGTATCTTTTCTTTTATGTACACTGAGAGCATCTGCACCAAGACAAATTCCTTGTGTCTCCAATCACACTTGGCCAATAAAAAAAAAATTCTATTCTATTCTATTCTATGAATCACTGCAGTTGTTAAGTTAGTCACATGGTTGTTCAATGGAACTGGCTTCCTTATTGACTTTGCTTGTCGGAAGGTCGCAAAAGGGAATCACGCCATGATGCGACCGTCATAAATATGAGTCAGTTGCCAAGTGTCAGGATTTTGATCACATGACCCTGGGGATGTGGCAACAGTCATAAGTGTGAAACGGTCATCAGTCACTTTCCAGTTTCCATTATAAACGTGCAAAGGTCAGCAAACGAACGGTTGTATGTCTGAGATTGCGCGTTGACTAAGTCACAGTCGGCTGGCTTTGCAAAATATCCCACGTCATCCGGCGGGTGACATGGGCGGTGCAGAAACTAGATAAAAAATAAATAAATAAAACAAGTAAAATTCATAAACCGTGGTTGACTGAAAACACGGGAAGCCAAAACCGATTCTAGTTTCTCTCGGAAAGCCAGTTTGGTCTCTTCGTGACGTGGATACAAAATCGGAATAAAACCCGTGCGATAAAAGTTGCGTTTTTCTCTGCATCCTTTCCTTGAAAACCAACCTATCTTGAACACAGGCCGTCCTCGATTTACAACCAACAACTGGGATCACGGTTTCGGTTGTTAAGGGAGTCACACCTGATCTCATAAACCTTTTCCAACCGTTATTTGATTTAAAGGCTGTCCGTTCTCTTTGGCCCTCATTGTTAAGTCAATCGCGACCGCTCTTAAGTGAATCACGCGGTCGTTAAGCAAATCCGGCTTCCCCCACCGTCTTTGCTTGTCGGTTACCGGCCGGGAGGGAAAGTCGGAAACGACGACCACGTGATCCCGGGTGCTGCGACCGTTGTAAATAGGGGCCGGTTGCCCAAATGCCTGGATTTTGATCACCTGACCTTTGTAGGGAATGCTACGAAGGTCGTAAGTGTGAGGACCGGTCATATAAGTCCCCTTTTCCAGGGCTGTTGTAACTTTGAGCGGTCGCTACATGAACAGCTGTAAATCGAGGACTACCTGCAAACAAATCATGATTAAAAAAACGAAACGCAAAGCAGAGCCAGCATCCAAAGGGCGAAAAATCAACCACAAAACCAGCTTCCAACAACTTGTGGATTACAGGCAGTCCTTGACATACAACTGTTCATTTAGTGACCGTTTGAAGTTAAAAAACAGCACTGAAAAAATTGACTTTGGACTTTCTTTCTTTCCTTCTTTCTCTTTCTTTCTTCCTTCCTTCCTTCTTTCTTTTCCTTCCTTCTTTCTTTTTCTTCCTTCCTTCCTTCCTTCTTTCTCTTTCTTTCTTCCTTCCTTCCTTCCTTCCTCCTTTCCTTTCCTTTCCTTTCCTTTCCTTTCCTTTCCTTTCCTTTCCTTTCCTTTCCTTTCCTTTCCTTTCCTTTCCTTTCCTTTCCTTTCCTCCTTTCCTTTCCTCTCCTCTCCTCTCCTCTCCTCTCCTCTCCTCTCCTCTCCTCTCCTCTCCTTTCCTTTCCTTTCCTTTCCTTTCCTTTCCTTCCTTCTTTCTTTCCTTTCCTTTCCTTTCCTTTCCTTTCCAATCCTTTCCTTTCTTTTCCTTTCCTTTCCTTTCCTCCCTCTTCCTCTCTCTCTTTGTGGATTGACAAAAGAATCCAACAATTTGACACCTACCTCTGAATTAAGAGGTAGTGCTCAAATTACAACAGCTCCTTTAGTGACCGTTACATCAGTGAAATTTTCACACTTACGACCGTTTCAGCCACCCCTTGGCCACCACGTGATCAAAATTCAGACGCTTGGCCACTGGCTCGTATTTATGATGGTCGCCGTGTCCCGGGGGGGGGGTCACGGGATCCCCTTTTTACGACCTTCCGACCACGACAAGTCAATGGGGGAAGAAGCCAGATTCGCTTAACAACCGTGCGACTAACGTAACGACGGCAGCGATTCACTTAACAACCGTGACGTAAAATGGGGCAAGCTCACCCAACTGTCTCGCTTAACAGCATAAATTCTGGGCTCCATTTGCGGCCGTAAGTCGAGGACTACCTGCACCTCGCCCCACCCTCCCTCCCTCCGAGGGCCTCTGAGAAGCGTGTAATGATCAAAGGGAAGGGCACGCTGGCCGGCCACCACGCGACCGGGCAGCTAATCTCTTGTTTACACCGGGGAGCAGGGCCGACTGTCCACCTCCTCCTCCACAGATAACTGCCCAGAGTTAATTATCGGCTGCTTCCAGGGAAGGGAGGGGTGTGTTCCCTCCCCACTGCTGACTTGCAAAGGTGTGTGTGTGTGTGTGTGTGTGTATACATGCAAAGTCACTGGGGTGTTCAGCCACCGGCTTCTGATTTGCGCAGCTGCACACACAAAAGCCACAACCGCTGCCGACTGACTGGCTATCTGTTCAACGGCACCATTTACCCTGTTTCCCCCAAAATAAGACACCCCCTGATAATAAGCCCAATCGGGCTTTTGAGCCCATGGCAATAAGGCCGAGCGCTTATTTCAGGGTTCAAAAAAAAGGTCTTATTTTCAGGGAAACACAGTAGGTAGGTAGGTAGGTAGGTAGATAGATGGATATATAGATAGAAATAGACAGATGAGAGAGAGATGCAGGACAGACAGACAGACAGACAGAGAGATGACAGATGGATGGGTTGATGAATAGATAGATGATAGATAGATAGATAGATAGATAGATAGATAGATAGATAGATAGATAGATAGATAGATGGATGGATGGATGGATGGATATATAGATAGAAATAGACAGATGAGAGAGAGATGATGGATAGATGGATGGCAGGACAGACAGACAGACAGACAGACAGATAGATGACAGATGGATGGATTGATGGATAGATAGATGATAGATAGATAGATAGATGGATATATAGATAGAAATAGACAGATGAGAGAGAGATGATGGATAGATGGATGGAAGGACAGACAGACAGATAGATGACAGATGGATGGATTGATGGATAGATAGATAGATGATAGATAGATAAATAGATAGATGCCCTGTTTCCCCGAAAATAACCTAACCCTAACCCTATGATAATAAGCCCATTCGGGCTTTTGAGTGCATGGGCTAAAATAACATCCCCCCCCAATGGAAATAAGCCCTCCCCGAAAATATTTAACCGCATGTGCCGCCGGTTCCCGCCATTTCCTGGAAATCGGGTAAAACGGCAACCGGAGCCCCGTCTTGCTCCAGGCGCCACAAAATAATAGGACCTCCCCGAAAACAAGGCCGAGCGCTTATTTTGGGGTTCAAAAATATATACAAGACAGGGCCTTATTTCCCGGGGGAACATGGTAGTTTTTGTCGATTCCTAAACGGAGGTGGTTGGAGATCAGTTTCCCAGTTGGCATGTAATTTATGTAATTTCCTCCCTTTAGCACTGATGAGGTTCCCTAGTTGGGTCATGAAAGGTCTGCAAGAAAACCACCAAGTTCCGAGAGCACCCAGGACCTCACAGTCCTCCTCCTCCTCCTCCTCCCAATCCCCCTTCCTTCTAGCACTGATGCTGTCACCTAGCAGGGTCATGAAATGTTTGCAAGAGAAACAACCAAGCCCAGAGAGCAGCCCACAGTCCTCCCCATCCCACCCCCCCAAAGAAACATCTACAAAAAGCCACCAAGGTCAAAGAGCACCAAGGATCCCACACAATTCTGCTAAATATCTCCTAAATATCCAGAGGAAAACTTGCTTGCTTCTGTGGGCAGATGCAGAATTAGAACCCAAAGTGCTCGCTGGGAGGGGCTGGGAGGGGCTGCCCCTCACCCCCTACCTGAGCATGGTTCAGAAAAGAGAGCAGAATCTGCTATGGGGCCAAGGAGGAGCGGCCCTTGACAACTTTCCGGCCCGCGGGAACAATGGCTTTAATTAAATCTCATCCTTAACTCCTACTAGCAGAGAGAGAGAGAAAGGGAGAGGGGGGAGAGAAAGAGAGAGGGAGGGAAGGAGAAAAAGAAAAAGAATAAGAGAGGAAAGGGAGGGGGAAGGAGGGGGAGAGAAAGAGAGAGAAAAAGAATAAGAGAGGGAAAGGGGGGGAAGGAGGGGGAGAGAAAGAGAGAGGGAGGGAAGGAGAAAAAGAATAAGAGAGGAAAGGGAGGGAGAAGGAGGGGGAGAGAAAGAGGGAGGGAGGGAAGGAGGGAGAAAAAGAAAAAGAATAAGAGAGGAAAGAGAGGGGAGAAGGAGGGGGAGAGAAAGAGAGAGGGAGGGGGGAAGGACAGATGTAGTCCTCCACCTACAACTATTGGTTTAGTGGCCATTCGAAGTTACAGTGGCACTTGTAGGAGATCCTTCTTCCTGTCCTGAAGGGAGGAAGGTCATATTAGGTCTTCAAGACTAAGAGTCCCCCCACAAATATCTGTCCCCAACTAATTTTTTTCTGTCTCATTTTATGGCCATCGCCGTGTCCTCCACTAACAAATGGCACAAAACCATGGATTAATCTTAAATTGCTCTACACCAACTTTTCCCAACTTTGGCACTTTAAGACCTGAATCCCAGAATCCCAGAATCCCCCAGCCAGTGTGCTTGAAGATGGGGGGACTCCAACTCCCAGAATCCCCCAGCCAGCCTGCTTTAAGAGGGGGGACTTCAACTGGGGCATTCTGGGAGTTGAAGTTTACAGGTCTTAAATCTGGGCCAAGGTCAGGAAACCCTGCTATAACGCGCACATCACTTTGGTTAACCACAGCTTTAAAAATAAAATACATGGGAATCCTTTCTGGAGCCATAAGTTGTGATTTGCAAAGCACGAAGGCTGCTTCCCATCATCGCACTCACCCACAATGCGGTTTCCTTGGCTAGAGGCGGCCTGTGGTGTGAACTCCGCCGACCGCAAACAGATGTGCAGCTGTTGTTAAGAAGGCAGACAACCAACTCAGGGGAAGCTGGAGCTGTTTCTCAGCCGGTTCTAATAGCTAATTCCAAATGCAACGTGGTTTTTTAAAAATAAAATAAAACTTTAAATAAAATGGTTTTTTATTTCCATTTTATTTCCCCTTCTTCAGTTATTTTCCCTGGTGTTTAATTTTATTTATTGATTATTGATTGATTGGTTTCTGTGCTGTCCATCTCACCAATAGACTAGATCAGGGGTCTCCAACCTTGGCAACTTTAAGCCTGGAGGACTTCAACTCCCAGAATGCCCCCAGCCAGCTTTGCTGGCTGGGGGATTCTGGGAGTTAAAGTCCGCCAGGCTTAAAGTGGCCAAGATTGGAGACCCCTGGACTAGACGATGCCAGCTTCCATACGAGTCAAAGACGTTTTGCAGGTAGTCCTCGACTTACAACCGTTTGTTTAGTGACCATTCAAAGTTACAACGCCACCGGAAAAAAGGGACTTACGACCGTGTTTCACACTTACGGCCGTGGCAGCGTCCCCCCGTGGTCATGTGATCAAAATTAAGACGCTTGGCAATGGACTCGTAACCTTCTAACAAGCAAAGTCAATGGGGAAGACAGATTCACTTAAAGACCATGCGGTTCACTTAATGACTGCGGTGAGTCACTTAACAACGGCGGCAAGGAAGGCCGTAACATGGGGCAAATCTCACTGAACAGCTGCCACGCTGAGCAATGGAAATGCTGGGCTGTAGTCATAAGTCAAGGACTACCTGGTGTTTTTAATGTTAGCGTTTTAATGTTAATTTGATTATTTGAAGATTTTAACCTTCTTTTTACTTGGTTGTAAGCTGCCTAGAGGCGTCTCTTGGCGAGGGATGGGTTAGGGTGGGGTGGGCATAGAAAATTTAATAAATAAACGAATGCCAGGTAAGAACCTCCGACGAAAAGATAATAAATATTGATGCCAGAATTGGCTTAAAAATTAACCAAGACAGCCAGGAAAAAAACAAGAAGCAGACAGGTAGGGGTGTGTATGTGTGTGTGTGTGTCTTATCTCAGTCTCTCAATTACTTCCAGAGTGACACACACACACAAAATAGTCCTGGGCCAGTTAGTTGGCAGTGTTAGCTTTTCAAGGCCAAAAACGGTGGATGTGCAAAATCTTACCTTTGATCATTGAAGGTTCCCCCAAATTTGGTGCCTTCCAAACTCATTCGTATCCAAGTCCCATTGAATCTGGAGCGAACTAAACTGGGGGTCCTGGGATCCCTATTCCCCACTCCGCACCTGGACTGAAGACCACTCTGTTGTCTGCGGAAGAGGGTCTGGTTCCCGCACCCCAGCCCCCCGCCCTCTCCCGCTGCTGAATCCAGTCTCTCTTTGCTGACAAGGTCTTCTCTGGAGCTATTCCTGGCTAGTCTTCTCCAGACATCTGATCACGAAGGATGCCAGCCCCCTTCCCCACCCGCCCCACTTATGGGGGCAGAGAGCTCGGAGGGGAGCCGCAGCCAAGAAGGGCTGGGCATTCTTTGGAAAGAGAGCCGGCCAATCGACCAGCCGGGCCGGCCGTGCAGTTGCATCAGGCAGGAAGAACAGAATTCAGAATTTAAACTGACCAGGAAGTAGAATTGGGAAATCATTTAAAATCAGGGATATCCAATCTTGGCAGATTTAAGCCTGCTGGACTTCAATTCCCAGAATTCCCCAGCTGACCATGGCGACGTTAAGCCTGGTGGACTTCAACTCCCAGAATTCCCCAGCCAATTTTTGCAACTTTAAGCCTTGTGGACTTCAACTCCCAGAATTCCCCAACTGACCATGGCAAACTATACGCCACATGGACTTCAATTCCCAGAATTCCCCAGCCGACCTTGGTGACTTTAAACCTGGTGGACTTCAACTCCCAGAAATCCCCAGCCAATTTTGCAACTTGAAGCCCTGTGGACTTCAATTCCCAGAATTCCCTGACCAACCTTGGCAACTTTAAGCCTGGTGGACTCCAACTCCCAGAATTCCCTAGCCAACTTTTGCAACGTTAAGCCTCGTGGACTTCATAGCTGGCTGGGGAATTCTGGGAATTGAAGTCCACAAAGTTGCCAAGCTTGAATACCCAATTTAAATTCAACATTCACAGCCTTACCTTGACCTAAACTCCCACAAACCCATGTTGGAATCCTAGTTTGTTTCCTCTCCCCTTCCCCCCCAGCAAATGGCGGTCCACCAGACACTTCCTATCCTCACAACAACTTTGCTGAAGATAAATTAAAGAAGTTGCAACAAATTCAAAATCCCAAAGACCTTGACTTTCCCCAACAAGGCATGGATAAAATGAAATGTTTTATCCACTCCGGAAACTCCCACAATCAAGCAGTCAATCAAATCAATAAATCAATCAAAGTTGTATTCACAAGAACAATAACCCGGAACTAAGATACAAACAATTCCACGTTTCTACGGGTTTGTGGTTTAAAGCGCATCCTGCTAATCTGGAGCAGCCGAGCTGGAAAGGAGACCAGCCAGGAGGGTCCCTCCTTGACAATCGGGAAAAAGCCCCCTTCCCCAGGGCCAAACGCCAGAGGGGCTACATTCACACGACCGCTAACCCGGGTCAAGGGGGGGTGGGGGGGGCAGATAGATCATCTCTGGGGAGAGCCAACCTCTGCCCCGCGGCAGCAGTTCTGGCTTCCTCCGGCCGGGAAGAAGAGGAGGAAAGGCGCGGAGCCCGGACAGCGAACGAGGCAGCCACCGGGGCCGATCGGGAGAAAGTTTGGCAAAGTCTCGGGAAAAGTTTCCCCGCCGTCCCCAGATGGAGAGAGAGGAGAGAGGAGGGAGACTCGAGCGGGAAGAGGGGGGCCAGCAGCAGCCGCCGGGACCCCCGCCCCAGCCTGGACCCAAAGCGGGTGGATGGCCCTCTGCGACCCCCCACCCCCGCGTTTCCCCACCGCCCCCCGAGCCCCCCCAGCGCAGAAGGAGGGAGAAGAGAGAAAAGGGAGCCTGGCAGGCGGAGAAAGCCTCGAGTGGGAGTTGGGGGGCCAAGCAGCAGCCGCGACCCCCGCCCCAGCCTGGACTCAAAGCGGGTGGATGGCGGTCTGCGACCACTCCGCGTTTCCCCAGCGCCCCCCGAGCCTCCCCAGCGCAGAAGGAAGGAGAAGAGAGGAAAGAAAACCTGGCTTGCGGAGGAAGCCTCGAGTGGGAGTTCAAGGGGGGGGCAAGCAGCAGCCGCCGGGACCCCCTCCCCAATCGGGCTTCTTCCCGAGACTCACAGCGACCATCCCCTGGTTCCCCCGAGGCCCCCTCCCCAAGCGCAGAGGTAGGAAGAAGAGGAAAGGCAGCCTGGCAGGCGGAGGAGTTTGGGGCAAGCGGCAGCCGCGACCCCGCCCCAACCTGGCCCCTCCCGAGACCCACAGCGACCATCCCTGGTTCCCCGAACCCCTGAGCCTCCTCCAGGGCACAAGTAGGGGGAAAGAGAGGAAGGAAAGCCTGGCTTGCGGAGGAAGCCTCAGTGGGACCCCGCCCCAGCCTGGACTCAAAGCGGCTCCATGGCGCTCTGCGACCCCCCGAGCCCCGAAGTCGGGCAAGGCCGGCTGGGCGGCGGAGGAAGCCTGGAGGGAGAGAGAGAGGGGAGAGGCGCGACCCTGCCCCAACCTGGCCCCTCCCGAGACCCACAGCGACCATCCCCTGGTTTCCCCCCCCGAACCCCCGAGCCTCCCCCCCCTCCAGGGCACAAGTAGGGGGAAAGAGAGGAAGGAAAGCCTGGCTTGCGGAGGAAGCCTCGAGTGGGACCCCCGCCCCAGCCTGGACTCAAAGCGGCTCCATGGCGCTCTGCGACCCCCCCCCCCGGGCCCCGAAGTCGGGCAAGGCCGGCTGGGCGGCGGAGGAAGCCTGGAGGGGAGAGAGAGAAGGGGGAGAGGCGCGACCCCCGCCCCAGCCGGGACTCACAGCTGGTTGATGGCGTTCTGCGAGATGACGGCGTCGGCCGAGAAGTGGGGGATCATCTTGGGCGCGGGGTGGCCGGGCCAGCCGGAGGGGCAGAGCGGGCAGGCCGGGGCGCAAGGTGGGCGGCCGCCCCCGTTGCCGCCTCCTCCTGCCTGTCTCCGCCGCGCTCCCCGCGGGCTCATGGGCGGCCGGGCGCCGGGCTTGCGCGCCTTTTGCGCCAGAGAGGTTCGGGAGCTTCCTCCGGACCGGTTGCGGCTTCGGCGGCCGCCGGGTTTGGAGTGCGCAAGGGCGAGCCTGCCCAACGCCCGGCCGGCCAGGGCCGCCCCTTCGCCGGCCACGAGGAGGAGAGGAAGGCGGAGCGGGCAGCCCTCGCAAGCAGCACCGCCCCGGCAAGCCGGCAAGCAGCGACCTCCTCCGGCCAGGGACAGGCAGGATGCTCGGGGCCCCTCGCTTTGGGAGAGCCAAGCGCCCGCCGCCCGCTGCCCCAACGCCGCAGGACCCTCGGCAGCCGTCTCCAGCCTTGGCCGCTTTAAGAGGGGAGGACTTCCACTCCCAGAATTCCCCAGCCAGCCTGCTTTAAGAGGGGAGGACTTCCACTCCCAGAATCCCCCAGCCAGCATGCTTTAAGAGGGGAGGACTTCCACTCCCAGAATCCCCCAGCCAGCCTGCTTTAAGAGGGGGGGACTTCCACGCCCAGAATCCCCCAGCCAGCCTGCTTTAAGAGGGGGGGACTTCCACGCCCAGAATCCCCCAGCCAGCCTGCTTTAAGAGGGGAGGACTTCCACTCCCAGAATCCCCCAGCCAGCATGCTTTAAGAGGGGAGGACTTCCACTCCCAGAATCCCCCAGCCAGCCTGCTTTAAGAGGGGGGGACTTCCACGCCCAGAATCCCCCAGCCAGCCTGCTTTAAGAGGGGAGGACTTCCATTCCCAGAATTCCCCAGCCAACTTGTTTTAAGAAAGGAGGACTTCCATTCCCAGAATTCCCCAGCCAGCTTGTTTTAAGAGGGGAGGACTTCAACTCCCAGAATCCCCCAGCCAGCCTGCTTTAAGAGGGGAGGACTTCCACTCCCAGAATTCCCCAGCCAGCATGCTTTAAGAGGGATGGACTCCGACTCCCAGAATCCCCCAGCCAGTCTGCTTTAATAGGGGAGGACTTCCACTCTCAGAATCCCCCAGCCAGCATGCTTTAAGAGGGGAGGACTTCCATTCCCAGAATTCCCCAGCCAGCTTGTTTTAAGAGGGGAGGACTTCCACTCCCAGAATCCCCCAGCCAGCCTGCTTTAAGAGGGGAGGACTTCCACTCCCAGAATTCCCCAGCCAGCCTGCTTTAAGAGGAGGACTTCCACCCCAGAATCCCCAGCCAGCCTGCTTTAAGAGGAGGGCTTCCACTCCCAGAATCCCCCAGCCAGCCTGCTTTAAGAGGGATGGACTTCCACTCCCAGAATTCCCCAGCCAGCCTGCTTTAAGAGGGGAGGGCTTCCACTCCCAGAATTCCCCAGCCAGCCTGCTTTAAGAGGGGAGGGCTTCCACTCCCAGAATTCCCCAGCCAGCCTGCTTTAAGAGGGGAGGACTTCCACTCCCAGAATTCCCCAGCCAGCCTGCTTTAAGAGGGGAGGACTTCCACTCCCATAATCCCCCAGCCAGCCTTCTTTAAGAGGGGAGGACTTCCACTCCCAGAATTCCTCAGCCAGCCTTCTTTAAGAGGGGAGGACTTCCACTCCCATAATCCCCCAGCCAGCCTGCTTTAAGAGGGGAGGACTTCCACTCCCAGAATTCCCCAGCCAGCCTGCTTTAAGAGGGGAGGACTTCCACTCCCAGAATTCCCCAGCCAGCCTGCTTTAAGAGGGGAGGACTTCCACTCCCAGAATTCCCCAGCCAGCCTGCTTTAAGAGGGGAGGACTTCCACTCCCAGAATCCCCCAGCCAGATGCTTTAAGAGGGGAGGACTTCCACTCCCAGAATTCCCCAGCCAGCCTGCTTTAAGATGGGTGGACTTCCACTCCCAGAATTCCCCAGCCAGCATGCTTTAAGAGGGGAGGACTTCCACTCCCAGAATTCCTCAGCCAGCCTTCTTTAAGAGGGGAGGACTTCCACTCCCAGAATCCCCCAGCCAGCCTGCTTTAAGAGGGTGGACTTCCACTCCCAGAATCCCCCAGCCAGCCTGCTTTAAGAGGGGAAGACTTCCACTCCCAGAATCCCCCAGCCAGCCATGCTTTAAGAGGGGAGGACTTCCACTCCCAGAATCCCCGAGCCAGCCATGCTTTAAGAGGGGAGGACTTCCACTCCCAGAATCCCCCAGCCAGCCTGCTTTAAGAGGGAAGGACTTCCACTCCCAGAATCCCCGAGCCAGCCATGCTTTAAGAGGGGAGGACTTCCACTCCCAGAATCCCCCAGCCAGCCATGCTTTAAGAGGGTGGACTTCCACTCCCAGAATTCCCCAGCCAGCCTGATTTAAGAGGAGGACTTCACTCCCAGAATCCCCAGCCAGCCTGCTTTAAGAGGACTTCACTCCCAGAATTCCCCAGCCAGCCTGCTTTAAGAGAGGACTTCCTCCCAGAATTCCCCAGCCAGCATGCTTTAAGAGGAGGACTTCACTCCCAGAATTCCCCAGCCAGCCATGCTTTAAGAGGAGGACTTCACTCCCAGAATCCCCAGCCAGCCTGCTTTAAGAGGACTGGACTTCCACTCCCAGAATTCCCCAGCCAGCCTGCTTTAAGGGGAGGACTTCACTCCCAGAATCCCCAGCCAGCATGCTTTAAGAGGGAGGACTTCCTCCCAGAATCCCCAGCCAGCCTGCTTTAAGAGGAGGACTTCCACTCCCAGAATTCCCCAGCCAGCCTGCTTTAAGAGGGGAGGACTTCCACT
Source organism: Ahaetulla prasina (assembly GCF_028640845.1). Taxonomy (NCBI): domain Eukaryota; kingdom Metazoa; phylum Chordata; class Lepidosauria; order Squamata; family Colubridae; genus Ahaetulla; species Ahaetulla prasina. The sequence continues at coordinate 2,470,805 of NC_080539.1, forward strand.
CCCAGAATTCCCCAGCCAGCATGCTTTAAGAGGGGAGGACTTCCACTCCCAGAATTCCCCAGCCAGCATGCTTTAAGAGGGGAGGACTTCCACTCCCAGAATTCCCCAGCCAGCATGCTTTAAGAACGGAGGACTTCCACTCCCAGAATTCCCTAGCCAGCATGCTTTAAGATGGGTGGACTTTCACTCCCAGAATCCCTCAGCCAGCATGCTTTCAGATAGGTGGACTTCCACTCCCAGAATCCCCCAGCCAGCCTGCTTTAAGAGGTGAAGACCTCCACTCCCAGAATCCCCCAGCCAGCCATGCTTTCTATCTTCTTTCTTTCTTTCTCCTCCTTTCCTCTTCCTTTCCACTTCCTTTCTCTTTCCCTAACTCCATCCTTTCCTGTAATTTCTTCTCCCTCCCTAATCTTCCATCCTTTTCCTTTTCCTCTTTTTCTTTTTCGTTCCCTAACTGCCTCCTTTTCTGTATTTTCTTTCTTTTCTCCCTCCTCCCTTTCTTTCTTTTTCTTTTTTCTTTCTTTCTCTTCCCCCTCCCTCCCTCCCTCCCTCCCTCCCTTTCTTTTCCTTCCTTCCTTCCTTCCTCCCTCCCTCCCTTTCTCCTCCTCCCTTTCTTTCTTTTCTTTTTCTTTCTTTCTCTTCCCCTCCCTCTCTCCCTCCCTCCCTCCCTTTCTTTTCCTTCCTTCCTTCCTTCCTCCCTCCCTCCCTTTCTCCCTCCCTCCCTCCAACCACCCATATCACAGAGCTGAGGATCTCTAAGGATCGTTAGCGTGAAGTCCTTTGTCTCGGGAAACATTTGAAGGGCTGCCAGCCTTCCTGTTGTGGGATGGGAGAGGAGGCGCTTCCAAGGAATTTCTAGGTGGTTTCTCTAAGGACAATGAGTGAGAAGTTGGGCTCTTTTCCTGAAAGTCGGCTGCAGTCCCAGCCAGGGTCCGGAGGCTGGCATGGGCAGCCCATCCCCTGGGCAAGACCCGACTCCCTCGCCTCTTTGAAAAGCCACTTTCATGGGTCACACCAAACCGTAAGCTGACCACCTGAGCTACGTTCCCACAACGGCTAAAATGTAGTGAGCTAGGTCAGGGAGGGGTCTGCAAATTTGGCTTTTCCTCAGCCAGAGGAACTCTGGAAGTTGAAGTCCACAAGTCTTCTTAAAAGAGCCAAGTTTGCAGACTCCTGGGCTAAGTCATTTACCTACCTACCTACCTACCTACCATGTTTCTCCGAAAATAAGCCCTCCCTGAAAATATTTAAATGCATGCGCAGCTGGTCCCCGCCATTTTCTCTTGGTTAGGGTTAGGGAGACAGAGCTAGAAATCAGGTAAGACGGCAAGAGGATCCCCGTCTTGCTCCAGGCGCCCCAAAATGATAAGACACGGTACCTACCTGCCTGCTTATCATCTTCCTTGCTTCCTTCCTTCTCTTTTTTGTTCCTTTCTCATCTTTTTTCTCATCTTCCTTTCTTCCTTCCTTCTTCTTTTTGTCTCTGTCTCTCCTTCCTTCCTTCCTTCCTTCCTTCCTTCCTTCCTTCCTTCCTTCCTTCCTTCCTTCCTTCCTTCCTTCCTTCCAACTCCCTTTCCTTTTCTTCCTCCCACTTCCTTTTCTGCCTATTTCCCTCCAACCCTCCCTTTCCCATTTTCCTTCCTTCCTTCTCCTCTTATTTTTCTCTTCTCCTTTCTCTTTTTACTCCCTCCTTCCATCTTCTTTCTCTCTTCCTTTTCCTTCTCTTCCTTTCCTTCCTTCCAACCTTCCTTCCTCCTTCCTTCCCTCTTATTTTTCTCTCTTCTCCTTTCTTCTACTTCCATCTTCTCTCTTTTCCTTTTCTCTTCCTTTTCCTTCCTTCCAACCTTCCTTCCCTCTTCTTTCCCCTTTCTCATCTTCCTTCCTCCTCATCTCCTTCCTTCCTTCCTTCCTTCCTTCCTTCTCTTATTTTTCTCTTCTCCTTTCTCTTTTTACTCCCTCCTTCCATCTTCTTTCTCTCTTCTCTTTTTCCTTTTCCTTTTCCTTCGTTCCAACCTTCCTTCCCCTCTCTTCCTTCCCCTTTCTCATCTTCCTTCCTCCTCATCTCCTTCCTTCCTTCCTCCTTCCTTCCTTATTTTTCTCTTCTCCTTTCTCTTCTACTTCCATCTTCTCTTCTCTCTTTTCCTTTTCTCTTCCTTTCCTTCCTTCCAATCTTCCTTTCCTCCTTCCTTCCCCTTTCTCATCTTCCTTCCTCCTCATCTCCCTTCCTTCCTTCCTCCCTTCCTTCCCCTCTTATTTTTCTCTTCTCCTTTCTCTTTCTACTTCCATCTTCTTTCTCTCTTCTCTCTTTTTCCTTTTTCTCTTCCTTTTCCTTCCTTCCAACCTTCCTTCCCCTCTCTTCTTTCCCCTTTCTCATCTTCCTTCCTCGTCATCTCCCTTCCTTCCTTCCTCCCTTCCTTCCCCTTATTTTTCTCTTCTCCTTTCTCTTTCTACTTCCATCTTCTTTCTCTTCTCTCTTTTTCCTTTTTCTCTTCCTTTTCCTTCCTTCCAATCTTCCTTTCCCTCCCTTCCTTCCCCTTTCTCATCTTCCTTCCTTCTCATCTCCCTTCCTTCCTTCCTTCCCTTCCCCTCCTATTTTTATCTTTCTCTTTCTACCCCCTCCCTCCTTCCACCTTCTTTCTCTCTTCTCTCTTTTTCCTTTTTCTCTTCCTTTTCCTTCCTTCCTTCCAATCTTCCTTCCTTCCTTCCTCCCTTTCCTTCTTTGTCCCTCTCACCTTCATTCCTTTCGCCCTTTCGCCGTGAACTAAAAACATATTTATTTATTCAAGCGGGACTGGCATAATAGTTTTTACTATTTTAAATTGGGTTTTATTGTCTTAGGGTTTTAAATTTTTTAAATTTTAATGTCGGCCTTTTTTGCAATTTGCTTCGTTTTAAATTCTGGTTTTAATTGTATATATATTGAGTTTTATCCTGGCTGTACACCGCCCTGAGTCCTTCGGGAGAAGGGCGGTATAAAAATTTAATAAATAAATAAAATTTAATAAATAAATTCCTTCTAATCTTCCTCCCTCCCCTCTTTTGTTCGTTCGTTCATTCATTCATTCATTCGCCGCCCATCTCACTACCCAGAACATACCATTTCAGCATCCGATCGATGCCAAGCGCATTTCACCACCTAACAAACACCAGGAATTTGCAAAAAAGGAGTCGCCCATTTAAGGTCAACCGAGCACAACCTGTCTTACTCAGAACTCGACGGAGTGGCACGGAACTTCCACCTACGCCTTTTGGGTGGAGAGCCTGCTGAAAAAATAATTCCACATCGCAAACCCTGTTGCGTGCAAATCAGCAACGGCTGGCCTTGAACAGGCCCTCGGGGGATCCATCTGGAGGGAGAATTGTCGACTTCAGGGAAAACAACGGGGCCTGCCTCCACAGTTAAGAAACCGGGTTTATTCCTCCGGGGCCGTGTTTCTCAAACGGGGCGAACTGACGCTGCGTGAGCTTCAGTTCCCAGAATCCCCACAGCCACAGCTGTGAAGTCCACGCAGCTTCAATTTGCCACAGAAAGTTGAAAAAACAACAGACAAAGAGTTGGAAGGGGCCTTGGAGGCCATCTAGTCCAGGGCTCTCCAACCTGGGTCCCTTTAAGACTTGGGGACTTCAACTCCCAGAGTTCCTCAGCCAGCACAAGTCTTAAAGGGACCCAGGTTGGAGAGCCCTGAATTCTAATCCAACCCCATGCTCAAGCAGGAGACCTTATACCATTTCAGACAAGTCTCTTCTTGAAAACTTCCAATGTTGGGAGCACCCACAGCTTTCTGGAAGCAAACTGTTGCATTGATTCATTGATCTGGATTTATAGAATAACAGTATAACATAATTGGAAGGGGCCTCGGAGGTCTCCTAGCCCAACCCTTTTCTCAAGCAGGAGACCCTATGCCATTTCCAGACATGGAGACTATCTCTTCTTAAAAGCCTCCAGTGAGGGAGCACCCACAACTTCTGGTGGCAAGCTGTTCCACTGGTTAATTGTCCTTGCTGCTGGGAAGTTTCTCCTTAATATAATAATAATCAGAATAGAATGAGCTGGAAGGGACCTTGGAGGCCTTCTAGTCCAGCCCCCTGCTCAAGCGATCCTATACCATTTCAGACAACTGACCATCCAGTTTCTTCTTTAAAAAACCTCCAGTGATGAAGAACCCACAACTTCTGGTGGCAGGCTGTTCCACTGGTTAATTGTCCTCACTATCAGGAAGTTTCTCCTCAATTCCAGGTTGCGTCTCTCCTTGATTACTTTCCATCCATCGCTTCTTGTCCTGCCTTCTGGTGCTTTGTAAAATAACTTGACCCCCAACTCTTCTTTGGGGCAGCCCCCTCAAATACTGCTATCATGTCCATCCGCCCCAGTCCTCCTTTTCTGTAAAACCAAATTTGTAAAACTCAAATCCTTCTTCAACCGGTTCTTCATATGTTTTAGCCCCCAGCCCCTTAAACACTGGCCTGCAGTCTTCCCTTATCCCCAAGCCTCTTGGGTTTTAAACATCAACACAAGCTTTTCTTTTATTATTATTTTTTTTTTAGTGGAGACCCTGGGACTTGAACCCGGGACCTTTTGCAAACGGAGGAATCGTCTTGCAAATTACGCCCCCCACCCCAAAGCTTGGAAAATCTGCACGGAGACCTCAAACTCCCTATTTATCGAATGAATTTCCCACCGCCACCGATGAGCTAATGCTAGCCTGCTTGGTTTGTGTGTGTGTGTGTGTGTTATGTGTGTGTGTGTGTGTGTGTGTGTGAAAGGGAGAGACGCAGAACGGATAACAACGTCAATCACACCTTCATTTCTTGGCACCCGCTGAGACCACGAAGACCGAGAAGCAGAGGAAGGAAACGTTGATTCTGCTGTTCCCTACAAGATTTTCTGCAAAACTGTGTGTGTCTGTGTGCATTTGTGTGTGTTTGTGCGTTCCGGAAGATAACCCGTTTCGGCATATTTCAAATATTTCCTCGGGATGGGAAAGGGCTGTCTGTGGCTGATGGGCCAGCTGACCTCTGGACCGGACTTCCTGTTGCAAAGCTGGGAATAATGAGAAATCCCCAGGAAAAAAATTGGCCTGAAGAAGATTAATTGAATTTCTGGGTGGGGGGCTGGGGTCTTCCTTGGATTGGCAGATAATAGTTTGTTCCCAGGGAAATATTTGGCCTACCTTTCTTCCCTCCCCCAGACTTTAAAGATCCTCTGAAGTTTTTTTTTTTTTTAAATGCTCATCCTCAATTTGCGGTACCCGAATGTCGGATCGGGGATGCTGACATAGGAAAACTTCAGCAGCGCCTCTGAGCTGGCACTACAGCTGATCCGCGACTTATGACCACGATGGGAGCCCTGCTGCTAAGCGAGACGTTTCTCGCCCCGTTTTACCGAACTTTCTCGCCGCGGTTCTTAAGAGAACGGCTGCAAGTTGGAACGTTAGTAAGACCGTTGTTAAGCAAATCCGGCTTCCCTTTTGGACAGAAGGTCGCAAAAGGGGATGAGGAATTGGGTTTGGCCACGTTAGAGAGAAAAAGGACTAGAGGGGACATGATAGCAGTTCTTCCAATATCTCAGGGGCTGCTCCAAAGAAGTGGTGGTGGGGGTCAAGCTATTCTCCAAAGCAGGGGTCTCCAACCTTGGTCCCTTTAAGACTTGAAGACTTGGAGGCTTTTAAGAAGAGATTGGACAACCGTTTTATTGGGAATGGTGATAGCGCAGCGAGGGCGAACTTTTTCGCCCAAACCGGAATGGCCAAAGCCACCTGGCCTTTGGGTTTCCAGCGCGTGCATGCGCACTGCCCAGCTGGTCTTCGGGTTTGCGATGCGCGCAAAGACCAAGATGGCCAGCACACGTGTGTGCATCAAAAACCCAGAAGAGCAGCTGGAGGTGGCACATGTATGCCACCTCTGGCAACGTCCCTTCCTATTTTTAATAATAATAATAATAATAATAATAATAATAATAATAATAATAATAATAATAATAATAATAATAATATCAGAGTTGGAAGGGACCTTGGAGGTCTTCTAGTCCAACCCCCTGCCCAGGCAGGAAACCCTACACCATTTCAGACAAATGGCTATCCAACATTTTCTTAAAAATTTCCGGTGTTGGAGCATTCACAACTTCTGCAGGCAAGTCGTTCCACTTATTGATTGTTCTAACTGTCAGGAAATTTCTCCTTAGTTCTAAGTTGCTTCTCTCCTTGATTAGTTTCCACCCATTGCTTCTTCTCCTGCCCTCAGGTGCTTTGGAGAATAGCTTGACCCCCAAATCTTCTTTGTGGCAACCCCTGAGATATTGGAAGACTGCTATCATGTCTCCCCTAGTCCTTCTTTTCATTAAACGAGACATACCCAGTTCCTGCAACCGTTCTTCATATGTTTTAGCCTCCAGTCCCCTAATCATCTTTGTTGCTCTTCTCTGCACTCTTTCTAGAGTCTCAGTGTCTTTTTTGCGTTGTGGTGACCAAAACTGAATGCAATATTCCAAGTGTGGCCTTACCAGGGCCATATAAAATGGTATTCAATGGCTTCTCTCCTTGATTAGTTTCCACCCGTTGCTTCTTGTTCTACCCTCAGGTGCTTTGGAGAACAGCCTGACTCCCTCTTCTTTGTGGCAGCCCCAGAGATATTGGACCACTGCTATCATATCTCCCCTAGTCCTTCTTTTCATTAAACTAGACATACCCAGTTCCTGCAACCGTTCATTATATGTTTTAGCCTCCAGTCTCCTAATCATCTTTGTTGCTCTTCTCTGCACTCTTTCTAGAGTCTCAACATCCTTTTTACAACGTTTCTAATTTGTCTCATATCCTTTTAAATCCTTTTTGATTTGTCTCATATCACCTCCTGAGATGCTTTGCTGAAATTAAGATATATGCGTTTCAAACGTTCCCAAAACCTCCAAAGGAAGAGACAACCCCCCCCCCCAAAAAACCACCTCCTGCTCTGGATCCAAAATTTCCATATCTTCCTTTTGTCTCTTCCACCCGCCCAACCTTTCATTCCTGATCCTGAGAAACTGGGAGGCACCAAACAGAAAAATAGGCTGCACTCTCTGTTTCACCCATTATGCATTAAGGCAGGGTTGATTTCCAGGGGTTTTTTTCCCTGAATCGCCCATAAATATGTTTCACGTCACACTAAGCCATAAATGACAGTTTGCAAACCTCCAGGGCTTAGTTCACACAACGCATTGAACCGAAATGAACCGTCTCCCTCTCTCTCTCTCTCATCTCTGGATTTGTACTGTACAAAGCTAGTCCTCGGTTTACAACCATTCATTTAGTGACCAAAGTTCCAAAGGGACTTAGGACCGCTTTTCACACTTACGACCGTTGCAGCCTCCCCGTGCAGTCACGGGATCAAAATTCAGATGCTTGGCAAGTGGTTCATACTTACGACAAGTCAATGGGGAAGCCGGATTCACTTAACAACCACGTTACTAACTTAACATGGGCAACAATTCACTTTAGCAACGGTGGCGGGAATATTCGTAAAATGGGACGAACTCAACAAGTGTTTCACAATATAAATTTTGGTCTCAATTGTGGTCGTAACTCGAGGACTACTTGTACACTGGATCGAAGGGCCCGCGTTCCCACAAAAGGTAAGCCACAAAAAAACCCCTACAGGGAGTCCTCCGCTTATAACCATTAATTTAATGACTGTTGAGCTTAGGATGGTCACATGATCAAAATTCAGGCAATTGGCAACTGACTTGTATACAACTTGTTCAGGTTTATGATGGTCGCCATATCCCCGGGGGCGAGGGGGGGAGGGGCTCATGTGATTGCCATTTGCAACTTTCCCAGCCAGCCTCTGGCAAGGAGTCACTGGGGAAGCCCTATATTGGTTATCACTGGTTTTGTTTCAACTGATTTATTTATTTTATTCACATTATTTATTGCTGCCGATTTTGTTTCAGCTTCTATTTATTTTTTATTCACTTTATTTATATCGCCACTGATTTTGTTTCAGCTTATTTATTTATTAAATATATATTTATTCAAAATATATATTTATTTATTCAATATATATGGTTCAGTTCTGCAACCCAACAAGACAGACACAGACTTCAGAGGATAATTAGAACTGCAGAAAAAATATTTGCTACCAACCTGCCTTCCATTGAGGACCTGTATACTGCACAAATCAAGAAGAGGGCCGTGAAAATATTTACAGATCCCTCGCATCCTGGACATAAACTGTTTCAACTCCTACCCTCAAAACGACGCTATAGAGCACTGCACACCAGAACAACTAGACACAAGAACAGTTTTTCCCCGAAGGCCATCACTCTGCTAAACAAATAATTCCCTCAACACTGTCAAACTATTTACTGAATCTGCACTACTATTAATCTTCTCATCGTTCCCATCACCCATCTCCTTCCACTTATGACTGTATGACTATAACTTGTTGCTGGCAATCCTTATGATTTATATTGATATATTGACCATCAATTGTGTTGTAAATGTTGTACCTTGATGAATGTATCTTTTCTTTTATGTACACTGAGAGCATCTGCACCAAGACAAATTCCTTGTGTGTCCAATCACACTTGGCCAATAAAAATTCTATTCTATTCTATTCTATTCTATTCTATTCTATTCTATTCTATTCTATTCTACTCTACTCTACTCTACTCTATTCTTCTCTTCTCTTTTGTAACCTATGACTTAATGATACTAGGTCTATTCTATTCTATTCTATTCTATTCTATTCTATTCTATTCTATTCATTTAACGACTATGTGATTCACTTAACACCCGTGGCAAAATCTATTCATGACCGCATGATTCGTTTATTTGCTTAGCAATTGCGGTTAAAAAAAAAGGACGTAAAATGAGGTGCGACTCACTTAACAACCGTCTGGCTTAGCAATGGAAATTCTGGTTCCAACTACAGTCGTAAGCTGAGGACTACCCATATCAAGAATAAAATTAGGCAATCCTAGTTTAGTACAGCCCTGTGGTCGTCCTCCTCCTCTCCACAAACCTCTCTATCCTTTAGAACAGGGGTCTCCAACCTTGGTCCCTTTAAGACTTGTGGACTTCAACTCCACATGTGCATAAGAGCACAAAAGTGCCTACCGTTCCTGTCCTATTGTTCCCTTCATTATATCCAATTAATATAGTTGATGCATATTTTTAATTTGTTTTCTGAGGTTTTCGCGGGTGTTTGTGTATGTAGGTCTTTGGTTATTCGGGTTTTCTCCCGCGTAAAATTGGAAGTGTCTTGGCGACGTTTGACTGACACCCACTATGAACGTAGCACGACCACGAACACGAAGCCAAACAACAGCAATGCAGCTCACCAGCTCAAATCCCCCTGCACCTCAGACTAATCTGAGCACAACCAAGCCCCCACCCAAACAGGACACACCCCTAGCCAATCAGAGCACAAAAAAACCCCCATCCAATCAGAGCACAGCCAAGCTCCCACCCAATCAGTTCAAACCCCCACTAGCAGTTAAAAAGGAAGAAACAGCTGCAATCACACATTGCTCCCAGAAGCACGAAGCTGAAGCCTGAAGATGACGAATGAGACTTCGTCGAAACGTCGCCAAGACACTTCCAATTTTACGCGGGAGAAAACCCGAATAACCAAAGACCTACACATTTTTAATTATATATATATATATATATTCTTCAAGATATGCTGTTTTATCTATGACATTTGTTCGTGTATACTGTTGTGACAAAAAGAAATTAAAAAAAAAATCTAATCTATAACACCGGTCCTTTTGGCAGTTCCACGAAGGCTCGAAAATGATGACGCTACCTAGTTGGGTCAAGGAACGTCTGCAAGAAAACCACCAAGCTCAGAGAGCACCAAGGACCTCACGGTTCCACGTTGAGCTACGTATACAGTTCTGCCTCCAGGCCTCTCCCGGGCTGCCACGTTGTCCCGTGGCCATTCGCAGGAAAAACCCTTCCGTCCGTCACGTGGCTTTGGCAGCCAGGCACGGAAGCCAGAGGGCCGTCTAGCAGCGGCCAGATTCACAGCGTGCTTCCAATTTGGCCACCCTCCCTGGACGGGCAGTTTCGCAGAAGGCACCGCACTTACGTGGCTGACGTGGGCCTGTGTCCACCCAAACCCAACCACTCAGCACCCGTGTCAAGACGTACCTCCTGGGCTGGAACCGGCCATCGTCTTCTCCACTGTCGGCCTCCTGAATGGAAAGGAAAAAGGGTTTAGCGCATAATCCATGCCCGGGTAAAACCGACAATCAATGAACTGTTTTTCTTAGGCAGAATATCAGAAAAACGTGATAAGCAAAGTATAACGTTTAATATTGCATGTCTTAACGGCAGCCAGGATTATATTTGCACAACATTGGAACAACGAAGAAACCCCACGAGACAGAGATCATTTACCAGTGGTGGGTTTCAAATTTTTTTTTTACTACCTTGATGAACGTATCTTTTCTTTTATGTACACTGAGAGCATATGCACCAAGACAAATTCCTTGTGTGTCCAATCACACTTGGCCAATAAAATTCTATTCTATTCTATTCTATTCTACTACCGGTTCTGTGGGCATGGCATGGCTTGGTGGGCGTGGCAGTGGAAGGATACTGCAAAATCTCCATTCCCTCCCCACTCCAGGGGAAGGTTACTGCAAAAATCCCCATTTCCTCTCAATCAGCTGGGACTTGGGAGGCAGAGAATAAATTGGGGCGGGGCCAGTCAGAATTTTTACTACCGGTTCTCCAAACTACTCAAAATTTCTGCTACCGGTTCTCCAGAACTGGTCAGAACCTGCTGAAACCCACCTCCGATCGTTACCATTTCCCCCAAAATAGGACCTCCCTGGATAATAAGCCCAATCAGGCTTTTGAGTGCATGCGCTAAAATAAGCCCCCCCACCCCCCAAAAATAAGACCTCCCCGAAAATATTTAAATGCATGCGCCGCCGGTCCCTGCCGTTTCCTCTGGTTAGGGCAGGGGGTCTGCAACCCACAGGTAGATTTTCTCCATGGGCACCAGATAGAGGAAGGGGAAGGGCGATTCTGAGTCTCAAAATGTTTCAGATCCTATACTTCCCTTTCTCTGAAAGGGGGATAAAGCTTTACCAAGTTTTCACCAGCTAAAGCAGACCCAGAACTTCCTACCATGTTTCCCCAAAAATAAGCCCTCCCCTGAAAATGAACCCTCCCCAAAAATATTTAACCGCATACACAACTGGTCCCCGCCATTTCCTCTGGTTAGGGTTAGGGAGACGGAGCTGGAAATCAGGTAAGACGACAAGAGGATCCCCGTCTTGCTCCACGCGCCCCCAAATAATAAGACCTCCCCAAAAATAAGGCCGAGCGCTTATTTCGGAGTTCAAAAAAATATCAGACAGGGTCTTATTTTCGAGGAAACACGGTAGGAAGATACTGGACTATGGCTTTCATGCCTAAGGCAGGATTAGAACTCACAGCCTCCCGATGTGTAGCCCAAAGTCACCGAGTTGGTTTTCACAGCTGAAGCAGGACTAGAACTCACAGCCTCCTGATGTTTGGCCCAAAGTCACCCAGCTGGCTTTCATGGCTAAAGTGGGACTAGAACTCACCGGCTCCTGCTTGCTGGCCTGTTGCCTTCACCACCTTAACTAATAGACCAAACTGTGGTTGTCAATTTACAACCACAATTAAGCCCAACATTTTGGCTGCTAAGTGAGACATTATTTAAGTGAGCTTTGCTGCATTTTATGACCTTTCCTGCCACCATCGTTAAGTGAACCACAGCAGTTGTTAAATCAGTCACACCATTAAGTGAATTGGGCTCCCCCATGGACTTTGCTTGTCAGAAGGTCGTAAAAACCTACCTACCTACCTACCTACATACATACATACTGTGTTTCCTCGAAAAATAAGACAGGGTCTTTTTTTTGAACCCTGAAATAAGTGCTCCGCCTTATTGCCATGGGTTCAAAAGCCCGATTGGGCTTATTATCAGGGGAGGTCTTATTTTGGGGGAAACAGGGAATCTATCTATCTATCTATCTATCTATCTATCTATCTATCTATCTATCTATCTATCTATCTATCTATCTATCTATCTATCTATCTATCTATCTCATTTGTCTCTCATCTATTTCTATCCATCAATCCATCCATCTGTCATCTGTCTGTCTGTCAGTCCGTCCATCGATCCATCCATCCATCCATCATCTCTCTCTCATCTGTCTATATCTATCTATATATCCATCCATCTATTTATCAGTCTGTCTGTCTGCCTGTCTATCTATCTACCTACCTACCTACCGTGTTTCCCTGAAAGTAAGACTCTGTCTTATATTTTTTTTGAACCCTGAAATAAGCGCTTGGCCTTATTGCCATGCGCTCAAAAGCTCGATTGGGCTTATTATCAGGGGAGGTCTTATTTTGGGGGAAATAGGGTATGCATCGCATTTATATCAGTATATATTATTAATATCAATAACATTCCTACTATTTGCTTAACCAATTTCACACGTCCTCCTTGTATCCTTGATTCTTTCCTATTTTTCCCTATTCCTAGCTCCTGTTTTTGTCAGCTAGCCATTGATAAAATAAGTAAAAAAAAAAAATATTCCCTTTCTTTCTTTTCCTTAATTGTAAGTTGTTAGCTTGTCCATTTCTGCACATTCTAATATTTTTTCTAATCACATTTCCATCTGCTGGGATCTCTTCACTTTTCCACTGTTCTCTTCTTTTTGATGGCACATAATCATTTTGTTTGTGTGTGTTTGTGTTTGTGTGTGTGTGTGTGTATATATGTGTGTGTGTCTTTACATGCCGATATGCCTTTCCTTCTATCTGTCCAAAAAAACCCCCACAAACCCTGAACAGCGACTAGCCATGACCAATTCTGATCATGAAACAGAAGTTTTCCAGCACCCGTGGGAAGTCCCTGGACTTGTCTCCGCCTGCAGAAAACGTTCTCCTGCTTCTCCTTTTGGGCCTTGGCCTGGAGCAGGCCTGGGAGAGGAACCGGTTCAAACAAAACACGGAATCTCCGAGAGAGAAAAAGGGCTACCGAACTGCGTAAGCTGGCTTGTTAAGATGGGCAGGGCCCCCACCCAACCCCCAGGCTCCGTGATGTGCTAGTGCAGGCAGAGAGTTGCATGCCGGCCCTTCTGATTGAAGAGGCATCGGGCATGGCTGGGAAGCTGCTGGAATTACTCTCAGCAGCAAGGGGGGTTGGGTTTAAAAAGGGCCTCTGGTGGCTCAGCAGACTAAGTCTGTCTGTTATTAACACAGCTGCTTGCAATTACTGCAAGTTCAAGCCCCACCAGGCCCAAGGTTGACTCAGCCTTCCATCCTTTATGAGGTAGGTACAATGAGGACCCAGATTGTTGGGGGCAATAAGCTGACTTTGTATATAAATATATAAATAGGATGAAGACTATTGCTTGACATAGTGTAAGCCGCCCTGAGTCTTCGGAGAAGGGCGGGATATAAATAAAAATAAAAATAAAAATGGGGAGTTGTACGTGGCATAGGAGGGTCCCCTGAGCCCCCACATAGGCAGAAAGAGGGCGGAAAAGTTCTCAGAGTTTAGGATGGTGTTTTCAAACGTGGACACTTTAAGAAGGATGGACTTTCGCTCCCAGAATCCCCCAGCCAGCCATGCTTTAAGAGGGGTGGGCTTCCACTCCCAGAATCCCCCAGCCAGCCTGCTTTAAGAGGGGTGGACTTTCGCTCCCAGAATCCCCCAGCCAGCCATGCTTTAAGAGGGGTGGGCTTCCACTCCCAGAATCCCCCAGCCACCCTGCTTTAAGAGGGGTGGACTTCCACTCCCAGAATCCCCCAGCCAGGATGATTTAAGAGGGGAGGACTTCCACTCCCAGAATCCCCCAGCCAGCAATGCTTTAAGAGGGGAAGACTTCCACTCCCAGAATTCCCCAGCCAGCCTGCTTTAAGAGGGGTGGACTTCCACTCCCAGAATCCCCTAGCCAGGATGGTTTAAGAGGGGAGGACTTCCACTCCCAGAATCCCCCAGCCAGCCTGCTTTAAGAGGGGAGGACTTCCACTCCCAGAATCCCCCAGCCAGCAATGCTTTAAGAGGGGAGGACGTCCACTCCCAGAATCCCCCAGCCAGCAATGCTTTAAGAGAGGAAGACTTCCACTCCCAGAATTCCCCAGCCAGCCTGCTTTAAGAGGGGTGGACTTCCACTCCCAGAATTCCCCAGCCAGCCTGCTTTAAGAGGGGTGGACTTCCACTCCCAGAATCCCCCAGCCAGCAATGCTTTAAGAGAGGAAGACTTCCACTCCCAGAATTCCCCAGCCAGCCTGCTTTAAGAGGGGTGGACTTCCACTCCCAGAATTCCCCAGCCAGCCTGCTTTAAGAGGGGTGGACTTCCACTCCCAGAATCCCCTAGCCAGGATGGTTTAAGAGGGGAGGACTTCCACTCCCAGAATCCCTCAGCCAGCATGCTTTAAAATGGGTGGACTTCCACTCCCAGAATCCCCCAGCCAGCCTGCTTTAAGAGGGGTGGACTTCCACTCCCAGAATCCCCCAGCCAGCCATGCTTTAAGAGGGGAGGACTTCCACTCCCAGAATTCCCCAGCCAGCATGCTTTAAGAGGGGAGGACTTCCACTCCCACAATCCCCCAGCCAGCCTGCTTTAAGAGGGGTGGATTTCCGCTCCCAGAATCCCCCAGCCAGCCATGCTTTAAGAGGGGAGGACTTCCACTCCCAGAATTCCCCAGCCAGCATGCTTTAAGAGGGATGGACTTGCACTCCCAGAATTCCCCAGCCAGCCTGCTTTAAGAGGGGTGGACTTCCACTCCCAGAATCCCCCAGCCAGCCATGCTTTAAGAGGGGAGGACTTCCACTCCCAGAATCCCCCAGCAAGAATGCTGGCTGAGGATTTCTGGGAATTGAAGTCCACCCCTCTGAAAGTGTCAAACTCTGTGCAACCCTCGGGCAGTGCGCACAATCTGCTGCCCCTGAAGTTCTCCGTCCACTGAGTCCAACCATTGGGCTCCACTGCCTCCTTTTTTTCACCCACTGCTGCTTATTGCCATAGTGGACATTTATGTGGCTGCTTTTACCAGGGACAAACCCAAACCGTAGTGCTCAAGGTGCACATTTCAGGATGTGCCACCTGGGGGCAGCAGAGGGCAGCTGCTGGAGAGGATGAGCTGTGGTTGGCTTCAGATTACAAATGAATGGAGTTCGAAGGGGCCTTGTAGGTCATCTAGTCCAACCCCACGCCCAAGCAGATGGCTTCAGGGGCACAGCAGAGCCCATCAACGCACCGTAAAATTGCTATTTTCCTGTTCTACGTGGGGAAGGTGTCCTTTATCAAGGAAAGATAAAAATACAAAAAAATGAAATGGACGTCAAATCCATCATAGATTGGACAGCCAGTTTGGTCTAGTGGCAAAGGTACCAGGCTCAAAATCACGAGGCTGGGAGTTCTAGTCCCGCCCTAGGCATGAAAGCCGGCTGGGTGACTTTGGGCCCATCACCAGGAGATGGTGAGTTCTAGTCCCGCCTTAGGCATGAAAGCCGGCTGGATGACTTTGGGCCCATCACCAGGAGATGGTGAGTTCTAATCCTGCCTTAGGCATGAAAGCCGGCTGGGTAACTTTGGGCCGATCACCAGGAGATGGTGAGTTCTAGTTCTGCCTTAGGCATGAAAGCCAGTTGAGTGAGGCTGGGCCGATCAACTAGGAGGCTGTGAATTCTAGTCCCTCCTTAAGCATGAAGGCCTGCTGACTTATTTTGGGCCACTCACCAGGAAATGATGAGTTCTAGTCCTGCCTCATGAATGAAAAGTGACTTTGGGACAGCCCTTCCCGCTCACCCCAACCCACCTCACAGGGTTGTCGTGGGGAAAACAAGGAGGAAGATATGTTGGATCTGTTCGCGACCTGGAGTCATTTTCAAAAATAATAAAGAAGGGATTTGAATAAACAATAAATCATATTTAAAAGCAACCTACAGCCTCATTCTCACTCCAGCTATATTTTTAAGTATGTATTTTTTTCTGATTCAGCAGAAAGACAGCATCTTATTATAATCTGTGTCATCTCTTTGAAACACATGAAAGGAAGGTCAGGCACTGGAATATATATTTTAAAAACACAAGTCGGATTCAGGTTGAAAATTCAGAAGTGGCCTAAAATCTGCTGAATCCTCAGGCTAAATTAATTTTTTTTTTGTTTACATTTATACCCCGCCGTTCTCCGAAGACTCAGGGCGGCTTACAGTGTATAAGGCAATAGTCTCATTCTATTTGTATATTTACAAAGTCAACTTATTGCCCCCCCCAACAATCTGGGTCCTCATTTTACCTACCTTATAAAGGATGGAAGGCTGAGTCAACCTTGGGCCGGGCTTGAACCTGCAGTAATTGCAGGCTCTGTGTTCTAATAACAGGCTTCTTAACAGCCTGAGCTATCACGGCCCCTTTATTTTAAAACTTCTCTCTCTCTCTTCCCCCCCTCTTCTTCCCTCCCTCTCTCTTCCTCCCTCCCTCTCTTCCTCCCTCCCTCTCTCTTCCTCTCTCTTCCTCCCTCCCTCTCACTTCCTCTCTTCCTCCTCCCTCTCTCTTCCCCCTCCCTCTCTCTCCCTCCCTCCATCTCTCTCTTCCTCTTCCTCCTCCCTCTCTCTCCCTCCCTCTTCCTCTCTTCCTCCTCTCTCTTCTCCTCTCTTCCTCCCTCCCTCTCTCTCTTCCTCTCTTGCTCCTTCCCTCTCTCTTCCCCCCTCTCTTCCTCCCTCCCTCTCTCCTCTCTCCCTCCTTCCCTCTCTCTTCCCCACTCCCTCGCTCCCTCTCTCTCTTCCTCCCTCTCTCTCTCTCTCTCTCTCTCTCTACACACACAAAGGGTAAAAAATTACACACACACACACACACATAAGATAGTATCCCAGGGAGACAATTAGAGCAACTTAGAATGAGACTAAACCATTTGATGAATGGTTGCTGGAACTGGGTATGTTTGGTTTAATGAAAAGAAGAATTGGGGGACACACGATGGCAGTCTTCCAATATTGGAGAGATTGTCAGAGAGATGAGGGAGACAAGCTATTCTCCAAAGCACCTGAAGGCAGGACAAGAAGCAACGGGTCGAAACACATCGAAGAGAGAAGCAACCTGGAACTAAGGAGAAATTTCCTGACAGTGAGAACAATCAACCAGCGGAACTACTTGCCACCAGAAGTTACGGGAGCTCCAACACTGGAGGTTTTTTAAGAAGAGACTGGACAGAAGATTTGTCTGAAATGGGATAAGGTCTCCTGCTTGTGCACAGGGTTGGGCTAGAAGACCTCCAAGGTCCCTTCTAACGCTGTGCGTTCCGTAATCCTGTCCATCCGTGGCTCCCAGATGTGGGCTGGGAAGGAGCCGCGCCAAGCTCTGGATGCAAGAAGACACGGACAACTCCCCTGTTTCTCCACGACTCTACAAATCCGCCAGAAAAGTAGGACCGTTGTGCCAAACTACAAGCCCCAGCAATTCTCTCGGCCCCCCCGCCACCCCACCGCAGCCAGCTGGCTCGGACTATTTGGGGCTGCAGATGAGAAACATCTGGATGTCAGCTGCCTCCTTCGGCCGGAGAGAGGTGGATTTTCCTGGCGAGGGAAACGCAGCGGCCTGGCGCGCGCACGGTGCTAAGCCTTCATGGGAGCTGCAAGCCACAGGTTTGGTCAGTGACCCCGAGCGCTTGGAATCCATCCTTCTGCTTGGGGCAGGGATCTGAATCCGAGTCTCTTGGAAGGATGGGTGTCCAGCCTTCGGTTGAGCCCGTCCAATGGATCGCAGAATTGTAGAGTTGGGGGTATGTGGGGTGGAACCTCAAAGATCCTCAAGCCCATCCCTCTGCAGGGAGCAGGAAGACCAATTCAATTATCACCCAGGAGGGGTGGAAAAGACCCGGAGACGGAGAATCTATCCCTCCATTGTTGCTTTGAACACCAAGCACCCCACAGCTCCCCTCCTCCTCCTCCTCCTCTCCACAACCCCTCCTCCCTTCTAGCACTGATGACGCTACCTAGCTGGGTCATGAAACGTCTGCAAGAAAACCACCAACCTCAGAGAGCACCCAGGACCTCACAGTCACCCCCCTTCTCCTCCTCCTCGTCCCTTCCTTCCTTCCTTCCTTCCTTCCTTCCTTCCTTCCTTCCTTCCTTCCTTCCTTCCTTCCTTCCTTCCTTCCTTCCAGCACTGATGATGCTACCTAGCTGGGTCATGAAACGTCTACAAGAAAACCACCAAGCTCAAAGCACCAAGGATTCCAGTCTTCCTCCTCCTCCTCCCTCCTAGCACTGATGATGTTATCTAGCTGGGCCATGAAACGTCTGCAAGGAAACAAGCAAGGTCAGAGAGCACCAAGGACCCTACGATACTTTTCTTCTTCTTCTTCCTCCTCCTCCTCCTCTTCTCCACAACCCCCATCTCTTCAAGCACTGACAACCTTACCTAGTTGGGTCACGAAATGTCTGGAAGAAAACAACTGAGCTTAGAGAGCATCAAGGACCCCACAGTCACCCCTCCTCCTCCTCGTCCTCCCTCCCTCCCTTCCTCCCTCCCTTCCTTCCTTCCTTCCTTCCAGCACTGATGATGTTATCTAGCTGGGTCATGAAACGTCTGCAAGAAAACCACCAAAGCTCAGAGAGCACCCAGGACCCCACAGTCGCCCTCCTCCTCCTCCTCCTCCCCTTCCTTCCTTCCTTCCTTCCTCCCTTCCTTCCTTCCTTCCTTCCAGCACTGATGATGTTATCTAGCTGGGTCATGAAACGTCTGCAAGAAAACCACCAAAGCTCAGAGAGCACCCAGGACCCCACAGTCGCCCTCCTCCTCCTCGTCCTTCCTTCCTTCCTTCCTTCCTTCCTTCCTTCCTTCCTTCCTTCCTTCCTTCCTTCCTTCCTTCCTTCCTTCCTTCCTTCCTCCCTCCCTCCCTCCCTCCCTTCCAGCACTGATGATGTTATCTAGTTGGGTCATGAAACGTCTGCAAGAAAACCACCAAAGCTCAGAGAGCACCCAGGACCCCACGGTTCCAATGTTTGAGCCCCAAATATTCTCCTCCGTTGTTTCAGTGCTCGTTTGCTCTGGTCTCATGATGCTCGCAAAATAGAACACAAGCAGACAAAGGCCGAGCTCTCCCCCCCCCCTCCCCTTCCAGCGTCTGAAGGGCATAAGTAGGGCAGCGGCTGGCATCACCCCCTTGCCAGCTTTCTGTTCTGCCAAGGTCGCACCCCGCCCTCCCCATTCAGAAGAGGCTGAGCCACTGATCTCCCGTCCCCCCCCCCACCTCCCTGCGTTATCTTCCGTGGTGTAATCAGGATTTTTACGACATTCTAATGGTTTTAGAATTGAAATCTGGGACGTTTATGGCTGCTGTGGGGGTTTTTTGCTTGATTTATTGTGACGCACGTCATGCCGTCTGGCGCTGGAGGAGGAACGCGGCCAAGCGCCACAGCAACCGGATTTCTTGCCAAAGGAAGGGGGGGGAGAAATTTTGTTTTTTGGGGGGGTGGGGGGGGAGAGGCTGCACCATCCCCAGGAAAGACAGCTGTTCTCCTTCAGTCGCCGAGCGGCTGCCAGCCTGCATTGGGCCCGGCCCACCTGCGGGAGGACTTCCTCTGGGGGCAGGAGAGGTGCCGCTGCTTCCCAAGACCTTGGCCCTGCGCCCTTCCTTCTCCCCCCCCAAACCCTTTCCTTCCTTCCTTCCTTCCTTCCTTCCTTCCTTCCTTCCTTCCTTCCTTCCTTCCTTCCTTCCATGTTCCATGAAGCAGACTTTGGCTGCTCCAAACTCCTTCCCATCTTTGCCATCGAGGGTAGAAGAACATTTGGTCTGTTTGCCTATCATCTGTATCTATCTGACCAATTGCCTGTCTTTCTGTCTGTCTCGTTCTCTCTCCATCCATCCATCCATCCATCCATACCTTCCTCCCTCCCTCTCTATCCATCCATATATTTATCTATCTACTTGTATCTACTTACCTACCTACCCATCCCTCCCTCCCTCTATCGATCAATCCATCTATTTATCTACTTATCTACCTATCTACCCATCCACACCTCTCTCCCTCCCTCTCTATCCATCCATCTACTTATCTACCTATCCATCCTTTCATCCCTCTGTCTCTATCCCTCCCTCCCTCTCTCTCTATCCATCCATCCATTTATCTACCTACCTACCTATCCCTCCCTCCCTCTCTCTCTATCCATCTATTTATCTACCTACCTACCTACCCATCCATCCATCTATCCATCCTTCCACCCACCCACCTACCTACCTACCTACCTATAACATCTACCTATATCATCTCTCTATCCCTCTACATCTCGGTCATCTACCTTCTATAACCGTCTTGCTTAGCAACTGGATGTTGTTGTAAGGTAGGGGTCTCCAAACTTGGCAACTTGAAGACTTGCAGCCTTCAACTCCCAGAATTCCTCAGCCAGCTTTGCTTGAAGACTTGTGGCCTTCAACTCCCAGAATTCCTCAGCCAGCTTTGCTTGAAGGCTTGTGGCCTTCAACTCCCAGAATTCCTCAGCCAGCTTTGCTTGAAGGCTTGTGGCCTTCAACTCCCAGAGTTCTGGGAAGTCCACAAGTCTTAAAGTTGCCAAGTTTGGAGAGGCTTGTTGTAAGGCTACATTAACAGAAGCTTGCATGTCTGAAAGGACGAATCGCCCGCTGTCACTTTCACAGCCTTGTCAGTTTAGACGGCTCCTATCTTAATTGCTAACTTCAGCCACTATGCAGCTCAGGGCTCATTCAGCTGTTATCAGATTGTTTCCTGGCCAGACTCTCTTCCGTTCATCCCACAAGGTCAACCGCGACTTCCCAAACCCTGCCTGTCCGCATCTTTTCATGGGATGGCAATGCAGCCTCGGAGGGGGGGGCTGTTGCTATTGAGCCCACATTTTACCCAGCATTGGTCGCCGGACAGGCAGGGATTCTGTCCAATCTCCAGAACAAAAGGAAGGCTCCCTTTTTCCAATTGAAGAAACTGAGGTCTCCCATTTGGAAAGTACAGGCTACAGGAATGTGCTACACCAGTGGCTTTCAAATAGTGGACTTCAACTCCCAGAATCCCCCAGCCAGCCTGCTTTAAGAGGGGAGGACTTCCACTCCCAGAATCCCCCAGCCAGCCTGCTTTAAGAGGGGAGGACTTCCACTCCCAGAATCCCCCAGCCACCATGCTTTAAGAGGGGAGGACTTCTACTCCCAGAATCCTCCAGCCAGCCTGCTTTAAGAGGGAAGGACTTCCACTCCCAGAATCCCCCAGCCAGCCTGCTTTAAGAGGGATGGACTTCTACTCCCAGAATCCTCCAGCCAGCCTGCTTTAAGAGGGGAGGACTTCCACTCCCAGAATCCCCCAGCCAGCCTGCTTTAAGAGGGGAGGACTTCCACTCCCAGAATCCCCCAGCCAGCCTGCTTTAAGAGGGGAGGACTTCCACTCCCAGAATCCCCCAGCCAGCCTGCTTTAAGAGGGGAGGACTTCCACTCCCAGAATCCCCCAGCCAGCCTGCTTTAAGAGGGGAGGACTTCTACTCCCAGAATCCTCCAGCCAGCCTGCTTTAAGAGGGGAGGACTTCCACTCCCAGAATCCCCCAGCCAGCCTGCTTTAAGAGGGATGGACTTCTACTCCCAGAATCCCCCAGCCAGCCTGCTTTAAGAGGGGAGGACTTCCACTCCCAGAATCCCCCAGCCAGCCTGCTTTAAGAGGGGTGGACTTCCACACCCAGAATCCCCCAGCCAGCCTGCTTTAAGAGGGGTGGACTTCTACTCCCAGAATCCCCCAGCCAGCCTGCTTTAAGAGGGGTGGACTTCTACTCCCAGAATCCCCCAGCCAGCCTGCTTTAAGAGGGGAGGACTTCCACTCCCAGAATCCCCCAGCCAGCCTGCTTTAAGAGGGATGGACTTCTACTCCCAGAATCCCCCAGCCAGCCTGCTTTAAGAGGGGTGGACTTCCATACCCAGAATCCCCCAGCCAGCCTGCTTTAAGAGGGGAGGACTTCTACTCCCAGAATCCCCCAGCCAGCCTGCTTTAAGAGGGGAGGACTTCCACTCCCAGAATCCCCCAGCCAGCCTGCTTTAAGAGGGGAGGACTTCTACTCCCAGAATCCCCCAGCCAGCCTGCTTTAAGAGGGGAGGACTTCCACTCCCAGAATCCCCCAGCCAGCCTGCTTTAAGAGGGGAGGACTTCTACTCCCAGAATCCCCCAGCCAGCCTGCTTTAAGAGGGGAGGACTTCCACTCCCAGAATCCCCCAGCCAGCCTGCTTTAAGAGGGGTGGACTTCCACTCCCAGAATCCCCCAGCTGGGTGTTGGAAGTCAGTGTATCTTAAAAGTTGGTGAAACCCTGATCGAACCCAGCAGCTCCTGCAGTGCTGACTTCCACTCAGCCACCAGAGTAGGAAGGAGGGCTCCCTTTGGAAAAGAGGCAGCCAACAGCTACTACTAAAGCGCCTCCTCTTTCCTCTTAAAATTGTCATATTACACTTGGCAATTTTGTGGTTTGGAGGCTCTTGCAATGTTTTGGCTCTCGTCCCTCCTCTGGGGAAACAAACAAACAAACACAAAAATTATTTACTGCAATGTGCCTTTTGCCAGGGAGCGGCCCAACCACAACTAAAAACCTAACGATTTAAAACTAAAACAAAAGTTGGAAGTTACACAAACCTTGTAAAACCGGCGTACAACATGGTGGAGTTGCAAGGGCCTAACTATAACACGCAGGTATAATAATACGCTACAACTGAACGCCCCCCCCCCTTTACTTCCCTTTGCAAAGGGATTTCCCACAGTTTTTCCCCAGACGTGGCAAATTTAAGAGGCGTGGACTTCAACACGTCTAGTATTTGCCACATGTGAAAAGCATCGGACTGGATTTGTGTGTTTCTGAGTGCGTAAATGTTTTTTATTAATATGTTTGATTGCAATAGCAATATCTAATACAAAGTAAACTTAGAAAAAAGACAATTGACAAGAAGAGGAGAGGAGAGAAGAGGAGGGGAGGGGAGGGAAAAGGAGAGGAGAGGAGGGGAGGAGGGGAGGAGAGAGAGAGGAGAGGAGAAGAGGAGGGGAGGGAAAAGGAGAGGAGAGGAGGGGAGGGGAGGAGAGGAGAGAGAAGAGGAGGGAGGGAAAAGGAGAGGAGAGGAGGGAGGGAGGAGAGGAGAGGAGAAGAGGAGGGGAGGAAAGGAGAGGAGAGGAGAAGAGGGAGGGAGGAAGAGGAGAGGAGGAGGAGAAGAGGAGAGAAGGGAGGGAGAGGAGGGGAGGAGAGGAGGGGAAGAAGAGAGGAGGGGAGGAGAGAAGTGGAGGGAGGAGAGGAGAGGAGAGAGGAGGGAGGGAGGAGAGGAAAGGGAGGAGGGGAGGAGGAGAAGAGGAGAGGAGAGGAGAGGAAAGGAGGAGAGAGAGAGGAAAGAGGAGGAGAGGAGGAGGAGAAGAGGGAGGGAGGAGAGGAGGAGGAGAGGAGGGGAAGAGAGGAGGGGAGGGAGAAGTGGAGGGAGGGAGAGGAGAGGAGAGGAGGAGGAGGGGAGGAGAGGAAAGGGAGGAGAGGAGAAGAGGAGAGGAGAGGAGAGGAAAAGAAAAGGGAGGAGAGAGGAAAAGAAGAGAGAGAGAGAGGAGAGGAGAGGAGGAGGGGAGGAGGAGGAGAAGAGAGGAGAGGAGGGGAGGAGGAGGAGAGGAGAGGAAGAGAGAAGAAAAGAAAAGAGAGGAGAGGAGAAGAGAGAGAGGAGAGGAGAGGAGAAGAGGAGGAGGAGAGGAGGAGGAGGGGAGGAGGAAAGAAAAGAGAGGAGAGGAGGAGAGGAAAGGAGAGGAGGAGGACGAGGAGAGAGAGGAGAGGGAGAAGAGAAGAAAAGAAAGAAAGAAAAGAGAGGAGAGGAGGAAGGGAGGAAAAGAAAAGAGAGGAGAGGAGAGGAGAGGAAAGGAGAGGAGGGGAGGACGAGGGAGAGGAGAGGAGAGGGAGAAGAGAAGAAAAGAAAAGAAAGAAAAGAAAAGAGAGGAGAGGAGAGGAGGAAGGGAGGAGGGGAAAAGAAAAGGGAGGAGAGGAGAGGAGGGGAGGACGAGGGGAGAGGAGAGGAGAGGGGAGAAGAGAAGAGAAGAGAAGAGAAGAGAAGAAAAGAGAGGAGAGGAGGAGAGGAGACGGAAGGGACCTTGGAGGTCTTCTAGTCCAGCCCCTGCTCAAGCAGGAGATCCTATCCCATTTCAGAGAAAGATATAAAGTGCAAGGGGGGAAAAGGGAAAGGAAAAGAATATAATAAAGAAAGGGAAAAGAAATATACAGGCAGTCCTTAACTTACAACAATTCGTTTAATAACCGTTTTGAGGTTACAATGGCACTGAAAAAACTGACTTAGTTTTCACCCTTCCGCCCATTGCGTCATCCCCAGGGTCACATGATCAAAATTCAGACACTTGGCAACTGACTCGTACTTATGACGGTTGCGGTGTCCCAGTGTGATGCGATCCCCTTTTGTGACCATCTGACAATCAAAGTCAATGGGGAAGCCAGATCCACTTAACAAATGTGCTACTAAGTTAACAAAGGCAGTGATTCACTTAGCAACGGTGGCAAGAGTGGGCATGAAATGGGATAAATCTCACTTAAGTCTTGCTTAGCAACAGAAATTTTGGCCTCAACTATGGTTGTAAACTGAGGACTACCTGTATAAAGTGACTTCAATTTTCAGCACAAATATAAAGAAATTTAGTCTCTAACATTACAAAGGTTTATCTCTTCATCTCGTGTCCCACTTCTTATCTATAAACAAATCCATAAAATATCAGTCCTGCCATCAATAGAAAGTCCATAAAAGGGTAGCCAGAAGTAATGACACATCTTGTTTTTAAACGTGACCAAATAAACCAACTTTAAATTCCTTCCCTTTACTTCTAATATGCTTAATCTTCAATTCATCCCAAATGTTCTTGTAGCAGTTGGTTTCTGTTCATTTCTCCTCTGTCCTGTTTCACAAGACTTCAAAACTCTTTTTTTTTTTTGTAAAAGCAATAGAACAAAATATCCAAATCATATTTTCTTGGTTTGTTATTTGTATTTCCTTTTTAAATTTTAATACCTCCCTCAGTTTCTTTTATAGATCCAGGGGAAGATGCTTTTCTAAGCCATTCTTTTCACCTGCCAGTCATAAATCCATTTTCAATACCGCCTCCATTTTCAATATATGACTATCTTGCCATATATAAAGTTTGCTTAATGGCTGTCATTTCTTCAAAACATCTTCTAGGCTTCTATAGAGGCATTGTTGATATTGTCTCTATAGTAATATTTTCTGATTCCATTGTTCAAATGTCTGCTTTAGTATTTGTATTGTCACAATATTTTGCATCACCGTACACGCCTGTGTATCTTTCCTCTACTGAAAGTCTTTCGTTTCCTGTAACATTCAGTTTTTGAAATCACAAAATTGTTTACTTATGTTATCTCTTGTAAAATCCAATCCAGGTTCTATTTCCCATGAGAAGTACTTTATTGTTAATTCCAAAATCTCCTTGTAAAAAAATTCAATATTCCATCCTCTCTCTATATTTCTATATTTATCTGGGGCCTTTAATCCATTAATATCTTTCTCAGTTCACAATCCTATTTAGTTTTCTGCTGTAGATTTCAGATTCTTAAGCTGGTGATTAAATTTTCCTTTCGTTCGGGACTGAAGGCAAACTCGCCCGGAGTTTTCGAGCTTGCCGTTCTGAAGGTCTCTAATAGCTTAAAAGTAGTTAATAAGCCATTTCTAGAAGGGATTAGAAAATGAGGTTTGCAAACTTAAGTGTCCTTCCATGGAGGACTTAATCGGTAACTCCTTAAGCCTCCACCACTTCTCAGAGCTAGAAGGGAGTGGGGTGTGTTCTTTGTCTATATACAAGTGTCTTGGCAATGACTTAATAGTAAACAACAACCTAATCAAGGAACCGCCAAGAACTTACCCACCCTGACAGAGCAAGCCCTACTTCCTTCTAGCACTGATGATGTTA
This sequence comes from Ahaetulla prasina, assembly GCF_028640845.1. Classification (NCBI taxonomy): domain Eukaryota; kingdom Metazoa; phylum Chordata; class Lepidosauria; order Squamata; family Colubridae; genus Ahaetulla; species Ahaetulla prasina. The sequence continues at coordinate 2,496,726 of NC_080539.1, forward strand.
TCTGGTTGGGTCATGAAACGTCTGCAAGAAAACTACCCAGCTCAGAGAGCACCAAGGACCCTACGGTCTCTCTCTTCCTCCTCTTCCACTCCTCCTCCTCCTCTTCCTCCTCTCCGCAAACTCCACTTCTTTCTAGGACTGATGCTGTTACCTAGAAAATGTCTGGGGAAAAAAAAACCCCACCGCTCAGAGTGCACCATGGGTCCCTCACTTCCTTCTCCTTCTCTTTCTCCTCCACTCTGCAAAGCCCCTCTCCCTTCTAGGACTGATGCCGTTTCCTAGTTGGGTCATGAAACGTCTGCACGAAAAACTGCCGAGCTCACGAAAGCCCCCAGTCGAGGGTAGGAAAAAAACCAACCAACCCAGAAGTCTGGTAGCCCCTTTTCCAGCTAACACATTTTATTCAAACTTTAGCAAGTTGCACAAACACAAAAGTTGTGGGAAACGGGCTACGGCGGGGCTGCTTCTCATTTCTAAAGAAGAGAGATGTCGGCCGCGCACGAGAAGGTTCGGTGTTCCGGATGTGAAAACCACAGTCAAGGTTCCCCACATTTGCCCCCCCCCCCAAAAAAAAAAGCATTTACAGAACGAGAAGAGGAAAAAATAACCACCCAGCAACACGAGCCCATTGTTCTCAACCGGAAAAGGGGGCTTTGGTTCCCCCTCCCCCCCATCCACAGCTGTCTTCTCCAACTTTTTCCGGCTGCCGACAACACCCAAAAACACCCGACAGATGAACGGCTCCCCCCCCACCCCGGTTTAGAGAAAGTGGGGGGAGGGCACATGCTTACAGCTCTTCCGGTTTTCAAAAAGCCCCTTGTTTCCCCCGCCCTGCCCCAAATGGAGCATCTATGCATCTCAGCTTGAATATTAGAATCAGTTTGGTTTAGTGGTTAAATGCACCAGGCTAGAAACTGGCAGACTGTGAGTTCTAATCCCGCCTTAGACATAAAAGACGGCTGGGTGACTTGGGCCGATCACCAGGAGGTAGTGAGTTCTAGTCCTGCCTTAGTCATCAAAGCCAGTTGGGTGACGTTGGGCCAATCACCAGGAGGTGGTGAGTTCTAGTCCTGCCTTAGTCATCAAAGCCAGTTGGGTGACGTTGGGCCAATCCCCGGGAGGTGGTGAGTTCTAGTTCCACCGTAGGCAGGAAAGCTGGCTGGGTGACTTTGGGACAATCACCAGGAGGTGGTGAGTTCTAGTCCCGCCTTAGGCAAGAAAGCCGGTTGGGTAACATTGGGCCAGTCACCAGGAGGTGGTGAGTTCTAGTTCCACCGTAGGCAGGAAAGTTGGCTGAGTGACTTTGGGACAATCACCAGGAGGTGGTGAGTTCTAGTCCCGCCTTAGGCAAGAAAGCCGGTTGGGTAACGTTGGGCCAGTCACCAGGAGGTGGTGAGTTCTAGTTCCACCGTAGGCAGGAAAGTTGGCTGAGTGACTTTGGGACAATCACCAGGAGGTGGTGAGTTCTAGTCCCGCCTTAGGCAAGAAAGCCGGTTGGGTAACATTGGGCCAGTCACCAGGAGGTGGTGAGTTCTAGTTCCACCGTAGGCAGGAAAGTTGGCTGGGTGACTTTGGGCCAATCACCAGGAGGTGGTGAGTTCTAGTCCCGCCTTAGGCAAGAAAGCCGGTTGGGTAACGTTGGGCCAATCACCAGGAGATGGTGAGTTCTAGTCTGTCCTTAGGAATGAAAGCCAACTGGGTAACGTTGGGCCAATCACCAAGAGTGAGTTCTAATCCCACCTTAGTCATCAAAGCTGGTTGGGTGACGTTGGGCCAATAACCAGGAGGCGGTGAGTTCTAGTCCTGCCTTAGCCAAAAAGCCAACAAGGTGACTTTGGTTTCAGACACCAGGATAAAAAATGGTGATAAATGGTTATTTTCAGGGCTGTAACGGTCACTAAAGGAATGGTTGTAAGTCGAGGACTACCTTGAAGGGAGGAAGGTTCTTAAGGAAAAAGAAAGATAGGGAGCTTCGACCACTCAATTCAGTTTCCAAGGGCAAGAAAGCATCAAGATTAGATTCTCCATTTTTGTTGGGAAGGAAATCCTTTTGAGTTGCGTGGAAGGGCCTTGGAGGGGCCGGGGGGACAGGACGGAAACTGTTTCCCATCCTTGTGCAGAAACAAATCCAACATGGGAAAACATGGGAAGTGAGTACATCTAGTTTAATGAAAAGAAGGACTAGGGGAGACAGGATAGCAGTCTTCCAATATCTCAGGGCTTGCCACAAAGAAGAGGGAGTCAAACTATTCTCCAAAGCCCCTGAAGGCAGGACAAGAAGCAACCGAGGGAAACTCATCAAGGACAGAAGCAACCTGGAGCTAAGGAGAAACTTCCTGACAGTGAGGACAAATGAACCAGTGGAACAGCTGGCCACCAGAAGTTGTGGCTGCTCCATCACTGGAGGTTTTCAAGAAGAGACTGGACAGCCATTTGTCTGAAATGGTAGAGGGTCTCCTGCTTGAGCAGGGGGCTGGACTAGAAGACCCTCAAGGTCCCTTCCAACTCTACTGTTCTGTTATTCTGCTTGGTCTACTGGCTGGATCTCTCCTGGATGAGTTTCCATTGAATAAGAGATTAACGCGTTGAATAGGAACTGGGTATGCCTAGTTTAATAAAAAGAAGGACTAGGGGAGACATGATAGCAGTCTTCCAATATCTCAGGGGCTGCCCCAAAGAAGAGGGAGTCAAGCTATTCTCCAATGCACCTGGGGGTAGAACAAGAAGCAACAGGTGGAAACTAATCAAGGAGAGAAGCAATTTAGAACCAAGGAGAAATTTCCTGACAGTTAGAACAATTAATCAGTGGAACGACTTGCCTGCAGAAGTTGTAAATGCTCCAGCACTGGAAATTTTTAAGAAAATGTTGGATAACCATCTGACTGAGATGGTGTAGGGTTTCCTGCCTGGGCAGGGGGTTGGACTAGAAGGCCTCCAAGGTCCCTTCCAACTCTGTTGTTATATATAATAAGAGATTAACAGAGTTGGAAGGGACCTTGGAGGTCTTCTAGTCCAACCCCCTGCTGAAGCAAGAAGCTCTATACCGTTTCAGACAAATGGCTGTGCAATCTCTTCTTTAAAAAGTGATGGAGCACCCGCAACATTTGGAGGCAACCTATTTGGAGAATAGCTTGACCCCCTTCCTCCTCTCTGGGGCAGCCCCTCAAATATTGGAAGGCTGCTCTCCTGTCTCCCCTGGTCCTTCTCTTCACTAGACTAGCCATGATGCCCAGTTCCTGCAACCGTTCATCTTATGTTTTATAGCCTCCAGTCCCCTCATCATCCTGGTTGCTCTTCTCTGAACGCTTTCTAGAGTCTCAACTTTTTAAAAAAATAATATTTATTGAATTTCCAAACATTAAAATACACAGTACAAAAAAAAAAACATGACACAAAGAAAACAAACAAAGGCAAACACATCAAAATTTCAATACTAGTAACAGCTTTTCTACATCGGTATCTCTATCCTAATTAACCTCTTTACACAAATTCTACTTCTATATATCTCTATCTTAACTTACATACTTATTTAGATTATACTTCTATTCACAATTCAATGTCATAACAAATATCCTTTTTATAGTGTGGCGACCAAAACTGGATGCAGGATTCCGCGTTTGGTCTCACTAATACAGTATAAAGCGGTGGTGAAATCCAAATTTTTTTTACTACCGGTTCTGTGGGCGTAGCTTGGTGGGCGTGGCAGGGGAAGGATACTGCAAAGTCTCCATTCCCACCCCACTCCAGGGGAAGGATACTGCAAAATCCTCATTCCCTCCCCACTCCTGGGGCCAGCCAGAGATAGTATTTGTCGGTTCTCCAAATTACGCAAAATTTCCAGTATCCAGTTCTCCAGAACCTGTCAGAACCTGCTGGATTTCACCCCTGGTATAAAGCGGTGCTAGCGCTCCACATAATCTTTGATAGTGAGCGGTTTTTCCAAAGGGAAGGCGGGCTAAACATGCCCTAAATAAAATGCCCACCTAAGCAATCTGTCTGAAGTTGGGTTAAGCCAGCCAACCAGCCAGCCAGATCTTGATTTCCTGTGTTTGAAAACCCAGAATAATAATAATAATAATAATAATAATAATAATAATAATAATAATAATAATAATAATAATAATAATAATAATAATAATAATAATAATAATTTAATTTTTATACTGCCCTTCTCCCGAAGGACTCAGGGCGGTGAACAGGCAGATAAAATAATACCATATATTACAATAAAAACACTCTTTAAAAAACTTATTCAATATGGCCTAAAATTTAAAATACAATACAAAATATAAATAAACCCAAATAAAACCCATATTTAAAAACCCTATTTAAGCCAGTCCTGCTCGGAAGAATAGATACGTCTTCAGCTCGCGGCGAAAGGCTGGACCTTGACAAGCACACAGGAGCAAGCCAAGGAGATCAGGGAAGTTTGCCACCCACGCAGGTAAGGAGATTCCAGCTGGCTCCCAGGATTCGCATCCGATCCTAAGACTGATCGCTCAGCCAGGCCTCAAGGGAAGGTTCCCGGACAAGGTACATGGAGATGCTGGTCCGGCATTAATCAAGAATAACCAACCATCACAGCCAAACAAAAGAGTTGTGGACTCTTAGTAACCCACAGGTAGATTTTTTCCATGGGCACCAGATAGAGGAAGGGGAAGGGCGATTCTGAGTCTCAAAATGTTTCAGATCCTATACTTCCCTTTCTCTGAAAGGGGAATAAAGCTTTACCAAGTTTTCACCAGCTAAAGCAGACCCAGAACTTCCTACCATGTTTCCCCAAAAATAAGCCCTCCCCTGAAAATGAGCCCTCCCCAAAAATATTTAACCGCACGCACAACCGGTCCCCGCCATTTCCTCTGGTTAAGATTAGAGAGAGAGAGAGCTGGAAATCAGGTAAGACGACAAGAGGAGCCCCGTCTTGCTCCGTGCGCCCCCAAACAATAAGACCTCCCTGAAAATAAGGCCGAGCGCTTATTTCGGGGTTCAGAAAAATATAAGACAGGGTCTTATTTTCGGGGAAACACGGTATTTGAAATTATAATCTCAGGCCCATTAAGAAAACAAACAAACAAAAAGAAAATTAGCAAATTCAACCTGTATAGTTCAGGTCACTTTAAGAGGGCTGGACTTCCACTCCCAGAATTCCCCAGCCAGCAATGCTTTAAGATGGGTGGACTTCCCCTCCCAGAATTCCCCAGCCAGCATCTTTAAGAGGGGTGGACTTCCACTCCCAGAATTCCCCAGCCAGCATCTTTAAGAGGGGTGGACTTCCACTCCCAGAATTCCCCAGCCAGCATCTTTAAGATGGGTGGACTTCCCCTCCCAGAATTCCCCAGCCAGCATCTTTAAGAGGGGTGGACTTCCACTCCCAGAATTCCCCAGCCAGCATCTTTAAGAGGGGTGGACTTCCACTCCCAGAATCCCCCAGCCAGCATCTTTAAGAGGGGTGGACTTCCACTCCCAGAATTCCCCAGCCAGCATCTTTAAGAGGGGTGGACTTCCACTCCCAGAATTCCCCAGCCAGCATCTTTAAGATGGGTGGACTTCCACTCCCAGAATTCCCCAGCCAGCATCTTTAAGATGGGTGGACTTCCCCTCCCAGAATTCCCCAGCCAGCATCTTTAAGAGGGGTGGACTTCCACTCCCAGAATTCCCCAGCCAGCATCTTTAAGATGGGTGGACTTCCACTCCCAGAATTCCCCAGCCAGCTTGCTTTAAGAGGGGTGGACTTCCACTCCCAGAATCCCCCAACCAGCCTGCTTTAAGAGGGGAGGACTTCCCCTCCCAGAATCCCCCAGCCAGCCTGCTTTAAGATGGGTGGACTTCCACTCCCAGAATTCCCCAGCCAGCCTGCTTTAAGAGGGGAGGACTTCCCCTCCCAGAATCCCCCAGCCAGCCTGCTTTAAGAGGGGAGGACTTCCCCTCCCAGAATCCCCCAGCCAGCCTGCTTTAAGAGGGGAGGACTTCCCCTCCCAGAATCCCCCAGCCAGCCTGCTTTAAGAGGGGAGGACTTCCCCTCCCAGAATCCCCCAACCAGCCTGCTTTAAGAGGGGAGGACTTCCCCTCCCAGAATCCCCCAGCCAGTCTGCTTTAAGAGGGGAGGACTTCCCCTCCCAGAATCCCCCAGCCAGCCTGCTTTAAGAGGGGAGGACTTCCACTCCCAGAATTCCCCAGCCAGCGTGTTTTAACCTGGATGAACTTCAAGTTGCCTAGTTGCCTGACTACGTGACTCAGTGGCTAAGACACTGAGCTTGTCGATCAGAAAGGTCGGCAGTTCAGCGGTTCGAATCCCTAGTACGGGTCTCCTGCGTTGGACTAGATGACCTCCAAGGTCCCTTCTAAGTCTTGTTACTGTTAAGTCCCAGAATTCCTCCTGCATGCTGCCTGGGGAATTCTGGAAGTTGGAAGTCCAACTTTTTTTTTGCTTATTTGTACCCCATGATTATCATTAAGTGTTGTATCATTAAGTGTTAAATTTGTACCCTATGACCATATTGTAAGTGTAGTACCTTGATGAAAGTGTCTTTTCTTTTATGTACACTGAGAGCAGATGCACCAAGACAAATTCCTTGTGTGTCCAATCACACTTGGCCAATAAAAAATTCTATTCTATTCTATTCTATTCTATTCTATTCTATTCTATTCTATTCTATTCTATTCTATTCTATTCTATTTGCTATTCTAGTCTATTCTATTCTTCTCTTCTCTTTTGTAGCCTATGACTTAATGATATTAAGTATCATTATTTGCAGAATATTTGTGAAAATATTTGCAGATCCCTCGCATCCTGGACATAAACTGTTTCAACTCCTACCCTCAAAACGACGCTATAGAGCACTGCACACCAGAACAACTAGACACAAGAACAGTTTTTTCCCGAAGGCCATCACTCTGCTAAACAAATAATTCCCTCAACACTGTCAGACTATTTACTGAATCTGCACTACTATTAATCGTCTCATCGTTCCCATCACCAATCTCTTTCCACTTATGACTGTATGACTATAACTTGTTGCTGGCAATCCTTATGATTTATATTGATATATTGACCATCATTTGTGTTGTAAATGTTGTACCTTGATGAAGGTATCTTTTCTTTTATGTACACTGAGAGCAGATGCACCAAGACAAATTCCTTGTGTGTCCAATCACACTTGGCCAATAAAATTCTATTTTATTCTATTCTTCTATTCTATTGAATTTGTACCCTATGGCCATCATTAAGTGTTGTAAGTGTTGTACCTTGATGAACGTATCTTTTCTTTTATGTACACTGAGAGCAGATGCACCAAGACAAATTCCTTGTGTGTCCAATCACACTTGGCCAATAAAAAATTCTATTCTATTCTATTCTATTCTATTCTATTCTATTCTATTCTATTCTATTCTATTCTATTCTATTCTATTCTATTCTATTCTTCAAGTAACCAGGACTGAGAAACACTTATTAATCTCTCCTTCAAAAACCAGACGAGAGATTGGAGCCACCGTTTCTGTAGGGAGGCTGCCCCAAAGGACCTTTGACCCCCTCGGGACGTGCTTTTCCTAATATTTAAACACAAGCACAGGTAGCTGCAACTTCCCACCCTTTTTCAGATGGGAGCACACACATTGAGCTTTTTCGTGGGCCAGTATCCACATTCCTTGCCTCAAGCCAAGGATGTACCAAGTTCAGACATGAATTAAAGTTTACGAAACCTCAATGACTGGTTTCACGGAGCCTGCTGGTTCAAAACGAAACGAGACACTTTCAGGCTGGGTCTGAGGTAGGAAACCAGGCACTGGGGTGGCGGGGGCGGCAGGTGGGTGGGCTTCACAAAATACAGGTAGTCCTCAGGTTACAGCAATACATTGAGTGACGGTTCACAGTTGCAACGGCAGTGAAAAAGTGACTTATGGCCACCTCGAAGCCACCTTTTTGAAAAGGCAACTGGATTTCGATTTTGTTTTTTCCTTAAAGAAGATATTTCGCTTGTCATCCAAGAAGAAGGAATCATGGATGGAAATTGACCAGGGAGAGATTCAACCTGGAAATAAGGAGGAATTTTCTGCCAGTGAGGACAATCAATTGATGGAACAGAAGTTGCCTTCGGAAGTTGTGGGAGCTTCATCACTGGAGGCTTTCAAGAAGAGACTGGAGTGCTGTTTGTCAGAAATGGTATAGGGTCTCCTGCTTGGGCGGGGGGTTAGACTAGAAATCAGGGGTCTCCAACCTTGGTCCCTTTAAGACTAGTGGATTTCAACTCCCAGAGTTCCTCAGCCAGCTTTGCTGGCTCAGGAATTCTGGGAGTTGAAGTCCATAAGTCTTAAAGGGACCAAGGTTGGAGACCCCTGGACTAGATGACCTATAAAGTCCCTTCCAACTCTGTTATTTTATTGTATTCTGCTTTGCTGGCTGGGGAATTCTGGGAGTTGAAGTCCTCCAGGCTTAAAGCTGCCAAGGTTGGAGAGCTCTGACCTAGATGACTGAGAATCTCTGTAGACATTTGACTTATGACCATTTTTCACACTTACGTCTGTTGAAGCATCCTCATAGTCAGGGGATTCAAATTCAGACGCTTGGCAACTGAGTCCTATTTATGACGGTCGCAGCATCCCGGGCGGGGCGGGGGTGGGGGGTGGGGGCGCTGTCACCTTTTGCGACCTTCTGCCAAGCCGAGTCAATGAGGAAACCAGCTTCACTTAGCAACTGCGATCCTGGCTTAAACTGCATGGATTCACTTAACAACTGTCCTGCTTAGCGACCCTTTGGTACGGCCATGAACGACTCACGGGGCATCCAGAAGGCGCCTCGTGGTGCAAGGGGCCAGAATGGGATGGCACCTGGCATGCTAGCTGGGCTGGCGGGGAAAACAAGGAATCAGGGCTAAGCCCAGTTTTGAGGCAGATTCAAACCAACGTGAAAGGCTTCAGAAAAACGGAGATGATGTTTAAGAGACCTTGGATGCTCTCTGAGCTGGGTGGTTTCCTTGCAGGCGTTTCATGAGCCAGCTAAGGAACATCATCAAGGCTAGAAGGGGGCGGGGGCTTTGCTCTTTGTTTATATGCAGTAGCTTGCCCTGAGTAAACAGGGAGCAAACCCCACGCTCCTCGGCATTGATGTTACCTAGTTTTGGACTAAAACATCTGCAAGGAAACCACCAAGTTCAGAAAGCAGCAAGGCCCCCAGAGTTGTTCTTCTCTTCCTCCTTTCTGCAAACCCCCTCTCCCTTCTAGCACTGATGATGTTCCCTAGTTGGGTCGTGAAAGGTCTGCAGGAACACAACTAAGTTCAGGGAGTTCCAAGGACCCCACAGTCCTCCCCCTCCTCTCCCCTCCTCTTCCTCCCCCCTCCTCCTCTTCCTCCTCCTCTTTGCAAACCCCCCTCCCTTCTAGCACTGATGATGTTCCCTAGTTGGGTCATGGGATGTCTTCAAGAAAACAGCAGAGCTCAGACAACACCAAGGATCTCACAGCCACCATCCTCCTCCCCTGCTTCTTCTCTTCTCCCCAAATCCCCTCCCTTCTAGCACTGATGATGTTCTCTAGCCGGGTCACGAGACGTCTAAAAATGCAACCCAGCTCAGAGAGCATCAGGGATCAACCCGGAGCTACCAATATTCTCTTCCGATGAACCTGAGAGCAGAGGCTGAAGGAACCAGCTGTTTTTGACTCCGGAGGAGGATGGCGATGATGGCTGTGGCTATGACCAGTGGTGGTAGGAGTGGGGGGAGCAGAAGACGTGCGTTGGCGTAGAAAACCATCTGAGAAACCAAAATTATGGGGTGGCTCTGTGATATTTTGCTTGACAGGAAGAAGGAACAAGGAAAACATTTATAGAGCAAAAGACGAGTGTCATGAATGGTTAAATTCCGAATATTCTGCAATGAGAAGAAGACTTGGACTAGATTTGGCCTCCAAAGCTTGGCAGAACTTTAATTCGTTCGGTGCCATCAAATTCAACCTGAACCATGATTGACCATATGGGCATCTGCTCCATATTTAGGTGGGATCTTGCTCAATAGTAGTAGCTATGAGTAGTAGACTTGTGGACTTCAACTCCCAGAGTTCCTCAGCCAGCTTTGCTGGCTGAGGACCTCTGGGAGTTGAAGTCCACAAGTCTTTAAAAAGCTAAGTTTGCAGACCCCTGCCTTAACTCGTCATAGCTGGCTGAGGAACTCTGGGAGTTGAAGTCCACAAGTCTTAAATGAGCCAAGTTTGCAGACCCCTGCCTTAACTCCTCACAGCTGGCTGAGGAACTCTGGGAGTTGAAGACCACCAGGCTTAAAAAAGCCAAGGTTGCAGACCCCTGCCTTAACTCGTCATAGCTGGCTGAGGAACTCTGGGAGTTGAAGTCCACAAGTCTTAAATGAGCCAAGTTTGCAGACCCCTGCCTTAACTCCTCACAGCTGGCTGAGGAACTCTGGGAGTTGAAGTCCACAAGTCTTTAAAAAGCTAAGTTTGCAGACCCCTGCCTTAACTCCTCATAGCTGGCTGAGGAACTCTGGGAGTTGAAGTCCACCAGTCTTAAATGAGCCAAGTTTGCAGACCCCTGCCTTAACTCCTCATAGCTGGCTGAGGAACTCTGGGAGTTGAAGTCCACCAGTCTTAAATGAGCCAAGTTTGCAGACCCCTGCCTTAACTCCTCATAGCTGGCTGAGGAACTCTGGGAGTTGAAGTCCACCAGTCTTAAAAGAGCCAAGTTTGCAGACCCCTGCCTTAACTCCTCATAGCTGGCTGAGGAACTCTGGGAGTTGAAGTCCACAAGTCTTAAATGAGCCAAGTTTGCAGACCCCTGCCTTAACTCCTCACAGCTGGCTGAGGAACTCTGGGAGTTGAAGTCCACAAGTCTTAAAAGAGCCAAGTTTGCACACCCCTGCCTTAACTCCTCACAGCTGGCTGAGGAACTCTGGGAGTTGAAGTCCACAAGTCTTAAAAAGCCAAGTTTGCAGACCCCTGCCTTAACTCCTCAGCTGGCTGAGGAACTCTGGGAGTTGAAGTCCAAGTCTTAAATGAGCCAAGTTTGCAGACCCCTGCCTTAACTCCTCACAGCTGGCTGAGGAACTCTGGGAGTTGAAGTCCACAAGTCTTAAATGAGCCAAGTTTGCAGACCCCTGCCTTAACTCCTCACAGCTGGCTGAGGAACTCTGGGAGTTGAAGTCCACAAGTCTTTAAAAAGCTAAGTTTGCAGACCCCTGCCTTAACTCGTCATAGCTGGCTGAGGAACTCTGGGAGTTGAAGTCCACAAGTCTTAAATGAGCCAAGTTTGCAGACCCCTGCCTTAACTCCTCACAGCTGGCTGAGGAACTCTGGGAGTTGAAGTCCACAAGTCTTAAAAGAGCCAAGTTTGCAGACCCCTGCCTTAACTCCTCACAGCTGGCTGAGGAACTCTGGGAGTTGAAGTCCACAAGTCTTTAAAAAGCTAAGTTTGCAGACCCCTGCCTTAACTCGTCATAGCTGGCTGAGGAACTCTGGGAGTTGAAGTCCACAAGTCTTAAATGAGCCAAGTTTGCAGACCCCTGCCTTAACTCCTCACAGCTGGCTGAGGAACTCTGGGAGTTGAAGTCCACAAGTCTTAAATGAGCCAAGTTTGCAGACCCCTGCCTTAACTCCTCACAGCTGGCTGAGGAACTCTGGGAGTTGAAGTCCACAAGTCTTAAAAGAGCCAAGTTTGCAGACCCCTGCCTTAACTCCTCACAGCTGGCTGAGGAACTCTGGCAGTTGAAGTCCACAAGTCTTAAAAGAGCCAAGTTTGCAGACCCCAGTCTTAGTGGACAACCACTTACCGTGTTTCCCCGAAAATAGGACCCTGTCTTATATTTTTTTGAACCCTGAAATAAGCACTCGGCCTTATTTTCGGAGAGGTCTTATTATTTTGGGGCGCATGGAGCAAGACGGGGCTCCTCTTGCCGTCTTACCGGATTTCCAGTTCTGTCTCCCTAACTCTAACCAGAGGAAATGGCGGGGACCGGCTGCAAACGCAGTTAAATATTTTCGGTGGAGGGCTTATTTTAGCGCATGCGTTTAAAAGCCCAATTGGGCTTCTTCTCCAGGGAGGTCTTATTTTCGGGGAAACAGGGTAAAAATAGGAGCCAGCCGGGACCTGGCAGATCATCTAGTCCAGGGATTCTCAAACTACGAGCCCCGCGGGGCGGATACGGCCAGCCGAAGCCATTAATCTGGAGCGCGTGGGACGATGAGGCTGCCCCACCCATATTGCCACACCTACCCGTTGGCCCCCACCCGCCTTCTGGAGGTGGATGGGTGGGGGCATGGAGGCCTCAGGAGGCCAGAAACATGCCCGGGTTTTGTTTTGTTTTTGCATTCTCCGAAGACTCAGGGCAGCTTACACTATGTCAAGCAATAGTCTTCATCCATTTGTATATTATATACAAAGTCAACTTTTATTGCCCCCAACAATCTGGGTCCTCATTTTACCTTTTGGGTGGTTTTGGGTGGCAGAGTGGTACTGTTACCCTCCCCAGCCTCCAGAGAGAGGGAGGGAGGGAGGGAGGGAGAGAGCGAGACACACACACACACACACACACACACACACATACAGAAGTCCCTCACCCGTCCCCCAAGGCAGCCACATCCCTTCACTAACTTCCTTTCCACCCCTAGGAGCGTAACAAATTAAAGTTGAATTTGTGTGCATTGTTTAATGGACTGCTAAATTAGCCACGCCCACCCAGTCACTTGACCACCCTAGCCATGCCTACCCGGCTGGTCCGGTCCTCGTCCCCCACCCCAGTCCGAGGGACCGTGAATTGGGCCCCTGTTTTAAAAAGTTTGAGGATCCCTGATCTAGTCCCACCGCCCCGCCCAAGCAGGAGACCCGACACCATCTCTGACGGAAGGCAGTCCAGTCTCTTCTTGAAAGCCTCCAGCCATGAAGCTCCCACAACTTCTGAATAACAGAATAATAACAGAGTTGGAAGGGACCTTGGAGGTCATCTAGTCCAACCCCCACACACCCATTTCTGACCGATGGCAGTCCAGTCTCTTCTTGAAAGCTTCCAGCCATGAAGCTCACACCACTTTAATTAATTCAGAATAGATCCGGAAGGGACCTTGGAGGTCTTCTAGTCCAACCCCTCCCCCCCCCCGCTCAAGCAGGAGAAAACCTATGCCATTTCTGAGGGTCTCCTGCTTGAGCGGGCGGGGTTGACTAGATGACCTAGAAGGTCCCTTCCAACTCTGTTAATCTGTCTGTTAACAGAGTTGGAAGGGACCTTGTAGGTCATCAACTCCAGGGGTAGATGACCACTTGAAGACTTGTGGACTTCAACTCCCAGAATTCCTCAGCCAGCAAAGTATTCTGGGAGTTGAAGTCCACAAGTCTCAAATTTGCCAAGGTTGGAGAGCCCTGATCTAGTCCAACCCCCTCCCCGCCCAAGCAGGAGATCCAGACCGAGGGCAGCCCAGTCTCATCTTGAAAGCCTCCGGGGATGAAGCTACCACAACTTCACAACTGAGCCGTGGTGGCTCAGGCTGTAAGATAGCCTGTTATTAAAACACAGCTGCCTGCAATTACTGCAGGTTCTAGTCCCACCAGGCCCAAGGTTGACTCAGCCTTCCATCCTTTATAAAGTAGGTAAAATGAGGACCCAGATTGTTGGGGGGGCAATAAGTTGACTTTGTAAATATACAAATAGAATGAGATTATTGCCTTACACACTGTAAGCCGCCCTGAGTTTTCGGAGAAGGGCGGGATATAAATGTAAATTAAATAAATAAATAAATAAATAAATAAACTTCTGAAGGCAACTTCTGAAGACAACAAGTGGTCAAAATTGGCAATGCTTTATCAAATCCTGTTCCTGTCAAGTGTGGCGTTCCTCAAGGCAGCGTCCTTGGACCAACACTTTTCATACTATACATTAATGATCTTTGTGACCATATCACAAGTAATTGTGTTCTCTTTGCTGACGATGTCAAACTATTTAACACCACAGACAATGCATCTATCATTCAAAACGACCTTGATCATCTAACTGCTTGGTCTAAAACTTGGCAACTCCAAATCTCAACCAGGCAATGCTCAGTCTTACATATTGGAAAAAAGAACCCAAACACTAAGTACATACTTGATGGACATTACCTTACAGATGACCCCCATCCCGTTAAAGACCTTGGAGTTTTCACGTCAAATGATCTAAGTGCCAAAGCCCACTGCAAATACATAGCAAAAAAAGCTCTAAGAGTTGTAAACCTAATCTTGCGTAGCTTCTTTTCCAAAAACACCACACTTCTAACCAGAGCATATAAAACATTTGCTAGACCAATTCTAGAATACAGCTCGCCTGTTTGGAACCCTCACCACATCTCTGACATCAATACAATTGAACGTGTCCAGAAATATTTTACAAGAAGAGTTCTCCATTCCTCTGTAAACAACAAAATACCTTATCCCACCAGACTTGAAATCCTAGGCTTAGAAAACTTGGAACTCCGTCGCCTTCGACAAGACCTAAGTTTAACTCACAGAATCATCTATTGTAATGTCCTTCCTGTTAAAGACTACTTCAGCTTTAATTGCAATAATACAAGAGCAACCAATAGATTTAAACTTAATGTCAACCGCTTTAATCTAGATTGCAGAAAATATGACTTCTGTAACAGAATCATCAGTGCTTGGAATACTTTACCTGACTCTGTGGTCTCTTCCCATAATCCTAAAAGCTTTAACCAAAAACTTTCTACTATTGACCTCACCCCATTCCTAAGAGGACCATAAGGGGCGTGCATAAGCGCACAAACGTGCCTACCGTTCCTGTCCTATTGTTTTTCTTTTCTTCTTCCTATATATATATAGATGCTTATACCTCCCAATATTTACTCATATATATGTTTATATACTATAAAATCTTTTTATATGATGTTGTGAAAAAATAAATAAATAAAAATAAATAAACTTCTGTTCCACGGGGTTGATTGAGTTGGAAGGAAGGAGAAGATCATCTCACCAAGCTGGAGCAGCAAACCCACACCCACCAACGGTCCCACCACGAAACAGATGTGCAATTATAAGGTTGACCAATTGTGCAGTGTTTGTTTCCACCAGAGGCAGGGAAAAAAACACACCGCTCCGTGTTCGGGATAAAAAAAAAAAAAACGCAAAGAAATTGCACGCCGTAGCGTGTAATCATAGAACATGGGCAGACAACCACAACCATCTGAGAAAACACAGCGCGAGGCGGCAAGCGCCAGCACGAGGTGGTGCGCGTCCCCACGCCTTGGCGACGATAGGAAAAACAGCCTTGCAGGAATCACAAAGGAACATAATAGACTTGAAACGGGAGGTATTTTTGTTGGGCATCCTACTGGAAAAATATGACAAAAAGATTGGCATGTATCTGGTCTGGCACATATTAAACGCAACTAGAATTGTATCTGCACAACAACGGAAAAATGATGAGATTTCGTCCGAGGGGGAATATAATTGAGAAAATATTAGAATGTGCAGGAATGGATAGATTAACGCTCGCTATTAAGGTTAAAGAAGAAACTGAATATTTTTTGATATGGGATATATTCTATCAATGGTTAGCCCAGGGGTCTGCGAACATGGCTCTTTTAAGACTTGTGGACTTCAACTCCCAGAGTTCCTCAGCCAGCAAAGTCCACAAGTCTTAAAGGAGCCAAGTTCGCTGACCCCTGGGCTAGAAAATAGAAACAGACGTTAGAAAGGAGGAGATATAAAAAGAGGAAATGTTAATGTGGAGGGCTGTTAAAGAAGAGGATGTTAAGTATTATTGTTATTATATTATTATATTATGGTGATGAATACTGCAACAAATATGTGGCCTATGATTGTTTAAAAATAACTGTACCCAGATCACACACTGTTTAATGGAAATTGAATGTTATATAAATAAAACAAATAAAAACTTGGGGGGGGGGAAGGGAATCGCAAGTTCCTAGGAAATCCTCGACTAAACAGTTCGCTTAGTGACTGTTTGAAGTTATAACGGGACTGAAAAAAAGATGCTCAGGAGCGTTTTTCACACGACCAGTGCAGTATCGCCAACATCCAGATGCTTGGCCATTGACTCGTATTTATGACGGTTGCAACGTCCCGAGGTCACGTGATCCCCTTTGGCGGCCTTCTTGCGAGCGGTGAGGAAGCCAGATTCACCTAACAACCGCGTGACTCTAACCTGGTAGTGGTTCACTTAACGACTGTGGCAAAAAAGGTTGTACCAAATGGGGCAAAAAAATTCACAGAACAACCGTCTCGCTTAGCAACAGAAGTTTTGGGCTCCGTCCATTTCTGGTCATAAGTCGAGGACTACTTGTGTATGACACCTATATAAAGATGCTGCTTCAGGCAGTGGTCACCAACCAGTGGTCCGTAGACCACTGGTGGTCCGCGAGAAAATTCTGGTGGTCCGTATAAAAATTATTTGCATTTTTATATTGCACTAAATACTATTTATCTTTTTAAAAAATTCATATGAGTGGTACGCGGGATTTAAAATTATGAATTTAATGGTACCCGAGGTCCAAAAGGTTGGTGACCCCTGGCTTCAGGAAACATTTGACCAACTGGGAGCTGAACAGAGTTGAACTTAGCTACCGTGTTTCCATGAAAATAATTTTTGCTCCAAAAGTCACATTAGGGCTTATTATCTGGCTAGGTCTTATTTTCAGGGAAATATTTACGTTGTTTTGATATTGATTGATGAAGGTTGGATATTAAAAACTATGTACTTTATTCAAGAACAAACACTAACACAATCGGAAATTTCTGAGAACTCTAGGAGTGGAATGGTCTGATATATAATGGATTGGAAGAAAGTATCTTCTTTGTCTCTGGAAGGGGAGTGGAGGTTTTAAGGAGTGATTATGGATTATGATTTGTGCTATATTTTAATTTTTATTGTTAGTTTTATACCCTGTATTCGGTTCTGGGAAGTCCCGGGGGGGTGGGGAGGAAGGGAAGGAGGGGAGGGGATGAGGGTAGAAAATGGATTGATACTTAATGTACAAAGATGATTGAAGATGTATAATCAATGTAAGATCGGAGCTGCCTGGCTACCACTTCAGAATGATGTGAAAGAAGGAAGTAGAAGAGAGAAGGAGGTAGGAAAGAGAAGAGGAGGAAGAGGAAAGGAAGGAAGAGGGATAGAAGAGGGAGAAGAAAGGAGTAGGGAGGAAGGAGGAGAGGATGTAGATAAGAGAGGGGGAGGATGGTTGTGGAAAGTAGAAGAAGGTAGAGAAGGAGAGTAAAAGGAAGGGGGTGGTGACCGGGCAGATCCGATTAATTGTATATGATGGTACATTAAATATGTTATTGGATATGTTATTGGATAAGAATGTTAAAATAAAACTTTTTTAAACAAAAAAAAAAGATTGGAGCGGTTCACATTAAGCTTAAATCTATTGTGTGCTCGTGTATTGTTGCAACTGAAGCTGAAGTTGTCTTCGACAGGAAGGACATTGTAATAGATGATTCTATGAGTTAAACTCAGGTCATGTCGAATACGGTACTAAATGTGTTTGTCCAGCTGACAATCTTAACTGGGGCTTATTTTTGGGGGTAGATCTTATATTAGAAGCATCCTGAAAAATCACACTAGGGCTTATTTTCCAATTGACTCTTATTTTCAGAGAAACAGGGTAGCACCATGATGGCGAACCTATGGCATGTATGCTAGAGGAGGCATGAAGCGCCCCCTGTGAGCACGTGAACCGTCGCCCCAGTTCAGCCCCGCCACGCATACACACGCACCTCCCACTGGCCAACTGGTCTTTGGGTCTCTACTGCACATGCGCAGGGGGAGGGGCATATGCAGGGGTTTGTGCGTGCATGTGGGGGGGGGCATGTGCGTGGGGTACGTGGCCATGCACAGGGGCCGCACCCATGTTGCAATTTGGGGGTTTGGCCTCGCGTATGCGCAATCGGGGATGCATGTGCTTTGGGCTGGGGTAGTAGATCAGATAAGATCCAACCTCAGATCCTAGTCCAGCTCACTCTGTTTACGCCTGGATCCTTTGATTTTCCTTCTATGGATGTTTTAATCTTTAATGTTTCTAGCTATCTTGTCATTTATTATTGTTATTTATTCATGTTATTTATTATGCCGCCCATCTCCCTTTTTGTTAGGTGACCCGACCCGGGGTAGCTTCCAAGTTATAAAATCCCCAAAGCTTCGACCAAAGACTATCTACTGCTGACCTCACCCCATTCGTAAGAGGTCCGTAAGGGGCGTGCATAAGAGCACCAGCGTGCCTACCGTTCCTGTCCTAATGTTCCCTTTGACTGTATCCAATTCGTATGGTTATCTTCATGCTTATACTTATATATACGGTTGTGTTTGACAAATAAATAAATAAATAAAACAAGTAGAAAAATAATTAAAATATTAAAAACACGAAAACGGCACTCATTGAGATTCTAAAAACGGTAACCCTTCAGAAACATCAAACTATTTATGCACCCTGTAACCCAGCCAGAAACTGATCAAGGAGAGAAGCAACTTAGAACTAAGGAGAAATTTCCTGACAGTTAGAACAATTAATCAGCGGAACGACTTGCCTCCAGAAGTTGTGAATCCTCCAACACTGGACGTTTTTAAGAAAATGTTGGATAACCATCTGACTGAAATGGTGTAGAGTTTTCCTGCCTGGGCAGGGGGTTGGACTAGAAGGCCTCCAAGGTCCCTTCCAACTCTGTTGTTGTTATTGTTATTGTTATTGCTTGATGGTGAGATGAGCAGCAAATAAATTTATTAAATAATACACTCATATTCACACACCAGGGAGGACGAAAGCAAGGGGTTGGACTAGAAGACCTCCAAGGTCCCTTCCAACTCTGTTATTCTGTTCTGTTTGTTTTCTGAAAGCGAAAAATCTCTGAGAATATTCAAGGGAGAAATGGAGGAACTCTTCGAAACACGGCTGCTTGTAAGCTTCTGAAGGAAAAAAAAACAACCCATGGCTGCCAGAAGATGGGAATCGGAGTTTTGTTCCCAGATCTGGCAGGAAATTCTTAGTCTTATTTTTATTTTTAAACCGTCCTTCAGATGTCATTTGTTCCCTGGTGCTACAGACCCGAGAGTTGCTAGCACTGCAAATCCTGAGACGGTTTTCCTCCCCGTTGTGAACAAATTTGAGAAGACAGGAAAGGAGCGACGGGAACAGAAGGGCTGAGAATCCCATGGGAAAGGCACTGCCAGCCGCACCCGGATTCTGCCCACTCCTGCAATCGTGGCGCATGGGTTAGCCCAAAACGGCTTCATTCTCAGCCACAGCTTTCCTCAAAACCATCCTGCCCTGGCCCAGAGACCGTACTCTACACCATTCAACTGTTGTGGTTGTTGTTTTTTAAAAAATGTGACTTTTTCAAAACAAACATCCGGCTGTCCTTTTAAAACTGGGGTTATATTAAGCCACAGACCTGGTGCTGTGCCACGCTTACCCTGTTTCCCCCAAAATAAGACATCCCCTGGTGATAAATCCAATCGGGCTTTTGAGCGCATGGCAATAAGGCCGAGCGCTTATTTCAGGGTTCAAAAAAATATAAGACAGGGTCTTATTTTCGGGCAAACACGGTAGGTAGGTAGATAGGTAGGTAGGTAGGTAGGTAGGTAGGTAGGTAGGTAGGTAGGTAGGTAGATAGATAGATAGATAGATAAATAGATAGATAGATAGATAGATAGATAGATAGATGACAGATGGTTGGATATATAGATAGATAGATAGATGGATGGATATATAGATAGATATAGACAGACGAGAGAGAGATGATGGATGGACGGATGGACGGACAGACAGATAGATGACAGATGGATGGATTGATGGATAGATATAGATGAGAGACAAATGAGATAGATAGATAGATAGATAGATAGATAGATAGATAGATAGATAGATAGATAGATAGATAGATAGATAGATAGATAGATACCCTGTTTTCCCCAGAATAAGACCTCCCCTGGTGATAAGTCCAATCGGGCTTTTGAGCGCATGGCAATAAGGCCGAGCGCTTATTTCAGGGTTCAAAAAAATATAAGACAGAGTCTTCCTTTCGGGGAAACACGGTAGGTAGGTAGGTAGGTAGGTAGGTACATAGATAGATGACGGATGGATATATAGATAGATATAGACAGATGAGAGAGGGATGATAGATGGATGGATGGACAGACAGACAGATAGATGATAGATAGATAGATAGATAGATAGATAGATAGATAGATAGATAAGATAGATAGACAGACAGACAGACAGACAGACAGACAGACAGACAGAGATACCCTGTTTCCCCCAGAATAAGACACCCCCTGATAATAAGCCTAATCGGGCTTTTGAGCGCATGGCAATAAGGCCAAGCGCTTATTTCAGAGTTCAAAAAAATATAAGACAAGAGTCTTATTTTCGGGGAAACACGGTACATAGGTCTGCAACCAAGAAGCAAAGTGTACCGCTATTTTTTTATGACATGGGATTGAATCCAATTTCTGAACCATCCAAAATAAAGTACAGATTAGGTGAGACCTGGTTCAAAGACAGTAACTCTGAGAGGGACCTTGGAGTCCTAGTGGACAATCACTTAAATGTGAGCCAGCTGTGTGTGGCAGCTGCCAAAAAAGTTAATAAAGTCCTAGTTGTATAAACAAGAGGCATAGAATCAAAATCAGGTGAAGGATTAGCACCGCTTTATAAAGCCTTAGTAAGGCCACACCTGGAATGCTGCATCCAGTTTTGGTCACCATATTATTAAAAAAAAAAGATATTGAGACTTTGGAAAAAGTGCAGAGAAGAGCAACTAAGAGAATTAAAGGCCTGGAGACAAATGGGTAAGAAAGTTTGCAGGATTTGGGATTGGCCAGTCTAAAGAGAAGGACTCGGGGGGACGATAGCAGCATTCCAGTATTTGAGGGGCTGCCCCAAAGAAGAAGCGGGGTGTGTGTGTCAACCTGTTCTCCAAAGCACCTGAAGGCAGAAGAAGAAGCAACAAATGGAAATTGATCAAAGAGAGGAGCAATCTGGAATTAAGGAGGGATTTCCTGACAGTGAGGACAATTCACCAGTGGAACAGCTGGCCACCAGAAGTTGTCTCTGAAGGTTTTCAAGAAGAGACTGGACAACCACTTGTCTGAAATTGTATAGGTTCGTCTGCTTGAGCAGGGGGCTGGACTAGAAGACCTCCAAGGTCCCTTCCATATTCTATTCTATTCTATTCTACTCTACTCTATTCTACTCTACTCTGTTCTAAATTGAGCATCTTCACGAGGATATTGGTAGCAAGCTAAACAGGGTTATCTATATAGAATAGAATACAGAGCTGGAAGGGACCCTGGAGGTCCTCTAGTCCAACCCCCTGCTCAAGCAAGAGACCCTGGGCCCGGACCATTTCAGACAAGTGACTGCCCAGTCTCTTCTTGAAAGCCTCCAGTGACGGAGCACCCGCAACTTCTAGTGGCAAGCCGTTCCACTGACTGATTGTTCTGTCAGGAAATTCAAAAAAACCTCTCAAAGGGAACCCCAGCTAGGTGGCTCTTTTAAACCTGAGCATGAAGGCAGACTTAGGGCCTGACCAAGATAAATTTTGAAGGCTGCCTCTGTACATCTGTAGCATCTGTAGACTTCTGAATCTACGGCGGTTTTCGGCTGAGCGCCACGTTAGATTTCCTGCACTCACAGCTGGGTGATCTTGTTGCTAAAGGCGGTTTCGTGATCCACCTGAACCTGAACCTAATAAGGTCCCACTGGATGCATCAAGTTACCAAGTTCGCTTGGTTCGCTTGGTTCGCCAGTTGAGGTTCGCCTTCCTTGACCGGGATGCCTTATGCACGGTCACTCACGCTCTGGTTACGTCTAGGCTGGATTATTGCAATGCTCTCTACATGGGGCTGCCCTTGAGGTGCACCCGGAGGCTACAGTTAGTCCAGAATGCGGCTGCGCGAGTGGTAATGGGAGCCGCTCGTGGCTTCCACGTGACATCGCTGCTCCGTAGCCTGCACTGGCTTCCTGTAGTCTTTCGGGTGCGCTTCAAGATTTTGGTTACCACCTTTAAAGCGCTCCATGGCTTAGGACCCGGGTACTTACGAGACCGCCTGCTGCAACCCTATGCCTCCCACCGACCCGTACGCTCTCACAGAGAGGGTCTCCTCAGGGTGCCGTCCGCCAAACAGTGTCGGCTGGCGGCCCCCAGGAGCAGGGCCTTCTCTGTGGGAGCATCGATGCTCTGGAATGAACTTCCCCCTGGCTTACGTCAAGTGCCTGATCTTCAGACCTTCCGTCGTGAGCTCAAAACATATTTATTCATTAAAGCGGGACTGGCATAATTAGCGATGAATTTTAATTGGGTTTTCTTAATATTTAAAAATTTTAAATCTAAATTTTTAATTATTAGCCTTTATAATTTGCTTTTTTTAAATGTTGTTTTAACTGTATATATTTCGTTTTATTTTGGCTGTACACCGCCCTGAGTCCTTCGGGAGAAGGGCGGTATAAAAATTTAATAAATAAATAAAAATAATAATAATAAATAAAAATCAAAGGAAGATGCCCAATGGCTTCACACAGAGTGGGAAGGGGCCCTGGAGGTCTTCTAGTCCAACCACCTGCTCAAACTGAGATCATTTCAGACAAGTGGCTGTCCCGTCTCTTCTTGAAAAACTCCAGTGATGGAGCACCCGCAACTTCTGGTGGCAAGCAGTTCCACTGGTTGATTGTCCTCACTGTCAGGAAGTTTCTCCTTAGGTCCAGGTTGGTCCTCTCCTTGGTCAGTTTCCATCCGTTGCTTCTTCTCCTGCCTTTAAGGGCTTTGGAGAATAGTTTGACACACACACACCCCGTTTTCTTTGGGGCAGCCCCTCAAATATTGGAAGACTGCTATCATGTCACCCCTGGTCCTTCTCTGTTAGAGGAGACATTCTTTTTTTTTTTGTTTTGTTTACATTTATACCCCGCCCTTCTCCGAAGACTCAGGGCGGCTTACAGTGTATAAGGCAATAGTCTCATTCTATTTGTATATTTTTTTTACAAAGTCAACTTATTGCCCCCCCAACAATCTGGGTTCCCACTTCCTGCAATGGTTCTTCATAAGTTTTAGCCTTCAACCCCGAATCAACTTGGTCGCTCTGGAAGCAGATCACCGGAGATCTTTCGAGAAGTTTTTTTTTTTTTTAATCATTTATTCTTGTCCCATGTTCATTATTTTTATAAATAAAGGCGGCAAAGATGCACCTTCCTTCCTCCTCCTAGAAGAGAGAAAGAGAGAGAGAAAGGAAGGAAGGAAGGAAGGAAGGAAGGAAGGAAGGAAGGAAGGAAGGAAAGAAAGAAAGAAAGAAAGAAAGAAAGAAAGAAAGAAAGAAAGAAAGAAAGAAAGAAAGAAAGAAAGAAGAAAGAAAGAAAGAAAGAAAGAGAAAAGGAGGAAGGAAGAAAGAGGAAGAAAGAGAGAAAGCAACTAAGAGAAAAAGGAAGGAAAAGAGAGAGGGAAGGAGAAAGGAGGGACGGAGGGATGGAGGGAGAGAGAGAGAAAGGAAGGAAGAGAGAAAGGAAGGAAGGAAAAGAGAGAGGGAAGAAGGAAGGAGGGAGGGACGGAAGGATGAGGGAGAAAGGAAGGAGGGAGGGAGGGATGGAGGGAGAGAGAGAGAAAAGAAGGAAGGAAGGAAGAGGAAGGAAGAGAGAGGAAGGAAGGAAGGAAAAGAGAGGGAAGAAGGAAGGAGGGAGGAACGGAGGGAGAGAGGGAGAGAGAAAGGAACGAAGGAAGAAAGAGAGAGAGAAAGGAAGGAAAGAAGGAAAAGAGAGAGGGAAGAAGGAAGGAGGGAGGAACGGAAGGATGAGGGAGAAAGGAAGGAGGAGGGAGGGATGGAGGGAGAGAGAAAGGAAGGAAGGAAGGAAAAGAGAGAGGGAAGAAGGAAGGAGGGAGGGAGGGAAGGAGGAAGGAGGAAGAAAGGAAGGAGGGAGGGAGGGATGGAGGGAGAGAGAGAGAAAAGAAGGAAGGAAGGAAGAGGAAGGAAGAGAGAGGAAGGAAGGAAAAGAGAGAGGGAAGAAGGAAGGAGGGAGGGACGGAAGGATGAGGGAGAAAGAAAGGAAGGAGGGACGGAGGGATGGAGGGAGAGAAAAGAAGAAGGAAGAAAGAGGAGGAAAGAGAGAGGAAGGAAGGAAAGAAGGAAGGAAGGAAGGAAAAGAGAGAAGGAAGAAGGAAGGAGGGAGGGATGGAGGGAGAGAGGAAGGAAGGAAGGAAGGAAGGAAAGAGAGAGGAAGGAGGGAGGGACGAAGGATGGAGGGAGAGAGGAAGGAAGGAAGGAAGGAAGGAAGGAAGGAAGGAAGGAAGGAAGGAAAAGAGAGAGGGAAGAAGGAAGGAGGGAGGGACGGAGGGATGGAGGGAGAGAGAAAAGAAGGAAGAAAGGAAGAAAGAGGAAGAAAGAGAGAGAAAGGAAGGAAGGAAGGAAGGAAAAGAGAGAGGGAAAGAGGGAGGGACGGAGGGATGGAGGGAGAGAGGAAGGAAGGAAGGAAGGAAGGAAGGAAGGAAGGAAGGAAGGAAGGAAGGAAGGAGTCCAAAACGGAAGAGATGCTAATTGTTGCGCCCACCAGTTTGCCGCCTGCCCATTTGTCCAACAATGTGAACGATGCAATTAACCGACCGTGTATTTTAACTTCCAAATTGTGCGGGTTTCGCCGAGGCCGGCCGGGAACCCAGCAATTCCCACACAGAGATGGCATTGTGCTTTTTCTCCTCTTGCCTGGGCCCAGCCCAGATGGCGATTTTCGATAAGCGGCGCAGCCCGAGCCACGGCAGAGAGAGAGAGAGAGAGAGAGTGTGTGTGTGTGTGCACACGTGTGTTCTCACAATGTCCCTTTCTCTCTCCTTTCGGAGCATCTGCCAAACATTTTACGCCTAACAGTAGTTGGTGGGTTTGTTTGGTTTTTGTTTTTTTTTTTTAAAAAAGAAGAATTTCTCCCCGATTCCACCGTCATGTGCAAGTCATTACTCACAACACTCTCCACCCTGCTGCGGAAAAGAGAAAAGAAGAGAAAGACGCACACACAACAACCACATCCTCTTGGCAAGCACGGGGCGGCCTCACCGGACCTGAACCTCGGAGAGGTTTTTTTCCTGCACGCTCCAAACACCAGGCCTGAAGCCGAAAGCCAGGATTAAGCCAGCATCTTCAAGCCAGCATCATCCAGAAGGAGAATTCCTAAGCCAGCAAAAATATCGCCTTGGACTAAATTCTTTGCATTACTCCAAAAAAAAAACAAAAAAACCCCAACAACACAAAAACCTTGGACTTTGGTTGTAAATCTATGAGGAATTTAAAGATGCAAAAAGGAGAATATTTGGCACCTTGGGGTTGAAAGGAGGGGTCTTTGGTGGGTGGTTTTCTTGCAGACGTTTCATGACCCAAGTAGGTAACAGCATCAGTGCTAGGAGGGGAAGTGGGGTGTGTGTGGAGAGGAGGAAGACCAAGGTTGCATCAAGGACCCCATAGTCACCTTCTTCCTTCTCCTCCTCCTTCTGCTCCCCCTCCTTCTCTTACTCTTCCTCCTCCTCCTCTTCTGCAGATCCCTCTCCCTTCTAGCACTGATGATGTTATCTAGTTGGGTCATGAAACGTCTGCAAGAAAACCACCAAGCTCAGAGAGCTCCAAGGACCCCACAGTCACCCCTCCCTTCTCCTCCTCCTCCCCTTCCTTCCTTCCTTCCTTCCTTCCTTCCTTCCTTCCTTCCTTCCTTCCTTCCTTCCTTCCTTCCTTCCTTCCTTCTAGCACTGATGATGTTATCTAGTAGGGTCATAAAAGTCTGCAAGAAAACCACCCAGCTCAGAGAGCATCAAAGAATCCATAGTCCTTGTCCTCCTCCTCCTCCTCCTCCTCCTTGCACACTACACTCCCTTCAAGCATTGATGATGTTCCCTAGTTGGGTCATGAAATGTCTACAAGAAAACATCCAAACTCAGAGAGCACTAAAGACCCCACAATCTTTTTCCTCCTCCTCCTCCCTTCCAGCACTGATGATGTTCCCTAGTTGGGTCATGAGACGTCTGCAAGAAAACAACCCAGTTCAGAGAGCATCAAAGAATCCCTCAGTTTTTCTCCTCCTCCTCTTCTCCACAAATCCCATTTCCTTCCAGCACTGATGACGTTCCCTAGCTGGGTCATGAAACGTCGGCAAGAAAACCACCCAGCTCAGAGAGCACCAAGGACCCCACAGTCCTCCTTCTATCCCCTCCTCCTCTCCTTTCTCTTCTTCCTCCTCCTATCTTCCTGCTTCTTTACTCCACAAACTCCACTCCCTACTAGCACTGATGATGTTTCCTAGTTGGGTCATGAGAGGTCTGCAAGAAAACCACCAAAGCTCAGAGAGCACCCAGGGACCCCCTCAATTCCACCCTGAGCCGCAGATCTTCTCTTTTATTAGTTTGAAGTTTACAAAGGCCTGTTTAATAGGGAAACCCAGTTTTCCCCCCCTGAGCGTTTTTCTCAGCCCAACAAATTCACGCAGCCTTGGCTGGAAACTGTCTTAGAAGCTGTGGGATGTTTTTTGAAGAGGAGAACTTTCATTCCTTCGGTGGAGGAGGCAGGAGGGTGGGAGAATTTCTTTAACTTCTGGGCTCCGCTGTGTTTTTCCATTGTTTGATGGCAATCGTATGGCTTCTCCTCCCTTTCTCAAAACAAGCCCATCTTCAGCGACTTGCAAGAAAGGAAGAATAGCAGGAGAACAATCGATTCCAAACAGGAGAAATCCGTCCAGGAAAATAACTTGAAAACCAGCTGCAAAGGCAACTGAATGGAGTTCCAGCTGCTATGGATATTCTCAACTCTTGCTGTGGTTTCCTTGCTTTTTTCTACAACACACTTGAGTTAAAATTTCATTTTTTTTCCCCTGCAAAGGTCGTCATTCTTACCTAGGAGGCTTCGCAACGTAGACAACTCCCTTTCGAGATGCCCCATATATATTTGCTTTCTGAGGTTTTCGCGGGTGTTTGTATGTAGGTCTTTGGTTATTCGGGTTTTCTCCCGCGTAAAATTGGAAGTGTCTTGACGACGTTTCGACGAAGTCTCATTCGTCATCTTCAGGCTTCAGCTTCGTGCTTCTGGGAGCAATGTGTGATTGCAGCTGTTTCAAATCCCCGTGCAACTCAGACTAATCTGAGCACAACAAGCCCCCACCCAAACAGGACACCCCCCCATCCAATCAGAGCACAAAAAAACTCCCATCCAATCAGAGCACAGCCAAGCTTCCACCCAATCAGTTCAAACCCCCACTAGCAGTTAAAAAGGGAGAAACAGCTGCAATCACACATTGCTCCCAGAAGTACGAAGCTGAAGTCTGAAGATGACGAATGAGACTTCGTCGAAACGTCGCCAAGACACTTCCAATTTTACGCAGGAGAAAACCTGAATAACCAAAGACCTACATATATTATATATATATATATATATATATATATATATACTGGTAGTCCTCGATTTACGACAACAACTTAGCCCAGTGGTCTGCAAACTTGGCTCTTTTAAGACTTGTGGACTTCAACTCCCAAAATTCCTCAGCCAGCTTTGCTGGCGGAGGGACTCTGCGAGTTGAAGTCCATAACATAACATAACATAACATAACATAACATAACATAACATAACATAACATAACATAACATAACATAACATAACATAACATAACATAACATAACATAACATAACATAACATAACATAACATAACATAACATAACATAACATAACATAACATAACATAACATAACATAACATAACATACTAACAGAGTGGGAAAGGACCTTGGAGGTCTTCTAGTCCAGCCCCCTGCCCAGGCAGGAAACCCTACACCATCTCAGTCAGATGGTTATCCAACATTTTCTTAAAAATTTCCAGTGTTGGAGCATTCACAACTTCTGCAGGCAAGTTGTTCCACTTATTAATTGTTCTAACTGTCAGGAAATTTCTCCTTAGTTCTAAGTTGCTTCTTTCCTTGATTAGTTTCCACCCATTGCTTCTTGTTCTACCCTCAGGTGCTTTGGAGAATAGTTTGACTCCCTCTTCTTTGGGGCAGCCCCTGAGATATTGGAACACTGCTATCATGTCTCCCCTAGTCCTTCTTTTCATTAAACTAAACATACCCAGTTCCTGCAATCATTCTTCATATGTTTTAGCCTCCAGTCCCCTAATCCTCTTTGTTGCTCTTCTCTGCACTCTTTCTAGAGTCTCAACATCTTTTTTACATCGTGGCGACCAAAACTGGATGCAATATTCCAAGTGTGGCCTTACCAGGGCCATATAAAATGGTATTCAATGGCTTCTCTCCTTGATTAGTTTCCACCCATTGCTTCTTCTCCTGCCTTCTGGTGCTTTGGAGAATAGCTTGACCCCCAAATCTTCTTTGTGGCAGCCCCTCAAATATTGGAACACAGCTATCATGTCTCCCCTAGTCCTTCTTTTCATCAAACTAGACGTACCGAGTTCCTGCAACCGTTCTTCATATGTTTTAGCCTCCAGTCCCCTAATCATCTTTATTGCTCTTCTCTGCACTCTTTCTAGAGTCTCAACATCTTTTTTACATCGTGGCAGCCAAAACTGGATGCAGTTTTAAAAGTCTTAAAATCTTAAAAGAGCCAAATTTGCAGACTCCTTACTTAGCTCAACATTTCTGTGGCTGGAGCCATCGTTTTGTCCCATTTTACGACCTTTCTTGCCACCGTTGTTAAGGGAATCCCTGCACCTATTAAAAGTAACACGGTTGTTAAGGGAATCCGGCTTCGCCCATTGACTTGGCTTGCCGGAAGGTCAACGGTCAATGGGGAAGCCGGATTCACTTAACAACCGTTGGACTAATTTAACAACTTGCAGGGATTCCCTTAACAACGGGGGGCAAGAAAGGTCGTAAAACAGGGCAAAACTCGCTTAACTGATTTCTCACTTAGCAACATAAATTCTTGGCTCAGTTGCGGTCGTATGTCGAGGACGACCTGTACAGTCCATCCATGCTGCTTTCTTAGTAACAATATTGAATTTTTTTCCGGCCTTCTAGAACGCTCTTTCACCTCTCCCTTCTGCATTGCAGGTCGTCCTCGACTTACAACAGTTCATTTAGTGACCGTTCGAAGTTACGACGGCACTGACAAAAGTCACTCATGACCGTTTTTCACACTTGCGACCGTCGTAGCATCCCTGTGGTCACATGATCGAAATTCAGACGGTTGACAACCGATTCATATTTATGACGGTCGCAGGGTCCCGGGGTCACGCAATCCCCTTTGGCGACCTTCTGACAAGCAAAGTCAGTGTGGACACCAGATTCATTTAACGACCACGTGACTGACTTCGCAACCGCAGCAGAGTCACTTAACGACCGTGGCAGGGGAAGGTTGTCATGGGCCTCTGGTGGCTCAGACTGTTAAGACAGTCTGTTATTAACAGCAGCTGCCTGCAATTACTGCAGGTTCAAGTCCCACCAGGCCCAAGGTTGACTCAGCCTTCCATCCTTTATAAGGTAGATAAAATGAGGACCCAGATTGTTGGGGGCAATAAGTTGACTTTGTATATAATATACAAATAGATGAAGACTATTGCTTAACACAGTGTAAGTCGCCCTGAGTCTTCGGAGAAGGGCGGGATATAAATGCAAATAAATAAAAAAGAAGGAGGAGGGAGGGAGGGAAGGAAGGAAGGAGGGAAAGAAGGAAGGAAGAAGAAAGGAGGGAAGAAGGAGGGAGGGAAGGAAGGAAGAAGAAAGAGGAGGGAGGAAAGAAGGAGGGAGGGAGGGAGGGAAGGAAGGAAGGAGGGAACGAAGGAAGAAGAAAGGAGGGAGAAAAGAAGGGCCTCTGGTGGCTCAACGGACTAAGACAGTCTGTTATTAACAGCAGCTGATTGCAATTACTGCAGGTTCAAGTCCCACCAGGCCCAAGGTCGACTCAGCCTTCCATCCTTTATAAGGTAGGTAAAATGAGGACCCAGATTGTTGGGGGCAGTAAAAATTGACTTTGTATATAATATACAAATGGATGAAGACTATTGCTTGACATAGTGTAAGCCACCCTGAGTCTTCGGAGAAGGGCGGGATATAAATTCAAATAAATAAAAAAGAAGAAGGAAGGAGGGAGGGAGGGAGGGAAGGAAGGAGGGAGGGAGGGAAAGAAGGAAGGAAGAAGAAAGAGGAGGGAGGAAGGAGGGAGGGAAAGAAGGAAGGAGGAAAGGAAGGAGACAGAGAGGAGGGAGGAAGGAAGGAAGAAGAAAGAGGAGGGAGGAAAGAAGGAGGGAGGGAGGGAAGGAAGGAAGGAGGGAAGGAAGGAAGGAAGAAGAAAGGAGGGAGGAAAGAAGGGCCTCTGGTGGCTCAACAGACTAATGCAGTCTGTTATTAAGAGCAGCTGCCTGCAATTACTGCAGGTTCTAGTCCCACCAGGCCCAAGGTTACTTGTGGTGCTGGTGGTGACCCAAGGTACTTACGGGACCGCCTGCTGCTACCGAATACCTCTCACCGACCCGTGCGCTCTCACAGAGAGGGACTCCTCAGGGTGCCGTCGGCGCGACAGTGTCATCTGGCGACACCCAGGGGAAGGGCCTTCTCTGTGGGGGCTCCCGCCCTCTGGAACGAGCTCCCCCCAGGACTTCGTCAACTTCCGGACCTCCGAACCTTTCGCCGCGAGCTCAAAACGTACTTATTTATCTGCGCTGGACTGGGTTAGTTTTTTAAGTTATGGGTTTTTAATGGTGATTTTATAGTTTAGGGTTTTATATCGGTCGTCTGACCGGCTTTTAGTTTTAAATTGGTCGTTAAATATTTCATTTTAAATGTATTTTAAATTTATTGTGTACCTATGTGTTTTAATAGGCTGTACACCGCCTGAGTCCTTCGGAGAAGGCGGATATAAATGCAAATAAATAAAAAGAAGGAGGAGGAGGAGGAAGGAAGGAAGGAGGAAAGAAGGAAGGAAGAAGAAAGGAGGAGGAAGGAGGAGGAAGGAAGGAAGGAAGAAGAAAGGAGGGAGGAAAGAAGGAGGAGGGAGGAGGAAGGAAGGAAGGAGGGAACGAAGGAAGAAGAAAGGAGGGAGAAAAGAAGGGCCTCTGGTGGCTCAACGGACTAAGACAGTCTGTTATTAACAGCAGCTGATTGCAATTACTGCAGGTTCAAGTCCCACCAGGCCCAAGGTCGACTCAGCCTTCCATCCTTTATAAGGTAGGTAAAATGAGGACCCAGATTGTTGGGGGCAGTAAAAATTGACTTTGTATATAATATACAAATGGATGAAGACTATTGCTTGACATAGTGTAAGCCACCCTGAGTCTTCGGAGAAGGGCGGGATATAAATTCAAATAAATAAAAAAGAAGAAGGAAGGAGGAGGAGGAGGAAGGAAGGAGGAGGAGGAAAGAAGGAAGGAAGAAGAAAGAGGAGGAGGAAGGAGGGAGGAAAGAAGGAAGGAGGAAGGAAGGAGACAGAGGAGGGAGGAAGGAAGGAAGAAGAAAGAGGAGGGAGGAAAGAAGGAGGAGGAAGGAAGGAGGGAAGGAAGGAAGGAAGAAGAAAGGAGGGAGGAAAGAAGGGCCTCTGGTGGCTCAACAGACTAATGCAGTCTGTTATTAAGAGCAGCTGCCTGCAATTACTGCAGGTTCTAGTCCCACCAGGCCCAAGGTTACTTGTGGTGCTGGTGGTGACCCAAGGTACTTACGGGACCGCCTGCTGCTACCGAATACCTCTCACCGACCAGGCGCCTCACAGAGAGGGACTCTCAGGGTGCCGCCGACAGTGTCATCTGGCGACACCCAGGGAAGGGCCTTTCTGTGGGGGCTCCCCTCTGGAACGAGCTCCCCAGGACTTCGCCAACTTCCGGACCTCCAACCTTTCGCCGCGAGCTCAAACGACTTATTTATCTGCGCTGGACTGGGTTAGTTTTTAAGTTATGGGTTTTAATGGTGATTTTATAGTTTAGGGTTTTATATCGGTCGTCTGACCGCTTTTAGTTTTAAATTGGTCGTTAAATATTTCATTTTAAATGTATTTTAAATTTATTGTGTACCTATGTGTTTTAATAAGGCTGTACACCGCCCTGAGTCCTTCGGGAGAAGGGCGGTCTAGAAATCTAATAAATAAATAAATAAATAAATAAATAAAGGTTGACTCAGCCTTCCATCCTTTATAAGGTAGGTAAAATGAGGACCCAGATTGTTGGGGGGGCAATAAGTTGACTGTATATAATATACAAATGGATGAAGACTATTGCTTGACACACTGTAAGCCACCCTGAGTCTTCGGAGAAGGGCGGGATATAAATTCAAATAAATAAAAAAGAAGAAGGAAGGAGGGAGGGAGGGAGGGAAGGAAGGAGGGAGGGAGGGAAAGAAGGAAGGAAGAAGAAAGAGGAGGGAGGAAGGAGGGAGGGAAAGAAGGAAGGAGGAAAGGAAGGAGACAGAGAGGAGGGAGGAAGGAAGGAAGAAGAAAGAGGAGGGAGGAAAGAAGGAGGGAGGGAGGGAAGGAAGGAAGGAGGGAAGGAAGGAAGGAAGAAGAAAGGAGGGAGGAAAGAAGGGCCTCTGGTGGCTCAACAGACTAATGCAGTCTGTTATTAAGAGCAGCTGCCTGCAATTACTGCAGGTTCTAGTCCCACCAGGCCCAAGGTCGACTCAGCCTTCCATCCTTTATAAGGTAGGTAAAATGAGGACCCAGATTGTTGGGGGCAATAAAAGCTGACTTTGTATATAATATACAAATGGATGAAGACTATTGCTTGACATAGTGTAAGCCACCCTGAGTCTTCGGAGAAGGGCGGGATATAAATTCAAATAAATAAAAAAGAAGAAGGAAGGAGGGAGGGAGGGAGGGAGGGAAGGAAGGAGGGAGGGAGGGAAAGAAGGAAGGAAGAAGAAAGAGGAGGGAGGAAGGAGGGAGGGAAAGAAGGAAGGAGGAAAGGAAGGAGACAGAGAGGAGGGAGGAAGGAAGGAAGAAGAAAGAGGAGGGAGGAAAGAAGGAGGGAGGGAGGGAAGGAAGGAAGGAGGGAAGGAAGGAAGGAAGAAGAAAGGAGGGAGGAAAGAAGGGCCTCTGGTGGCTCAACAGACTAATGCAGTCTGTTATTAAGAGCAGCTGCCTGCAATTACTGCAGGTTCTAGTCCCACCAGGCCCAAGGTTGACTCAGCCTTCCATCCTTTATAAGGTAGGTAAAATGAGGACCCAGATTGTTGGGGGGGCAATAAGTTGACTTTGTAAAAATATACAAATGGATGAAGACTATTGCTTAACACAGTGTAAGCCGCCCTGAGTCTTCAGAGAAGGGCGGGATATAAGTGCAAATAAATAAAAAAAACCGGGGGGGGGGGACTCACTTAGGAACAAATACATTTTCGGGTTCCATCGTGGTCACAAGTCACAATGGAATTGTACAGCCCTGGGATCTCCTGGTGGTTTCCCTTCCACTGGCAACTGAGCTCCTGGAGCTCAGCCCAAGTTGCTTAGCAGCTTGAAGGCACCTCGAGCAACGTTTTAAACCTGGGAGTTGCATGTGTGCGAGTGACACACTTACAATTCTTGCACCTGGTCCCCAGTGCGTGAGTTCTATAGAAACCGGGAGAGGATTCGGTCGCAAACACCTGTCGACTCAAAACTGACCCGACGGGAAAGGCTGGACGCCAGAGGCTTTGAGGAGTCTGGAAAAAGAGGTTTAGCCAGCCGTCACCCTGCCAGGCCAGGAAGGCTCCGGGTCTCCTAGGGGGGCTGCCTGGAAGGTTTGGCTTTCAATGGGACTGGAAGCACCGGGTGGGGGGAGGGGGGGGCTTTCCGGAAAGGGTGGGCAAATTGAGAAGACCGATAAAGGAGAATAGTTTAGCTAGATGGTTGAAATGAGGGGTCCTTGGGGGTTTTCTTGCAGGACGTTTCAGGACCGGAACTAGGGAACATCACCAGTGTTGCAAGGGAGGGGAGTGTGTGGAGAGGAAGAGGAAAACAGAAGGAAGAGGAAGGAAAGGAGGAGGAGGGAGGACTGTGAGGTCCTCGGTGCGCTCTCAGTTTGGTTGATTTCTTGCAGACGTTTCATGACCCACCTAGGTATCATCATCAGTGCTAGAAGGGAGTGAGGTATGTGGAGAGGAGGAGGAGGAGGAGGAGGAGGAGGAGGAGGAGGAAGACGACTTTGGGGTCCTTGGTGCTCTCTGAGCTGGGTGGTGTTCTGTCCCCCCACCTCAGTCCGGGAGACACGTGAACTGACTCAATTAGCCGGCAATTTAGTCCACGGCAGCTATCAGCTCTGGCAGCAAACCAGCGATCGTCTGCCAAGGTTTCCTTTATCTTCCCTGATGCCGGCGTCACAGAAGTTCGTTACCGGAGCAACCAGGAAGTCAGGAACAAACAGCAATCCAGGCCAAATGCTCAGTCAAATAGTTCAGCTCAAGTGTTCTCCAGTCAGTTTGTTTTGTCCGTCACGAAGTAGTAGAGCAGCCCCTCCTGCTTTTATACCCTGTGGGTTGTGGCTCCGTGACTCAGCACTCTCTAGGCCTGCCCCACCCCTTCTTCTGTTCTTCCTGCCTCTCTTGTCTACGAAACCTGGGATCTAACCAGGACTGATTGTCCACAGCTGGGTCTGGAAGCGTTGCCTGGGCGGGGGGAGATACAGGAGACAGAGGCCTCGTCACCTCCTCCACCTGGCCTGCCTCTGGCTCCTGGAGCTGAGCCAGAGAGGCCGGCCCTGCAGAGGGGAGCCCTGACGGCCCTTCCCCCTCACTCTCTGAGTCACTTTCTGGCAGGGGGCCAGGCCCGGGGCGGGGGCTGGAGCCACAACAGGTGGTTTTCTTGCAGACATTTCATTACCCAAGTAGGTAACATCATCAGTGCTAGGAGGGTGGGAGGGAGGGAGGAAGGCAGGCAGCCAGGCAGGCAGGGACGGAGGAAGGAAGTGGGAGAGGAGGAGGAGGAGGAAAAAGAGGCTCTGCTGGGCCAGCCGCCCTCTGAGCCAAAGAGCCACGGCTGCCTGTCCTCCACCCATGCTTCCCTCCCAGCCCCGGGGCTGAGCTGCAGCCACAGGCTCAGCAGGGGCCGGTTGCAAAGCCCAATTAGCGGCCATCCCTTAATGGGATTAGCCAATTAGCAGCTCAGGCAGAAGAGCCCTTCCGAGGGGACCTTTGCAGAGGTGGGTTTCAGCAGGTTCTGACCGGTTCTGACGAACCCGCTGCGGAAATTTTGAGTCGTTCGGAGAACCGGTAGTAAAAATTCTGACTGGCTCTATCTATTCTCTGCCTGCCGAGTCCCAGCTGATGGGGAGGAAATGGGGATTTTGCAATATCCTTCCCCTGCCACACCTACCAGTCCATGCCACGCCCACCAAGCCACGCCCACAGAACTGGTAGTAAAAAAAATTGAAACCCACCTCTGGATCTTTGGCCAGGCCCCGGTTGTGCCTGGCAGCTTGATCCCATGGGGGCTGCGTGAGGGAGGGGAGGGGGCTTCAGGAACAAACCCTCCCACCCCTGGCTCTGGCTACTAGAGGTAGCCCTTTTTTTTTTTTTTAAATTTGAATTTAAATCCCGCCCTTCTCCGAAGACGGAGCGGCTTACACTGTGTTAAGCAATAGTCTTCATCCATTTGTACATTATATATAAAGTCAACTTTTATTGTCCCCAACAATCTGGGTCCTCATTTTACCTACCTTATAAAGGACGGAAGGCTGAGTCAACCTTGGGCCTGGTGGGACTAGAACCTGCAGTAATTGCAGGCAGCTGCTGTTAATAACAGACTGTCTTAGCAGTCTGAGCCACCAGAGGTCCTTGACTTACCACCATTGGTTCAAAGTTACACCAGGATTGGGAAAAGATGACTTGCAACTGGTCCTCCTATTTATGACTGTTGCCACATCCCCACTTGGCAGCTGGCGTGCATTTACGACGGATGCACTGCCCGTTTTGTCTGTGTGTGTGTTTGTGACGTGATCACCGTTCGTAACCTTCCCAGCCGGTTTTCCGACGAGCAAAGTCAATGGAAGGGAGCCAGATCCACTCAATGACCGGGTGATTCACTTAACAACGATTCGCTGAACAGCCGTGGGAAAAAAAAAAAAAGGTTATAAAACGGGGCGGGGGGGCACCATTCCCTTAACTGCCTTGCTTTAGCAATGAGAATCTTGGTCCCAAGGATGGCCGTAAGTGGAGGACTGTCTATACCCAGGGATCTCCAACCTTGGCAACTTTAAGCCTGGAGGACTTCAACTCCCAGAATGGCCAGTTTAATTCGCTCCAGATTCAACGGGACTTGGATACGAATGAGTTTGGAAGGCACCAAATTTGGGGGAACCTTCAATGATCAAAGGTGAGATTTTGCACATCCACCGTTTTTGGCCTTGAAAAGCTAACACTGCCAACTAACTGGCCCAGGACCATTTTGTGTGGGTGTGTGGGGGTGTCACTCTGGAAGTAATTGAGAGACTGAGATAAGACACACACACACACACCCCTACCTGTCTGCTTCTTGTTTTTTTCCTGGCTGTCTTGGTTAATTTTTAAGCCAATTCTGGCATCAATATTTATTATCTTTTCGTCGGAGGTTCTTACCTGGCATTCATTTATTTATTAAATTTTCTATGCCCACCCCACCCTAACCCATCCCTCGCCAAGAGACGCCTCTGGGCAGCTTACAACCAAGTAAAAACAAAGTTAAAATCTTCAAATAATCAAATTAACATTAAA
This sequence comes from Ahaetulla prasina, assembly GCF_028640845.1. Taxonomy (NCBI): domain Eukaryota; kingdom Metazoa; phylum Chordata; class Lepidosauria; order Squamata; family Colubridae; genus Ahaetulla; species Ahaetulla prasina. Next base: position 2,533,327 of record NC_080539.1, read on the forward strand.
ACGCTAACATTAAAAACACCAGGTAGTCCTTGACTTAGGATTACAGCCCAGCATTTCCATTGCTCAGCGTGGCAGCTGTTAAGTGAGATTTGCCCCATGTTACGGCCTTCCTTGCCGCCGTCGTTAACTGACTCACCCCAGTCATTAAGTGAACCACATGGCCGTTAAGTGAATCTGTCTTCCCCATTGACTTTGCTTGTTGGAAGGTTAGAAGAGGGGATCATGTGACCCTGTCATAAATACGAGTCCGTTGCCAAGCGTCTTCATTTTGATCACATGACCACAGGGGGACACTGCCACGGCCGTAAGTGTGAAACCCAGTCGTCCCTTTTTTCGGTGGCGTTGTAACTTTGAACGGTCACTAAACGAACGGTTGTAAGTCGAGGACTACCTGCAAAACATCTTTGACTTGGTTTGAAGCTGGCATCATCTAGTCCAGGGGTCTCCAATCTTGGCAACTTTAAGCCTGGCGGACTTCAACTCCCAGAATCCCCCAGCCAGCAAAGCTGGCTGGGGCATTCTGGGAGTTGAAGTCCGCCAGGCTTAAAGTTGCCAAGGTTGGAGACCCCTGGTCTATACTGCTTCCATTCCAGGTGGGCTTCAATTGGAATTTGTTAGGCTCCGTTTTAACTTGGAACGGTCACTAAATGGACTGCCGTAAGTCGAGGACTACCTCGTATGTTCACCACCTTGATTTTTAAAAATAAGGAAGCAGGGATACAAGAAAAAAAAAGGAAGGAAGGAAGGAAGGAAGGAAGGAAGGAAGGAAGGAAGGAAGGAAGGAAGGAAGGAAGGAAAGGAGAGGGAGGGAGGGAGGGAAGGAGAGAAAGAGGAAGGAAGGAAGGAAGGAATAATAGGGCCTCTGGTGGCTCAGCAGACTAAGTCTGTCTGTTATTAACACAGCTGCTTGCAATTACTGCAGGTTCAAGTCCCACCAAGCCCAAGGTTGACTCAGCCTTCCATCCTTTATAAGGTAGGTAAAATGAGGACCCAGATTGTTGGGGGCAATAAGTAGACTTTGTATATAAATATACAAATGGATGAAGGCTATTGCTTGACATAGTGTAAGCCGCCCTGAGTCTTCGGAGAAGGGCGGGATATAAATGCAAATAAAAAATAATAATAATAACAGAGTTGGAAGGGCCCCTGGAGGTCTTCTAGTCCAGGGATCCCCAACCTTTTGGTCCTCAGGGACCACTAAATTCATAATTTTAAATCCCACGGACGACTAATATGATCTGCTGGGTGGGTATGGCTAGGTGGTCATGTGACTGGGTGGGTGTGGCCAACTCAATGTCACTCGTGTGGAGGGCTGCCTTGCCAGCCTCTTCTCGCCCCTCCCCTCCCAGCCCCTCCTCGCCCCCCCACCTGGGCTCTTTAGAGCCCCAAAAGGAAGCAGTTCTTGGAGCTAAGAAGCCACCACGAGAAAGAGTTGGCAAAACAGCTCAGTTCAGATTGGATCTGACCGAGAAGGAGGCTCAGCAGAAGCACCTCACTGAGGACTAGGAGCATAGGCTTTCCAAGCAGAGGGAAGGCCTGCGGGAGTGCAAGGCCAGGTACTTCCCCCAGGACTTCGTCAACTTCCTGATCTCCGGACCTTCCGCCGCGAGCTGAAGACGTATTTATTCTTCTGCACAGGATTGGCATAGAATTAGTTTTAATATTTGTAATTTTAAATGGGTTTTATGGTTTATGTATTTTAATTCAGGGGCCAAATTTAATAAGTTTTTTTAGTACTGTTTTTATTTATATTGTATCTATTGATTGTTGATTTTATCTGGCTGTGCACCGCCCTGAGTCCTTCGGGAGAAGGGCGGATATAAATGCAAATAAAAATAATAATAATAACAGAGTTGGAAGGGCCCTGGAGGTCTTCTAGTCCAGGGATCCCCAACCTTTGGTCCTCAGGGACCACTAAATTCATAATGACTAATATGATCTGCTGGGTGGGTATGGCTAGGTGGTCATGTGACTGGGTGGGTGTGGCCAACTCAATGTCACTCGTGTGGAGGGCTGCCTTGCCAGCCTCTTCTCGCCCCTCCCCTCCCAGCCCCTCCTCGCCCCCCCACCTGGGCTCTTTAGAGCCCCAAAAGGAAGCAGTTCTTGGAGCTAAGAAGCCACCACGAGAAAGAGTTGGCAAAACAGCTCAGTTCAGATTGGATCTGACCGAGAAGGAGGCTCAGCAGAAGCACCTCACTGAGGACTAGGAGCATAGGCTTTCCAAGCAGAGGGAAGGCCTGCGGGAGTGCAAGGCCAGGTACTTCCCCCAGGACTTCGTCAACTTCCTGATCTCCGGACCTTCCGCCGCGAGCTGAAGACGTATTTATTCTTCTGCACAGGATTGGCATAGAATTAGTTTTAATATTTGTAATTTTAAATGGGTTTTATGGTTTATGTATTTTAATTCAGGGGCCAAATTTAATAAGTTTTTTTAGTACTGTTTTTATTTATATTGTATCTATTGATTGTTGATTTTATCTGGCTGTGCACCGCCCTGAGTCCTTCGGGAGAAGGGCGGTATAAAAATTAAAATATTATTATTATTATTATTATTATTATTATTATTATTATTATTATTATTATTATTATTATTATTATTATTATTACCGGCGCCTGGAGGCTCAGCGGGCTGAGATGGTCAGCCAGTTCCAGGCCATGATGCAGTCCCACTGGAACGAGGCCCTCCAGCCTTCGTCCAGAGCCCCACACCAGGAGGCTGAAGCAGACCCCGAGTCAGAATTTTTACCCCCCCCTCCGACCCACACAAAGAGACCCCGAAGGGGGAGACTCTCTGCAGCAACACAAACCTTCATTGCACGTATCCGATCCAGGGGCCGTAGTTTGAGGACCCCTGATTTAGTGCAATATAAAAAAAAATGCAGATAATTTTTCTGCGGACCACCACAATTTTCTCACGGACCACCAATTTATTTTATTTATTTATTTGATTTGATTTGATTTTTATACCGCCCTTCTCCCGAAGGACTCAGGGCGGTGCTAATCCAACCTCCTGCTTAGGTGAAAAGCCGGCTGAGGGTCCCATTTAATCCCTCCCCTCTTAATGCAGAGGAGGAGGGTCTGTTTCTACATGCCCCCTGCCCTAAGAGAAGGTGTCCAGGGATGGGTTCCGAAAGGCATGCCTCCTTGAGATCCGGTATGCTGCCGTTTCAGTTTTGATTTGCTTCCAGAAAAGGGCCGGCCCGTCTCAAGAGCTACAGGTGTGTCGGAGTCAAAGATAAGACTTTGCCCAGGATGGCCTGTCCCGTTTAGAAATCTACAGGTGGTCCTCGACTTACGACCACAATTGAGCCCCAAATTTCTGTTGCTAAGCAAGACATGTGTCAAGAGAGTTTTATCCCATTTTGCGACCTTTCACGCCACAGCTGTGAAACACAGTGAAGTGAAAAACTGCCGTTGTTACAGTTAGTGACAACGGTTGTTAAGTGAATCCGGCTGCCTCATCGACTTTGCTGGTCAGAAGAAGGTCACTAAAGGGACACTGCGACCGTCATAAAATGTGAACCGGTTGCCAAATGTCTACATTCTGATCTTGTGACCACTGGTTGAGATGCTGCAATGCTCGTAAGTGTGGAAAACATTCATAGGTCACTTTTTTTCCGGCGCCCCTGTAACTTTGAACGGCCACTAAATGAACTGTTCTATTCTTTGTTAACAGAATAACGGAAGGGGCCCTTAGAGGTCTTCCAGTCCAACCCCCTGCTCAAACAGGAAAGCCTCTATCATTTCAGAGACAGGGTTGTCCAATCGCTTCTTAAAACCCACCAGCGTTGGTGCACCCAAAATGTCTTGTGGCAAGTCGTTCCACTGATTAATTGTTAGGTGACAACTTCCTCAACTCCGGAGGCTGAATTAATAATAATAATAATAATAATAATTTAATTTGTATACCGCCCTTCTCCCGAAGGACTCAGGGCGGTGCTAATCCAACCTCCTGCTTAGGTGAAAAGCCGGCTGAGGGTCCCATTTAATCCCTCCCCTCTTAATGCAGAGGAGGAGGGTCTGTTTCTACATGCCCCCTGCCCTAAGAGAAGGTGTCCAGGGATGGGTTCCGAAAGGCATGCCTCCTTGAGATCCGGTATGCTGCCGTTTCAGTTTTGATTTGCTTCCAGAAAAGGGCCGGCCCGTCTCAAGAGCTACAGGTGTGTCGGAGTCAAAGATAAGACTTTGCCCAGGATGGCCTGTCCCGTTTAGAAATCTACAGGTGGTCCTCGACTTACGACCACAATTGAGCCCCAAATTTCTGTTGCTAAGCAAGACATGTGTCAAGAGAGTTTTATCCCATTTTGCGACCTTTCACGCCACAGCTGTGAAACACAGTGAAGTGAAAAACTGCCGTTGTTACAGTTAGTGACAACGGTTGTTAAGTGAATCCGGCTGCCTCATCGACTTTGCTGGTCAGAAGAAGGTCACTAAAGGGACACTGCGACCGTCATAAAATGTGAACCGGTTGCCAAATGTCTACATTCTGATCTTGTGACCACTGGTTGAGATGCTGCAATGCTCGTAAGTGTGGAAAACATTCATAGGTCACTTTTTTTCCGGCGCCCCTGTAACTTTGAACGGCCACTAAATGAACTGTTCTATTCTTTGTTAACAGAATAACGGAAGGGGCCCTTAGAGGTCTTCCAGTCCAACCCCCTGCTCAAACAGGAAAGCCTCTATCATTTCAGAGACAGGGTTGTCCAATCGCTTCTTAAAACCCACCAGCGTTGGTGCACCCAAAATGTCTTGTGGCAAGTCGTTCCACTGATTAATTGTTAGGTGACAACTTCCTCAACTCCGGAGGCTGAATTAATAATAATAATAATAATAATAATTTAATTTGTATACCGCCCTTCTCCCGAAGGACTCAGGGCGGTGAACAGGCAGATAAAATAAAAACGATACATTTCAATAAAAACAATATTTAAAAAACTTATTCCAATAGCTTAAATTTAAAATACAATACAAAATATAAAATAAACCCCAATAAAATCCATATTTAAAAAACCCTATTAAGCCAGTCCTGCTCGAAAGAATAGATATGTTTTAAGCTCACGGCGAAAGGTCCGGAGGTCTGGAAGTTGTCGAAGTCCTGGGGGAAGCTCATTCCAGAGGGTAGGTGCCCCCACCGAGAAGGCTCTCCCCCTGGGGGTCGCCAGCCTGCATTGTCTGGCTGACGGCACCCTGAGGAGACCCTCTCTATGGGAGCGTACCGGTCAGTGGGAGGCATGTGGTAACAGAAGGCGGTCCCGAAGATATCCCGGTCCTATGCCATGGAGCGCTTTAAAGGTGGTAACCAACACCTTGAAGTGCACTCGGAAAACCACAGGTAGCCAGTGCAGCCTGCGCAGGATCGGTGTTATATGGGAGCCACGAGTGGCTCTCTCTATCACCCGCGCGGCTGCATTCTGAACTAACTGAAGTCTCCGGGTGCACCTCAAGGGGAGCCCCATGTAGAGAGCGTTACAGTAGTCCAGGCGAGAAGTGACGAGGGCGTGAGTGACCGTGCATAAGGCATCCCGGTCTAGAAAGGGGCGCAACTGGCGGACCAGGCGAACCTGGTAAAAAGCCCTCCTGGAGACGGTCGCCAAGTGATCTTCAAAAGACAACCGTCCATCCAGGAGAACCCCCAAATTGCGCACCCTCTCCATTGGGGCCAATGATTCGCCCCCAACAGTCAGCCGCGGTTGCAGGGCCCATCATCCCCAGACAGCACACTTCAAAGGCAGCCGACTGGGAACGAAAGCAGCCGGCTCAGACAAGCTCCTGCCGCTTTGAAGATTTTTCTCCTGAAAGTCTTAAACCCAAGCGAGCAAAATTATCTTCGTCCTCTTTAAAGCGCTGCCTAAAGAATTTAAAAGCGTTTCGTGGTTAAACCCTAATCTGGGGAGATAATGTGGGATTAGGCGTGGGAGAAATTGCCCAAAGCTTTCCTGTCTGACCGCAAAGCCCTGCCACGGCGTCGAATAGAACAGAATGACAGCGTCGGAAGGGTCCTTCGAGGTCTTCTAGTCCAACCCGGTCAGAATACAGAATAGCAGGGTTGGAAGGAACCTTAGAGGTCTTCCAGTCCAACCCCCAACCCCCTTTCTCAGGCAGGAAACTCTATACCATTTTAGACCAAGGGTTGTCCAATCTTTTCTTAAAATCTTAGCACCCACAATCTCTGGTGGCCAGCTGTTCCACTGGTTAATTGTTCTCACTGTTAGGAAATTCCTCCTTAATTTCAGGTTGCTTCTCTCCTCGATTAGTTTCCACCCGTTGCTTCTTGTCCTGCTTTGGAAAATAGCTTGACTCCCTCCTCTTTGGGGCAACCCCTGAGATATTGGAACACTGCTATCATGTCTCCCCTAGTCCTTCTTTTCATCAGAGTAGACCTACACAGTTCCTGCAGCCGTTCTTCATATGTTTCATCCTCCAGTCCCGTAATTATCTTTGTTGCTCTTCTCTGCACACTTTCCAGAGTCTCAGCATCTTTTTTTGTATGGCGATCAAAACTGAATGCAAAATTCTAAGTGTGGCCTTATCAAGGGCCACACCAAGTGTGGCTCAGGCTGTAAGATAGCCTGTTATTAAACACAACTGCCTGCAATTACTGCACGCTCGAGTCCCACCAGGCCCAAGGTTGACTCAGCCTTCCATCCTTTATAAGGTAGGTAAAATGAGGACCCAGATTGTTGGGGGGGGGCAATAAGTTGACTTTGTATATAAATATACAAATAGGATGAAGACTATTGCCTTACACAATGTAAGCCGCCCTGAGTCTTCGGAGAAGGGCGGGATATAAATGCAAATAAAATAAATATAAATAAAATAAATAAATAAATCAAGGCGTTATAAAGTGGTATTAACACTTCGTGTAATCTTGATTCTATCCCTCTGTTAACGCAGCCTAGGATTGTGTTGGCTTTTTTGGCTGGAACTGCACACTACTGGCTCACCTCCAAGTGATTGTCTGCTAGGAGTCCTATAAAGAATAACAGAGTTGGAAGGGACCTTGGAGGTCTTCTAGTCCAACCCCCTGCTTAGGCAGGGAACCCTACACCACTTCAATAAACCTCTTCTTAAAAACCTCCAGTGTTGGAGCATTCACAACTTCAGGAGGCAAGCTGTTCCACTGGTTAATTGTTCTAACTGTCAGGAAATTTCTCCTTAGTTCTAAGTTGCTTCTCTCCTTGATTAGTTTCCACCCATTGCTTCTTATTCTACCCTCAGGTGCTTTGGAGAATAGCTTGACCCCCAAATCTTCTTTGTGGCAACCCCTGAGATATTGGAACACAGCTATCATGTCTCCCCCAGTCCTTCTTTTTGTTAAACTAGACATACCCAGTTCCTGCAACCGTTCTTCATATGTTTTAGCCTCCAGTCCCCTCATCATCTTCGTCGCTCTTCTCTGCACTCTTTCTAGAGTCTCAGCATCTTTTTTACATCGTGGCGACCAAAACTGGATCCATTATTTCAAGTGTGGCCTTACCAAGGCCTTATAAAGTGATATTAACACTTGACGTGATCTTGATTCCATCCCTTTGTTGATGCAATTTAGGATTGCATTGGCTTTTTTGGCAACACTGTTCTAGGGCTCATCCCCCCGAGCCCCGGAATCATTTCTCTTTGGAGGAGAGAGACCCCCCTATCTCTTCCATCCCCTCCTCTCCAGGACAAAGAGGAGGGAGCTGGTCAGAGGGAGATCCAACCTGGAATGAAGGTCAGGAATTTCCTGGCCATGAGAACAATTTTAATCGATGGAACAGCTTAACTCCAGAAGTTGTGGGTGCTCCGACGCTAGCGGTTCTTAAGAAAAGAAAAGATGAAATGATCATTTGTTCTGGGGCAGAATGACAGAATCCGAGGGCGGGAAGGGACCTTCGAGGTCTTCTAGTCCAACCCGCTCTCCAAGGCAGGAGACCTGATAACATTCCCAGACAAATGGTTCTCCAACCTTTTCTTGAAGACCACCAGAGTTGGAGGACCTCAACTCTGGGAGGCACCGCCAGGAAATTCCTTCGTTCCAAGGTTGGATCTCCCCTCTGACTTAAAACTCCCAGCGTTCCCCAGCCAGCAGGCTTTCAGATGGGTGGAAGAGACCTTGGAGGTCATCTAGTCCAACCCCCTGCCAGAGGCAGAAAACCTCCAGTGATGGAGCACCACAACTTCGGGAAGCAAGCTATTCCATGGATTAATTGTTTCCATGGGTCAGGAAATTCTTCCTTATTTCCAGGTTGGAACTCCCTCAGATCTCCTTCTATCCATTGCCCTTCCTTCCTTCCTTCCTTCCTTCCTTCCTTCCTTCCTTCCTTCCTTCCTTCCTTCCTTCCTTCCTTCCTTCCTTCTCCCTCTGACCTATTGCCCTTCCTTCCTTTTTTCTTCCTTCCTTCCTTCCTCCCTCCCCTTTCCTTCCTTCCTTCCTCCCTCCCCTTTCCTTCTTTTCCTCCCTTCCTCTCTTCCTTCCTCCCTCCCCTTTCCTCCTCCCTCCTCCTCCCTTTTCTTTATTCCTCCTTCCTTCTTTCTTCCTTCCTCCTCCCTTTCCTTCCTTCCTTCCTCCCTCCCCTTTCCTTCCTTCCTTCCTTCCTTCTCCCTCTGACCTATTGCCCTTCCTTCCTTTTTTCTTCCTTCCTTCCTTCCTCCCTCCCCTTTCCTTCCTTCCTTCCTTCCTCCCTTCCTTCCTTCTTTACTCCCTCCCTCCCTTTTCCTTTCTCCCTCGCTCCCCTTTTCTTCTTCATTCCTCCCTCTCTTTCCTTCTTTACTCCCTCCCTCCCTCCCCTTTCCTTCCTTCCTTCCTTCTTTACTCCCTCCCTCCCTCTTTTCCTCTCTTTCTTCCACAGAGGGCTGGACAGGACCATGGAGGTCAACTCCTCCAACCCGCTGCCGAAGGCCAGCTGTTCCACTGCTTCCTAGTTCTATCAGGCAATTCCTCCTTATTTTCAAGTTGGCTCTTCTCTGGGAGAGTATGAGGATCCCTGCCTTGGGCAGGGGGTTCGACTAGAAGACCTCCAAGGTCCCTTCCAGCCCCGTGGCTCTATGACTGTCACTCCCAAGTCGTGCCTGATGCAAAGCCTCCAATTCAGCAAACGCCTCCGGAGTCCCAGATCCCTCATGCCAGATTAAGGAACCTCGTGTATTTCCATCAACTCCCGCAACGTCCCCTCTTGCGAAATCAATCTTGGGCGTCTAACCCAGAATTAAAAGTCAGTCAAACAGCCAATGACAACAGCAATAAATATACATATGCGGGGGCAACTGAGGACAACAATCACCACAACTCACATCCGTGGCCTCGGTTTCCCCTTACAAGCCAACCGAGGCAACCAAATTGTTTTTGGAAGAAAAACCTTGTTGATGGTGTCACAAAATTTTTTAAAAAAGGGGGCGGGAATTACATCCTCGCCAGATATAACAGTTTTCAATTCCCCTCTGGCACAGGCCACAGTCACAAAAGTTCTATTTTATTTTATTTTTTAAAAAATTCCTGCCATTCCAAGTTGTTGCTGATTCTAATAGCCTCCCTTGCAAAGGTAGGCTGCTTGTGGACAGAGAGGCTCCACCAAGCCTTTGCGACTGGCAGCTCCTGCAAAAAAAAATAAAAAATAAAAAATTTGCCACGGATTCATCTTCTAATCTAAAGCCTCCTTTTTTTTTTTTTTAAAGGAAAAACCTTTGCCTGCAAATGTCACGATTTGACCTCCTCAACCCCACAGCCAATGCCTTTGATGCGACGAGCTTTTTTTTAATATAAGCCTATTTTTTCTGATCCCTGTTTATGCAACAGGCAGGTTTATAAATATATATGTAGGTCTTTGGTTATTCGGGTTTTCTCCCGCGTAAAATTGGAAGTGTCTTGGCAACGTTTTGACGAAGTCTCATTCGTCATCTTCAGGCTGGTGTTATCAGCTTCGGGCTTAGCACAAAGCTGATAACACCAGCCTGAAGATGACAAATGAGACTTCCTCGAAACATCGCCAAGACACTTCCAATTTTAAACAAATATATATATATATAAAATAAATAAGGATCAGGTTATTTGCACAGCCAAAAAAAAATAGTCCAGATATTTATCTCCAGAGGTGCCCGTTTTTAAATAAATATTGTGTTTTGCTGCTTCGCTCTCAAGATGCCTGCGAGAAAAACATTTAAGAGAAGAGGAGGGGTTGGGCAATGGGGCCCCTGTCATATATATATATATATATATATATATATATATATATATATATATATATATATATATATATATATATATATATATATATATATATATATATATATATATATATATATATATATATATATTTGTTTTCTGAGGTTTTCACGGTATATAGGTCTTTGGTTATTGGGTTTTCTCCCGTGTAAAATTGGAAGTGTCTTGGCGACGTTTAAAGTCTCTCGTCATCTTCAGGCTTCCTTCTGCTTCTGGGAGCAATGTGATGCAGCTGTTTCTTCCTTTAACTGCTAGTGGGGTTTGAACTGATTGGGTGGGAGCTTGGCTGTGCTCTGATTGGATGGGGGTTTTCTGTGCTCTGATTGGATGGGGTGTGTCCTGTGTTGGTGGGGCAGTTGTGCTCAGTCTGGTCTGTGCTGCAGGGGATTTGAGCTGGTGAGCTGCATAGCTGTTGTTTGGCTTTGTGGTCATACATCTTCTATGGTGGTCTGCTGCATGTATGGATTGGAGGGTTTGAAATGGCTAATGTTGCAGCTGCGGTCTGGCTTCTGGTCCTGGTCGTGCTTCATGATCAGTGTGGGTTTGGGTGTGCTTTCTGGGTGGATGTGCGTGGTGACATCCTGTGTGGACCTCGTGAGTGTGGGTCTGGTGTCATTCCTCGTGTTAGGGACACGTTTGTCAATAAGGGCAGGTTTCCAAATGGCTGGTAGGCGGGAGGTATCATCTCGTTTGTTCATGCTGTGTGGGCGTTTTTCTATCTCGATGGCTTCTCTGATTATTCTGTTGTTAAAGTGTTCAGTTTTGGCGATAGTTCTGGTCTTTTAAAGTCAATATCGTGTCCTGTGACTTTAAAGTGTTGGACCAGGGAAAGTTGGTTCCTCTTTTTGAATGAGTTCTTGTGTTCTTCAATGCACTTATTCTTCTGTTGGTTTGTCCAATGTATGTGGTGGGGCAGGCGGTGCATGATTTCATATACTCCTTGATTTTCTAACTCAATTTTGTCTTTGGGGTTTCTTAGGATGGTGGATATTTTTTGGTTTGTGCAGAATGCTGTCTTGATGTTATGTTTGTGGAGGATCTTGCTGATTCTGTCTGTGGTGCCTTTTATATATGGGAGGAGGGCTGTGCCATTTTCTTGCTCTCTGTCTTGGGTTTTAGTGGGGGGTTCTTTTGGATTAGTTTGGTAATCTTATTTCTCTGGAATCCATTGGATGTTAGTACGTTTGTGAGAGTGTGTAGTTCGGTTTTTAGGTGTTGTTCATCAGCTAAGCATTTTGTTCTAGAGATGAGTGTCTTGGCTACGGAGTTGATCTGTGCTGGGTGGTGGTGTGAGTGCATGCAGATAGCGGTTTGTGTGTGTTTTCTTCTGGTAGATGGTGTGTCCTAGGGAGCCATTGGGTTTCTTGTAGACTAAGACATCTAGGAAGGAAGTTGTTAACTTCTGTTTCCATGGTGAACTGTATTTTGGGGTGTAGGCTATTGAGGTGTGTGAGGAAGTTTTCAAGTTTTTCTTTCCGTGTGGCCAGATTATGAAGGTGTATCTTATCTGAGCCAGAGTTTGGGTTTGTGATCAGATTTTTCTAGTGCTTGGGTTTCAAAGTGTTCCATGTAGAGGTTGGCAATGACAGGTGAGAGGGTGATCCCATGGGTGCGCCTTCTATCTGTTTGTATTTTTGTCCGTTATAGATGAAGTATGTGTTGGATAGGCAGTGGTTGGTCAGATCTAGGATGTGCTTGGGGGTTATATTTGTTTTGGATAGCTGTCAAGGCTTCTTTGATTGGCACTTGGGTGAAGAGGATATGACATCAAAGCTCACGAGTAGGTCGCTGGGCTGTAAGTTTTGTTTCTTTATGATCTCTATGAACTGGAATGAGTTTTTACGTGTGAGGGTGATGGATTCTGCATAGGGCTGTAGTTGTTTGGCGAAATTTGGCTAGGTTTTGTAGAGGTGAGCCTATGGAGCTGACTATGGGTCTGAGTGGGGTTCCTTCTTTGTGTATCTTGGGGAGGCCGTAGAGCTTAGGGCATCTGGATGATTTCTCTCTGGGAATGATTCTTTGTTGGATTTCTTCGCTGATGGGGGAGGCTTTTATTTTGGATCTAGTGGTTTTTTCTAGGTAGGTGGTGGGGTCTGTTTTTGGGGGCTTGTATGCAGGGTCTTGGAGTAGGTTGGTTAATTTGGTTTGGTAGTCAGATGTGTTCATAACCACCGTGGCGTTGCCCTTGTCTGCTGGTAGGATTATTATGCTGGTATCTTTTTTCAGGTTAAGTAGTGCTGTCTGTTCCTCTTTGGGTAAGTTGCTTTTGGGTGGCTTGCTGCTGCAGAGGATGTTGGTGATTTCGAGTCTGATTTTGTTAGCGTCATCGGGGTTGATTTTGGTCAGGCTGGTTTCAACTCCATATAATGGTCTCAGTGGGGTGTATATAGGTCTTTGGGTGCAATGAATCTTTGACTTTGACAGTCTCATTTCATCTTCAGGTTCAACTGCTTCTGAGATGTTATGCACTGTTTCCTTTTAACTGCTAGTGGGGTTTGCTGATTGGGTGGGAGCTTGGCTGTGCTCTGATTGGATGTTTCTGTGCTCTGATTGGTGTGTGTCCTGTGTTGGGCGGGGGCTTGGTTGTGCTCAGTCTGGTCTGTGCTGCAGGGGATTTGAGCTGGTGAGGCATAGCTGTTGTTTGGCTTTGTGGTGGTGCTACATCTTCATAGTGGGTCTGCTGCATGAATGGATTGGATTGAAATGGCTAATGTTGCAGCTGTGGTCTGGCTTCTGGTCCTGGTCTGCTTCATGATCAGTGTGGGTTTGGGTCTGCTTTCTGGGTGGATGCGGTGGTGACATCCTGTGTGGACCTGAGTGTGGGTCTGGTGTCATTCCTGTGTTCTCGTTTGTCAGGCTGGGTGTTGGGGACTGACACCCCTAAAATGAATTACACAGACACTGGATCTCACCGCATAAAGCAGACAATCTGGGTGATGCAGTCATTTCAACTCCAATCTTGTGCAGGACCCTTTGAACATTTGTCTGACTGGACAGTGAAACAGGTCCCATCAATCGCACACTCAAACCCCACTGTTAAAGGGAACAGCGATCACATGCTCCAGAAGCCAGCTGACAAGACTGCCTCAATTTACGGGGAAAACCACCTCTTAAATATGATAGAATATATATATAGAATATATATATATATATATATATATATATATATATATATATATATATATATATATATATATATATATATATATATATATATATATATTTTCAGAGAAAACCCGAACAACCAGACTCTATATATATATATATATATATATATATGTTTTCCAATATTAATTGTTTTAAGATGGATGGACTTCATCTTCAAAGCGCTCCATGGCATAGGGCCGGGCTACTTACGGGACTGCCTGCTGCTACCGAATGCCTCTCACCAACCCGTGCGCTCTCACAGAGGTCTCTCAGGTGCTGGCGAGACAGTGTCTCTGGCACACCGGGAAGACCTCTGTCTGCCTCTGGAGCGAACTCCCCAGGACTTTCAACTTGGAGGACCTTCCTGTGACTTAAAACACATTTATTCATCTGCTGGACTGGATTAGTTTTTAAATTTGTTGGTTTTAATGGGTTTTTATCATTTATTCTAAATTTTTAATCTAGGTCAATTGAATAAGTCTTTTAATTGTATTTTAATAGTATTTATATTGTAATATTATTGTTTACTTTATCTGGCTGTGAACCCTGGTCCTTGGGAGAAGCTATAAAAAATAATAAATAAATAAATAAATAAAAACTCCCAGAACACCCCAGCCAGACATGCCAACTGGGGAATTCTGGGAGTGGAAGTCCTCCGCTCTTAAAGCAAGCTGGCTGGGGAATTCTGGGAGTGGAAGTCCTCCGCTCTTAAAGCAGGCTGGCTGGGGGATTCTGGGAGTGGAAGTCCTCCCCTCTTAAAGCAGGCTGGCTGGGGGATTCTGGGAGTGGAAGTCCTCCCCTCTTAAAGCACGCTGGCTGGGGAATTCTGGGAGTTGAAGTCCTCCCCTCTTAAAGCATACTGGCTGGGGGATTCTGGGAGTGGAAGTCCTCCCCTCTTAAAGCATGGCTGGCTGGGGGATTCTGGGAGTGGAAGTCCTCCCCTCTTAAAGCAGGCTGGCTGGGGGATTCTGAGAGCTGAAGTCCTCCGCTCTTAAAGCACGCTGGCTGGGGAATTCTGGGAGTTGAAGTCCTCCCCTCTTAAAGCAGGCTGGCTGGGGGATTCTGGGGTGAAGTCCTCCCTCTTAAAGCAGGCTGGCTGGGGGATTCTGGGGTGGAAGTCCTCCCTCTTAAAGCAGGCTGGCTGGGGATTCTGGGAGTGGAAGTCCTCCCTCTTAAAGCAGGCTGGCTGGGGATTCTGGAGTGGAAGTCCTCCTCTTAAAGCAGGCTGGCTGGGGATTCTGGGGTGGAAGTCCTCCCTCTTAAAGCAGGCTGGCTGGGGATTCTGGGGTGGAAGTCCTCCTCTTAAAGCAGGCTGGCTGGGGGATTCTGGGAGTGAAGTCCTCCTCTTAAAGCAGGCTGGCTGGGGATTCTGGGGTGGAAGTCCTCCTCTTAAAGCATGCTGGCTGGGGAATTCTGGGGTGGAAGTCCTCCCTCTTAAAGCAGGCTGGCTGGGGATTCTGGGAGTGGAAGTCCTCCTCTTAAAGCAGGCTGGCTGGGGGATTCTGGGGTGAGTCCTCCCTCTTAAAGCAGGCTGGCTGGGGATTCTGGGGTGGAAGTCCTCCTCTTAAAGCATGGCTGGCTGGGGGATTTTGGGAGTTGGAGTCCTCCCCTCTTAAAGCATGGCTAGCTGGGGGATTCTGGGAGTGGAAGTCCTCCTCTCTTAAAGCAGGCTGGCTGGGGGATTCTGGGAGTTGGAGTCCTCCCCTCTTAAAGCATGGCTGGCTGGGGGATTTTGGGAGTTGGAGTCCTCCCCTCTTAAAGCATGGCTAGCTGGGGGATTCTGGGAGTGGAAGTCCTCCTCTCTTAAAGCATGCTGGCTGGGGGATTCTGGGAGTGGAAGCCCTCCCCTCTTAAAGCAGGCTGGCTGGGGAATTCTGGGAGTGGAAGCCCTCCCCTCTTAAAGCAGGCTGGCTGGGGGATTCTGGGAGTGGAAGTCCATCCATCTTAAAGCATGCTGGCTGGGGGATTCTGGGAGTGGAAGCCCTCCCCTCTTAAAGCAGGCTGGCTGGGGAATTCTGGGAGTGGAAGCCCTCCCCTCTTCAGGGGTCAATTGTCTTTGCTCCTGATGGTATTGCTTAACTAAATTAGCCTTTGATGGTTTTTTCTTTGACAAATCTGTCTAAGCCCCATTAAAGCCGTCCGCTCATCGTCTCCTACAGAACTCCAGCTTTAATGGTAAGCCATCAATCACCGATTAGCCACAAATCATGGCTAAATCTACCAGGAAAATGCCTCTCTAAAGGACTCCCCCAGCTCTGGCACACAAGGAAGGTATGCAAATGAAGCAGATTTATTGATTTATATGTCTTTCCATTCGCGGTAAGTACTCCAAGAGGCAATTGGCAATTAAAATATGGAAACCGCATATTTTAAATGATGAGCAATTAAGAGTCGAGGGGGTGGGGAAATGTCCCTTGGCTGGCCTTCGAAAGCGGAAAGGATCCAGCCGGGCTGCAGAAGTCGGCCAGAATCCACTCTGCACCCTCCAGATGTGCGGGATTCCAACTCCCAACATCCTCCTTGCCAATGCCCCTGTGGCCAGCTGGGGAATTGGGGAGCCAAACTCCAGGCATTCTGGGGGCCACGTCCCTTAGCTTAGAGGAGAAATGCAGATTCCCCCCCCCCGCGTCAAAACAAGGGGGTCTCTAAAGGGGCGTGTGGAGGGGGAGGAAACTTAAAAGTGCCTTTCCTGCCTATGTCCAGACAGTCTGAGAGGGGGGGGGGAGTGAAGGGTGAGCCTCTGCAAATTTGTACACAAATTATACTCAACTTTTCCTGCAGGGGAAATGTTTTTTATCCAATGACTCCGTAATCCTTTGGCATTGATGATGTTACCTAGTTGGGTAATGAGAGGTCTGCAAGGAAGCAACCCTGCTCAGAGAGCACCAAGGACCCCAAGTCCTCCTCTTCTTTCTCCTCCTCCTCCTCCTCTTCCTCCCCTTCTCCTCTTCCTCCTCCTCTTCCTCCTCCTTCCCATCTTCCTCCTCCTCTTCCTCTTCTTCCTTCTTCTCTTCCTCCCCTCCTCTTCCTCCTCCCCCTCTTCTTCTTCCTCCTCCTCTTCCTCCTCCTTCCCATCTTCCTCCTCCTCTTCCTCCCCTCCTCCTTCTCCCCCTCTTCCTCCTCTTCTTCCTCCTCTTCCTCTTCCTCTTCTTCTTCCTCCTCCTCCTCTTCCTCCTCTTCTTCCTCCTCCTCTTCCTCCCTCCTCTTCCTCTTCCCATCTTCCTCCTCCTCCTCTTCCTCCTCCTCTTCCTCCTCCTCCCCTCTTCCTCCTCCTCCTCCCTCCTCCCTGTAAAACCCTCCATTCTAGCACTGATGATGTTACCTAGTTGGGTAAACGAAACATCTGCAGGAAAACAACCCAGCTCAGAGAGCACCAAGGACCCCACGGTCCTCCTTCTCCCACCCTTGTCTTCTCCTCCCCTCCTTCTCTCAACCCCTTCACAAACTCCCCTCCCTTCTAACCCTGATGAGGTAATAAAATGCCTGCAAGAAAACCAACCAGCTCAAACGCCAATGATCCCCCAATAATTGTCTCCTCCTCCTCCTCCTCCTCCTCCTCCTCCTCCTCCTCCTCCTCCTCCTCCTCCTGCAATCGATGAAATGTCTGCAAGAAAGCTATCAAGCTACAATACAGTTCTCCTCCCTTCTATCCCTGATGATGTTACCTAGTTGGGTCATGAGACGTCTGGAAGAAAACCACCCGGCTCAGAGAGAGCCAAATAGTTCAGTCCTCAGCCAATAATAGCCTCCTCTATTGGACTCCATCATCCTCTGGCCACAGCAGGAAATGCTAAAAGCAGTGAGGAATTAATTGGTGCTTTCCAAGTGAACTGGTTCAAAGCCAGCATTAGTCCAAATGTGGATTGGGGGGGTGGGGTGGGGGAACCTGGCTTGTACCAGTTAGAAAGCTACATAAAAACCAATCATACACACACGTAGTCCTCGACGTACGACTATATCTGAACCCAAAATGGCTGTTGCTAAGTGAGACATTTGTTCAGTGAGTTTTACCACCTTTTTTGCCACTGCTGTTAAGTGTATCGCCTCGGGGGTTAAGTTAGTGACACGGTTGTTAAGTGAATCTGGTTTCCCTACTGACTTTGCTTGTCAGAAGATTGCAAAGTGCTCGATTAACGAACACAATAGAGCCCCAAATTTATGTTGCTGAGATGTGCGTGTGTGTGTTTACAGGTAGTCCTCGACTTATGACCGCAAAAGAGCCCAAAACCTAAATATCCTAATACTTATGATGAAACCTGCAATTCACTTTATACAGGTAGTCCTCGATTTATGACCATAATTGAGCCCAACACTTCTGTTGCTAAGCGAGGCAATTGTTCAGTGAGGTTTAACCCATTGGACGCCCTTTCTTTCCACCGTTAAGTGAATCTCTGCAGTTGTTAAGCTAGTCACACGGTTGTTAAGTGAATCTGGCTTCCTCCCCACTGACTTTGCTTGTCGGAAGGTCACAAAAGGGGATCACGTGACCCCGGGACGCTGTGACCGTCATAAATGTGAGTCAGTTGCCACGCGTCGGATGGTCATCCCGTGATCAATCCTGTCATAAATGTGAAAAACAGTCATGAGACGTGTTTTCCAGTGCCGTTGTAACTTTGGGCGATCCCTAAATGAACTGTCGTAAGTCAAGGACCGCCTGTAATTGCTCGTAAGAATTAGAAACGCACCTTTCTCGAACGAAGGAACAAACAGGTACACGGGAAAATATTTCAGGCGGCTGAAGTGTCCAGAAGATATTTGTCCAAGGTGGTCAAGAAATCGCGAGTCCTTTCCCAACTAGGAAGTTTTATTCAAAAGCAGCAGCTCTTTTTCTTAACAAGATTTAATCAACTCAGCCTGGCTACTCGATGCCTCTAACGAAACCGGTGCTGCGGCAGCTTCGGAGTTATTTATTTTAAATCAAAATGATTATCGGTAGTTGAAAAAAGTTCCCCTTCCCCTCCCGGCTCCTGATTTTGGCAAGCCGCCTGGAACCCTGGCTCCGAAATGCTCAAAATGTTATTTCAATCCTACATTAATATAATATAATATATAATATAACAACAGAGTTGGAAGGGACCTTGGAGGCCTTCTAGTCCAACCCCCTGCCCAGGCAGGAAACCCTACACCATCTCAATCAGATGGTTATACAATATTTTCTTAAAAATTTCCAGTGTTGGAGCATTCACAACTTCTGCAGGCAATTAGTCTCTAGCCACTTTCTTTTTATATGTGGCAAACATATAAAATACCTTTTACAAGCGAGAGGGACTGGCCCGAAGTCCACCAGCCAGCTTTCATGCCTAAATTGGGACTAGAACTCACGGTTTCCAGGTGATTGGCCAAAAGTCACCCAGCCAGTTTTCATGGTTAAGGGAGGACTAGAACTCACCGTCTCCTGGTGATTGGCCCAAAGTCACCCAGTCGGCTTTAGGGCCTAAGGAAGGACTAAAATTCACGGTCTCCTGGTGAATGGCCCAAAGTCACCCAGCCACTTTTCATGCCTAAGGCAGGACTAGAATTCACAGTCTCCTGGTGATTGGCCCAAAGTCACCCAGCCGGTTTTTGTGTTTAAGGCAGGACTAAAATTCACCATCTGCTGCTTTCTAGCCTGGAGCTTTAACCACTAGTCCAAACTTTATTGTTTTTGATTAATTGATTGGCAGCTCATCAAAGCTGCTGCCTTTGAAGAAATGGCGTGTCAGAAAAGGACCTGACAGCTCCCATATTCTTTTGTTCAAGGTGGGTGACTTGCTTGAAAAGCAGGAACGAAAACAGATCAAACCCAGTTTATCAAACCCAGAAACCTCGTTTATTTCCATTTCTAGTGCAAATGAATGGACAATTCGAAGGAGCAACAAGAGGAATGGACTGCATTCATGCAACACACCGAGGTAAGATTTTAAAAAAAACAACCCACAATTATTATGTCCCATATCATTCATTCCACAAACAAAGCCACCATAGTCTAATTTTGACCTAGGACGAGGTAAATAAGGGGTGTCCAAACTTGGCAACTTTAAGATTTGTGGATTTCAACTCCCAGAATTCTAGGAGTTGAAGTCAAAAAGTCTTCAAGCAAATCTGGCTGAGGAATTCTGGGAGTTGAAGGCCGCAAGTCTTCAAGCAAATCTGGCCGAGGAATTCTGGGAGTTGAAGTCAACAAGTCTTCAAGCAAATCTGGCTGAGGAATTCTGGGAGTTGAAGGCCGCAAGTCTTCAAGCAAAGCTGGCTGAGGAATTCTGGGAGTTGAAGTCAACAAGTCTTCAAGCAAATCTGGCTGAGGAATTCTGGGAGTTGAAGTCAACAAGTCTTCAAGCAAAGCTGGCCAGGGAATTCTGGGAGTTGAAGGCCACAAGTCTTCAAGCAAATCTGGCTGAGGAATTCTGGGAGTTGAAGGCCGCAAGTCTTCAAGCAAAGCTGGCTGAGGAATTCTGGGAGTTGAAGTCAACAAGTCTTCAAGCAAATCTGGCTGAGGAATTCTGGGAGTTGAAGGCCGCAAGTCTTCAAGCAAAGCTGGCTGGGGAATTCTGGGAGTTGAAGGCCGCAAGTCTTCAAGCAAAGCTGGCTGAGGAATTCTGGGAGTTGAAGTCAACAAGTCTTCAAGCAAAGCTGGCCGGGGAATTCTGGGAGTTGAAGGCCACAAGTCTTCAAGCAAATCTGGCTGAGGAATTCTGGGAGTTGAAGGCCGCAAGTCTTCAAGCAAAGCTGGCTGGGGAATTCTGGGAGTTGAAGGCCGCAAGTCTTCAAGCAAATCTGGCTGAGGAATTCTGGGAGTTGAAGGCCGCAAGTCTTCAAGCAAAGCTGGCCGGGGAATTCTGGGAGTTGAAGGCCACAAGTCTTCAAGCAAAGCTGGCCGGGGAATTCTGGGAGTTGAAGGCCACAAGTCTTCAAGCAAAGCTGGCCGAGGAATTCTGGGAGTTGAAGGCCGCAAGTCTTCAAGCAAAGCTGGCCGGGGAATTCTGGGAGTTGAAGGCCGCAAGTCTTCAAGCAAATCTGGCTGAGGAATTCTGGGAGTTGAAGGCCGCAAGTCTTCAAGCAAAGCTGGCCGGGGAATTCTGGGAGTTGAAGGCCACAAGACTTCAAGCAAAACTGGCCGAGGAATTCTGGGAGTTGAAGGCCACAAGTCTTCAAGCAAAGCTGGCTGAGGAATTCTGGGTGTTGAAGTCCGCCAGGTTTAAAGTTGCCACGGTTGGAGACCCCTGCTATATGCAGAGGTGGTATTGAACCGGTAGTGGAGATCGCAGGAGATCTCTTCCCTAGACTAGCCAGGCCCAGTTCCTGCAACAATTCATTCTATGTTTAAGCCTCCAGTCCCATAATCATCCTGGTTGCTCTTCTCTGCACTCTTTCTAGAGTCTCAGCATCTTTTTTATAGTGTGGTGACCAAAACTGGATGCAGGACTCTAGATGTGGCCTTACTAAGGCTTTGTAGAGTGGTATTAGTGCCTCCCTTGCTCTTGGTTGTATCCCTCTCTTAATGCAGCCTAGGATTGCATTGGCTTTTTCGGGCTGCCACTGCATACTTCAAGTCAAGTCAAGTTGTATCCTGCTTCCCAGACGGCGAGTCAGAAACCAAAATAAGCCAGGAGGCTTGAAAACCCCTTTCATGGCTCGGCTGCAACACCCACCCCAAGCAGATGGCTGGAGAACCCCTCCCTGGGAGGCCTGCGGGGGATGGAGGGGTGGGGGGGACGGAGGAGCACCTGCCAGCTCAGGTTGCACGGATGATAGAAGCCCCACAACAAAGGCTGCGGCAGCCTTGCACCCTGAGCAATGCAAAACATTCCAACGTTTATGCAGGTTGACTTTGCTGGATTGTCAGATTTATATCCAGCTTTCCCTCCAGCAGGTAAAATAGGGTTCTTAAGGGGAAGGAAAAGTAAGGAAACAGGGAGGGAGGAAAGAAGCAAGAGATGGAAGAAAGAAAGGAGGAGAGGGAGGATGGACGGTCTTGAGTTTACTGTAGGAGCTAAGGAGGGAGGGAGGGAAGGAAGGAAGGAAGGAAGGAAGGAAGGAAGGAAGGAAGGAAGGAAGGAAGGAAGGAAGGAAGGTCTTGAGTTTCCTGAGAAAGGAAGGAAGGAAGGAAGGAAGGAAGGAAGGAAGGAAGGAAGGAAGGAAGGAAGGAAGGAAGAAGGAAGGAAGGTTGGTCCATCTTGAGTTTCCTGAGAAAGGAAGGAAGGAAGGAAGGAAGGTCTTGAGTTTATTGTAGGAGGGAAGAAGGAAGGAAGGAAGGAAGGAAGGAAGGAAGGAAGGAAGGAAGGAAGGAAGGAAGGAAGGAAGGTCTTGAGTTTATTGTAGGAGGAAGAAGGAGGAGGGAGGGAAGGAAGGAAGGAAGGAAGGAAGGAAGGAAGGAAGGAAGGTCTTGAGTTTATTGTAGGAGGGAAGGAAGACAGGGAGGAAGGGAAGGTCTTGAGTTTCCTGAGAAAGGAAGGAAGGAAGGAAGGAAGGAAGGAAGGAAGGAAGGAAGGAAGGAAGGAAGGAAGGAAGGAAGGAAGAAGGAAGGAAGGTTGGTCCATCTTGAGTTTCCTGAGAAAGGAAGGAAGGAAGGAAGGAAGGAAGGTCTTGAGTTTATTGTAGGAGGGAAGAAGGAAGGAAGGAAGGAAGGAAGGAAGGAAGGAAGGAAGGAAGGAAGGAAGGAAGGAAGGAAGGAAGGAAGGAAGGAAGGTCTTGAGTTTATTGTAGGAGGGAAGGAAGACAGGGAGGAAGGGAAGGTCTTGAGTTTCCTGAGAAAGGAAGGAAGAAAGGAAGGAAGGAAGGAAGGAAGGAAGGAAGGAAGGAAGGAAGGTAGGTAGGTAGGTAGGTCTTGAGTTTATTGTAGGAGGGAAGGAGGGAGGGAGGGAGGGAGGAGAGAAAGAAGGAAGGAAGGAAGAAAGGGAGGAAGGGAAGGTCTTGAGTTTCCTGAGAAAGGAAGGAAGGAGGGAAGAAGGAAGGAAGGGTTAGGGTTTTACTGTAGGAGTTAAGGATGGAGGAAAGGAGGAAGGAATGGAGGGAGGAGGGACAGGGAGGAAGGAAGAAAGAAGGTCTTTCAAGGTTTTTCAACCCATGGTATTGTAGGAAGGAAGGGGAGAGGAAGGGAGGGAGGAGAGAAAGAAGGAAGGAAGGAAGGAAGGAAGGAAGGAAGGAAGGAAGGAAGGAAGGAAGGAAGGTTGGTTTTGAGTTTATTGTAGGAGCTAAGTAGGGAGGGAAGGAGGAAGGAAGGGAGGGAGGGAGGGAGGAGAGAAAGAAGGAAGGGAGGAAAGGAGGAAGAAAGGGAGGAAGGGAGGGAAGGAAGGAAGGAAGGGCTTGAGTATCCTGTGAAAGGAAGGAAGGAAAGGAGTGAGGGAGGAAGGAAGGAAGGAAGGAAGGTTGGTCCATCTTGAGTTTTCTGAGAAAGGAAGGAAGGAATGGAGGGAAGAAGGAAGGAAGGGTTAGGGTTTTATTGTAGGAGTTAAGGAAGGAGAAAAGGAGGAAGGAATGGAAGGAGGAGGGACGGGGGGGGAGGAAAAAAGAAAGTCTTGAGTTTATTGTAGGAAGGAAGGGGAGAGGAAAGGAGGGAGGAGAGAAAGAAGGGAGGAAGGAAGGAAGGAAGGTCTTGAGTTTACTGTAGGAGCTAAGAAGGGAGGGAAGGAAGGAAGGTAGGTGTTGAGTTTCCTGAGAAAGGAAGGAGGGATGGAGGGAGGGAAATCTTGAATTTACTGCAGGAGGGAAGGGGAGAGAAAGGGAGGAGAGAAAGAAGGGAGGGAGGGTGGGATCCCAGGTTTTTTTCTTTGCAACCAAAAGTCAAATGCTTCAAAGCTTTCCAGCGCTCCCCCCAATTTTATTTTATCCTCCAAAAAGCCAGGTATGAAAGGCCTTCGCCTTCCTGGGGTCAAACGAGGTAGACAAAATGGGATGATTCGCATGCAACACTCCCCCGGCCAGGGATAATACAGGTAGGACCTAAAACTGAGCCACCATCCCCTCCCCCCCCGCCCCCCCATGTTGACAAGGGAGCAGCTGAAGTGGGCATTAAGTGGCCTTCGATCTTCAAATCATGCCTCCTGGAGAAGATTTCCAAGTGCCATCAATGGAAAGGTGGGCAGCTCTGGTCCCCTTTACGACTTGCGGACTTCAACTCCCAGAATTCCTGAGCCAGCCAGTATGGCTGGCTCAGGAATTCTGGGAGTTGAAGTCCGCAAGTCGTAAAGGGGACCAGAGCTGCCCACCCACTGCATTAAAGATCGTTGAATAAAAGGCTTATGGCAATGGCACAGAGCTGAGCGATGCAGGAAAAACGATGCTCCAGAAATCTGAAAAAATATATATATATATATATATATATATATATATATATATATATATATATATATATATATATATATATATATATATATATATATATATATGTTTTCTGAGGTTTTCACGGTTATAGAGTCTTTTGCGTAATTTGTGACGAAAATTCACATCTTCAGGCTTCAGGCTTCTGCAAGATGACGAATGAGACTTCGTCAAACGCCGCCAAGACACTTCCAATTTTACACGGAGAAAACCCAACAACAAAGACCTATATATATATATATATATATATATATATATATATATATATATATATATATATATATATATATATATGTTTTCTGAGGTTTTCACGGTGTTTGTATATAGGTCTTTGGTTGTTGGGTTTCTCCGTGTAAAATTGGAAGTGTCTTGGCGGCGTTTAGAAGTCTCATTCGTCATCTTCGGGCTCAGCGCTTTGCTCCCAGAAGCCCAGCTGAATGGGCTAATGGTTGGCAGACTCAAAGACCAATACAACAAAATGATATATATATATATATATATATATATATATATATATATATATATATATATATATATATATATATATATATATATATATATGTTTTCTGAGGTTTTCACGGTGTTTGTATATAGGTCTTTGGTTGTTTTTTCTCCTTCCTTCCTTCCTTTCCTTCCTCTTTTCTTACCATCCTTCCTTCCGCTGTTCCTTTCTTCTTTCCTTCCTTCCTCTGCCTTCCCTTTCTTCCCTTCTTCCTTCCTCCTTCCTTCCACCCTCCATTTTTTCCCTACATCTTCTTCCACCCGCCCACCCTTCCTTCCTTCCTTTTCTTACCATCCTTCCTTTCTTTCCTGTTCCTTTCTTTCTTCCCTCAGCCTTCTCTTTCTTTCTTTCCTTCCTTCCTCCCTCCCTCCATTTTCCCTCCACCTTCTTCCTCCCTTCCTTTCCTTCCTTCCTCCCTTCCTTTCCTTACATCCTTCCTTTCTTTCCCTGCTCCTTTCCTTCCTTCCTTCTTTCCTCCCTCTGCCTTCCTTTCTTCCCTTCCTCCCTCCATTTCCCACCCCTCCCTCCCTCTCTTTCTCCTTCTTTCTTCCTCTCTCCCTGCCTGCCACCCTTTCTTTCTTTCCTTGCTTCTTTCCTCTTTATTTTCCTTCTTCACTCCTCCCACTCTTCCTCCCTCATTTTTCCCTTCCTTCCTTCTTGGCTGTTCCTTCTTTATCTCTCCCTCTCTCCTTCCTTCCTCCAGGCTCAGAAAGGGAAGGAGACGGAGAGACTGTTGCCAGAGGGAGGTGCAGAAGCACCTGCTTTCTGGCCATTCCCTCTGAAACAAAATTCGCTCCCTGCCAGAGACGAGACACCTGCAACCTTCCAAGGAGACCCAACACCTGTCGGAGACCCAGCAAGGCGCAGAAGGCTGCCTGTTCCCACTCAGCTACAATGACTTCCGATCTGCAGCTTAGGGCACCTCCTGCCACCCACCCTTATTGCCTCGTCCCTTATCTAACTTTGCCTTCCAGGAGCTTTGGCAGCTTCCTAGCCAGCTGTGGTCTCTGGCCGCAGGGGAATTATGAGCGGCGACATACCTGAGGACACCCGATTAGGGAAGGCTGCTCAGCCAACCTCAGCCCGGCTAAGACTCTTAAAGTAGAATGTAGAATAAGAGAGTTGGAAGGGACCTTGGAGGTCTTCTAGTCCAACCCCCTGCTTAGGCAGGAAACCCTACACCACTTCAGACAAATGTTTATCCAACAGTTTCTTAAAAAATTTCAGTGTTGGAGCATTTACAACTTCTGCAGGCAAGTTGTTCCACTGATTAATTGTTCTAACTGTCAGGAAATTTCTCCTTAGTTCTAAGTTGCTTCTCTCCTTGATTAGTTTCCACCCATTGCTTCTTGTCCTGCCCTCAGGTGCTTTGGAGAACAGCCCGACTCCCTCTTCTTTGTGGCAACCCCTGAGATAATATATTGGAACACAGCTATCATGTCTCCCCTAGTCCTTCTTCTCATTAAACAAGACATACCCAGTTCCTGCAACCGTTCTTCATATGTTTTAGCCTCCAGTCCCCTAATCATCTTTGTTGCTCTTCTCTGCACTCTTTCTAGAGTCTCAACATCTTTTTTACATCGTGGCGACCAAAACTTAATGCAATATTCCAAGTGTGGCCTTACCAAGGCATTATAAAGTGGCATTAACACGTGACGTGATCCTGATTCTATCCCTCTGATTATGCAGCCCAGAACTGTGTTGGCTTTTTTGGCAGCTGCTGCACATGGCTGGCTCACATTGAAATGATTGTCTACTAAATGATTGTCCACAAGTACAGGTAGTCCACCTGTCCTACCACCACAACTGAGCCCCAAAATTTATGCTGCTAAGAGAGACATTTGTTAAGTGAGTTTTGCCCCATTCTACGACCTTCCTTGCCACCGTTCTTAAGCAGATCACTGCAGGTGTGTTAAATTAGCGACACACTTCTTGAGTGAATCCTGCTTCCTCACTGACTTTACTTGTCAGAAGGTCACAAAAGGGGATTGCATGACTCTGGGGGATGCTGCGACCGTCATAACTATGAACCAGTTTCCAAGCGTCTGAATTTTGATCGCTCGATCACGGGCGTGCTACAAAGGCCGCAAGTGCGAAAAGCGGTCCTAAGTCACATTTTTCGTTGCCGTGTGGAGCTTTGAACGGTCACTAAACCAACTGTTGTAAGTCAAGAACTACCTCTACTGCAGAATGGAAAAAAAACAACCCTAATCTTTAGGTAAATGTAAAGGTTCCCCTTGCACATATGTGCTAGTTGTTCCCTACTCTAGGGGGCGGTGCTCATCTCCGTTTCAAAGCCGAAGAGCCAGCGCTGTCTGAAGACATCTCGGTGGTCATGCGGCCGGCATGACGCAATGCCAAAGGCGCACGGAACGCTGTGACCTTCCCACCAAATGTGGTCCCTATTTTTTCTACTTGCATTTTTTTTTTTTACGTGCTTTTGAACTGCTAGATTGGCAGAAGCTGGGACAAGTTACGTGGCACTCGGGATTCGAACCGCTGAACTGCCAACCTTTCGACTGACAAGCTCAGCGTCTTCTACATCCCTTCTATGTCCTAATCATCCCTAATTGTTGCAGAGAACCCACATAAAACTTAACCGTAAGCAGGGATCTCGAACTGGTAGCTTCATCGCCTCCCGAGCCTCCCCTCCCTTTTTTTTTTTTTGCCAGCATACTGCTTCGCGATGGTTATGAAACCGGCTATGGCGGCTGGGTCATCTCTTCCGTTTAGACAAGATGGCCAAGGATCTGGCAGGTCACGCCATGGGCCTCCTCCTGTCCTTCCTGACCCAGGGCCTGGAAAACACTCCGATCCGTCCGTCCAGCCCGCCGTTGCTTCGCCTCCCTCCGAACAATAACAGATGTTTCCATGCTCGCTGTGGGACAGATTTGGCTCGGGGGGCCGATGCTCTCTTGGCTGGCCCCGCTGAAAATAAAAGCCGCACACAGAATCCCAAAAACCGAAGGACGTAAACACACACGTTTTGCAGAAAAACAAACCCATGTGTTCTGGCGAGAGAATGACATGGGCGGGGGGGGGATAACTTCCTTCCAAGAGGCCGACCTCAAATGCAAGTTTTTCACCAAGATAAACAGCTGAAACTAACACGCCGAAAGACAAATCGGTGCAGGTAGCGAAGGCTGAATTACCCTGGATCGAACGCAGAGAAGAGCAACTGAGATGATTAAAAAGTATGGAGGCGAAAGCATACGAAAAACGGTTGCAGGATTTGGGGATGTCTTGTTCAATGCAAAGAAGGACGGGGGGGGGGGAACACGACAGCACTCTTCTGGTATCTGAGGGGCTGCCACAAAGAAGAGTTGGGGGGTCGACTTATTTTCCAAAGCCACACCTGGAAAACTGCAACAGGTTTTGCTCACCACATGACCAAAAAAAAAAAACTTTGGAAAAAGTGCAGAGAAGAGCAACTAAGATGATTAAAACATACGGAGACAAAAACGTATGAAGAACGGTTGAAAAAGGATTTGGGTTCGGCCAGTCTAGAGAAAAGAAGGACGGGGGGGTGGGGGAACATGATAGTAGCATTCCAGTGGGGGGGGGGTCAACCTCTTCTCCAAAGCACCTGAAGGCAGGACAAGAAACAACAGATGGAAACTAATCAAGGAGAGAAGCAACTTAGAACTAAGGAGAAATTTCCTGACAGTGAGGACAATTAACCAGTGGAACAGCTTGCCACCAGAAGTTGTGGATGCTCCAACAGTGGAGGTTTTTAAGAAGAGACTGGACAGCCACTTGCCTGAAATGGGTTGGACTAGAAGACCTCCAAGGTCCCTCCCAGCTCTATTATTAAGTTTTTTAAAGAGTGTTTTTATTGTAATATATGGTATTATTTTATCTGCCTGTTCACCGCCCTGAGTCCTTCGGGAGAAGGGCAGTATAAAAATTAAATTATTATTATTATTATCATTATCATTATCATTATCATCATCATCATCATCATCATCATTATTATTATTATTATTATTATTATTATTATTATTATTATTCCGATCGAACTAAAGCTGAAACCTGAAGGAGGTTTTGCAGAAAAATAGCCCCTGTTCAACTGAACAAGATCCTGTTGAGGAAATGCTTCAGAAATGCCTGGTTAACACACTACTCTGTTCCTTTTCTAGGGCTTATTCTTGCTAGCACCACCTTTAAAAAAGAAAAATCGAAAACCTAGCAGCTTTTAGATTACAGAGCCCTGCAAAATAGCGACACAGATACACCCTACAGCAAGAGACAGTTCTCCAGGTGCAAGCTCGCAGTTAACGCTAGGGAGGAAAAATAAAATTAGCAAGAGATACATCATCTCCTTTACCATCTAAGCGTGAAAGCTTAATGGCTTATCTTGTTGTGCAGCATATTCAGAATGTTAAAAGATTCCATTTTAGCTGGGACCTCACTTACGGTGATTACCAGCAAATCACAAGTTCCTGTTTTTGTCTTGCTACCGATTTTAGTTTATTTGCTTGAGTAGACAACACACTCGGCCACACAGAGGTGGTGTGCAAATGTGGTTAAATAAATATTTAGCAGCTTCCGCCACCCTTATTTGTTAAGCCTTCTGTTCCTGTTGGGTTTATTCATTCATTTGCATGGCCTTGTCCTGCCTTATATCCACTCAAAAAGAAGTATAGTGTTTGTTGTGATGTTTTGTTGAACCACGTGGTGTTTTTTTTTAAGGGCTCAGAAAAATGAGAACGGGTCCCTCTAAGCCTACGGCAGTTCCCAGTGACACCCAGGTAGCCTTCTTAGCAACAGTAGAGCATGCCAAGAGTTTACCATGGAGTTCTCCTTGGGTGCTGTTTCCAACTGGAGAGGTAGTTTGGTCCAGTGGTTAAGGCACTAGCCTAGAAACTAGGAGATGGTGAGTTCTAGTCCCGCCGTAGGCATGGAAGCAGGTTGAGTGACTTTGGGTCAAACACCAGGCGACAGTGAGTTCTAATACCGTCTTAGACATGAAAACCAGCTGGGTGACTTTGAGCCAATCACCAGGCGACAGTGAGTTCTAGTCCCGCCTTAGGCATGGAAGCCAGCTGGATGACTTTGGGCCAAACACCAGGCGACAGTGAGTTCTACACCCGCCTTAGGCATGGAAGCAGGTTGGGTGACTTTGAGGCAAACACCAGGCGACAATGAGTTCTAATCCTGTTTTAGGCGTGAAAGCCAGCTGGGTGACTTTGGGCCAATCACCAGACGACTGGGAGTTCTAAACTCATCTTTGGCACAATCAGCAGGAGACTGTGAATTCTAGTCCCGCCTTAGGCATTTAGCCGGTTGATTGAGTCAATCACCAGGAGACGGTGAGTTCTACTCCCATTTTAGCCACAAAAGTGGTCAGGTGACTTTGGGTCAGTCACCAGGTGACCGGGAGTTCTAATCCCACCTGTGGCACGATCAACAGAAGACAGTGAGTTCTAGTCCCCGCCTTAGACAGGAAAGCCGGTGGATTGAGTCAATCACCAGGAGACGATGAGTTCTAGTCCTGCCTTAGGCATGAAATCTGGCTGGATGACTTGAGCCAGTCGCACACAGTCAGCCCAACAGACTTCAGAGGGTTGTTGTGGGGATAAAACAGGAAGACGAATGTGTGCCACGTATGTTCACCACCTTCAACTCTTATAAAAAAATGATACAGGCAGGATACAAATAAAATAATCACTTCTAAGTCTAACCTTCACTCCTGGTGGTGCCACATCCAAGGAGTGAGGCCCGTTGCTGCTTGGGAACCAACCCCAGAAAAGTTCACCCAGGCACCACTCCTCAGTGAGCAATTTAACACCCCCCCACACACCTTCCGTTCCTCACTCCTGGCCGTCCAACTGGGCTGGATCTTTTTCCAAAGCAGCGAGGAAAAGGAAAACGGGGCATTTCCTGTGCAGCTGCCGCTCTGCATGTCTCTCAGAAGCCCTGCTCCTTCCTTATTTATTTATTTATTTATTTATTTATTTATTTATTTATTTATTTATTTTGTCACAACAATATATGTAAGTATCATACAAAAAGATTATATAGTATATAAACATATATATGAGTAAATATTAGGAGGTATAAACATATATCGATAGATAGATAGATAGATAGATAGATAGATAGATAGATAGATAGATAGATAGATAGATATGAAGAAAAGAAGAAAAGAAAAACAATAGGACAGGAACGGTAGGCACGTTTGTGCGCTTATGCACGCCCCTTATGGTCCTCTTAGGAATGGGGTGAGGTCAATAGTAGAAAGTTTTTGGTTAAAGCTTTTAGGATTATGGGAAGAGACCACAGAGTCAGGTAAAGTATTCCAAGCACTGATGATTCTGTTACAGAAGTCATATTTTCTGCAATCTAGGTTAAAGCGGTTGACATTAAGTTTAAATCTATTGGTTGCCCTTGTATTATTGCAATTAAAGCTGAAGTAGTCTTTGACAGGAAGGACATTACAATAGATGATTCTATGAGGTCTTGTCGAAGGCGACGGAGTTCCAAATTTTCTAAGCCTAGGATTTCCTTCCTTCCTCCCAACAGACAGAAGACAAAAACCTCTCTCTCTCTCTCTCTCTCTGTGCAACCCAAAATCCCTGAGGTTTTTTTTTATATTTTGTTAAAAAAAAAAGGAATATTCTTTATTGACCAAGTGTGATTGGGATACACCAGGAATTTGTCTCCGGTACATAGGCTCTCAGTGCACATACCAACAACGAAAGTGATAGGTCAGAGATCGTAAATGGTTAAGATGCAGGTAGCCCTCGACGTACAACCGCAATTGAGCCCAGAACTGATGTTGCTAAGTGAGGCATTCGTTACGTGAGTTACAACTCTTCTTGCCACATTTGTTAAGCGAATCACAGTAGCAACCCGGCTGTTAAGTGAATCTGGTTTCCCCATTGACTTTGCTCGTCAGGAGGTCGCAAAATGTGACCAGTTTGCCATCATGTGACACCCCTCCCCCCCCCAGGACGCTACGACTGTCGTAAATATGAACCCGTCGCCCAGCGTCCAAATTTTTGATCACGTGACCAGAGAGAGAGAGAGATGCTGCACCCAGCTGTGTGGGTCACAAGTCACTTGACTTTCACCGCCGTTGTAACTTCAGACGGTCGCTAAGCGAACGGTTGTTAAGCCGAGGACTACCTGCACAATCACAAATCACATTTCGTCAATCTTTTTTTCTTTTTTTTTAAAGCCGCCCAATGGGACCTTTTCAGCAGCAAAGCAAGGAGGGAACCAAGTACATGAGTAACGGGGTGTGGGTCACCCCTTACAGGCCCTAGACGCGCGCACACACACACACAAAGAAGACACACACACACACAAAGATACACAAACACACCTCTGGGGTGCGTAGCTGGTGAGAGAGAGGATGCTGAGCCTGGGGCTGAAGGGCATCCAACGCCAAGGGTCACCCCGAGGCGCCCCCTCCCAGCCTCAGCCTCCATTTTGGAAGTGGGGGAAGGAGAAAGAAGGGAGGGAGGAATGAATGAATGAATGAATGGAAGCAGCCAGGACAGAATGAATGGGCTGCAGCTGTCAAGGCAGGCAGAAGAAGGGAGTGGGGGGGAGGACGGTGGCGGGAGGAGGACAAAATACCGAAAAACACGAGAGCGGCGCCGGGGCGGGGAGGGAGGGGGGAGGGAGCGAGCGAGGCGAGCGCGCGCGCCGCGCCTGCGCAGAAGCCGCCCACCCGACCGCGGCGGCAGCGGGCGGCAGCAACGGGCGCGATTTCCCCTCCCGCCGAGAGCAACTCACCGAGGCGCAGGGGCTGGAGGTGGCGCTGGGGGTAGGCGAGCGCTGCACCGTCACCAGAGCCATCGGGGCGCGGCGGGGCCTCCCCGGCCGGCCTGCCAAGAGCCGCCCACCCCCACCCCCGGTGTTATTTATTCCATGGCGGGCGGGCGGCCAAAGCGAGAGGATGGGCGGCCCGAGAGGGTAGCGAGGAAGCGGCGGCGGCGATGGCGGCCTCCCCCGCCAACGCTCGCTCGCCGACTGAGGCGCGGCGGGGTTGGGCCGGCCGGGCACAATGAGGCGGCAGCGCGCATGCGTCACCTGTCAAGCCGCCGGGCCGGCCTTCCCTCCCTCCCGTCGCTGGCTCCGCCCCCCTCGCCGCGGCCACGCCCCCTGCGGGTGAGGTTAACTCTTGCGCGCCCGCTGCGGAGGAAGGAGGGAGCCTGTGTGTGTGGATGGATGGATGGATGAATGGATAGACAGATAGATAGATAGATAGATAGATAGATAGATAGATAGGTAGGTAGGTAGGTAGGTAGGTAGGTAGGTAGGTAGGTAGGTAGGTAGGTAGGATAGGATAGAATAGAATAGAATAGAATAGAATAGAATAGAATAGAATAGAATAGAATTTTATTGGCCAAGTGTGATTGGACACACAAGGAATTTGTCTTGGTGCATCTGCTCTCAGTGTACATAAAAGAAAAGATACGTTCATCAGGGTACAACATTTACAACACAATTGATGGTCAATATATCAATATAAATCATAAGGATTGCCAGCAACAAAGTTACAGTCATACAGTCATAAGTGGAAGGAGATGGGTGATGGGAACGATGAGAAGATTAATAGAAGTGCAGATTCAGTAAATAGTCTGACAGTGTTGAGGGAATTATTTGTTTAGCAGAGTGATGGCCTTCGGGAAAAAACTGTTCTGGTGTCTAGTTGTTCTGGTGTGCAGTGCTCTATAGCCTCGTTTTGAGGGTAGGAGTTGAAACAGTTTATGTCCAGGATGCGAGGGTTAGGGTTAGGGTTAGGGTTAGATAGATAGATAGATAGATAGATAGATGAATGAGAGGAATCATAGAGAGAGAGAGAGAGAGAGAGAGAGAGAGAGAGAGATAATGTTTTTCTGTCGAAGCACCTGGTCTGCCCTAATGTGGGAAGCTTCCCTTTCACCAGTTCGAATCTGAGTAAGGGTATGGCTAGCTGATGAAAGCTAAAAAGCTCCAAATACATCTATACTAGTCTCTCTTTATTTCTTTATCAGCAAATATATATTTGATGTGTGTGTGTTTGTGTGTGTAGTCCTCAACTTACGACCACAATGGAGCCCCAGATTTATGTTGCTGAGTGAAGCGTGTGTGTGCGTGTATGTGTGGGTAGATAGTCCTCGACTTACAACCACTGTGGAGCCCGATTTATGTTGCTAACAGAGACATGCGTGTGTGTACAAGATAGTCCTCGACTTACAACCGCTATAGAGCCCCAAATTTATATTGCTAATTGAGACGTGTGTTTGTGTGTACAGATAGTCCTCGACTTACGACCACAAGGGAGCCCCAGATTTATACTGCTGAGTGAGACCTGTGTGTGTATGTACAGGAGGTAGTCCTTGACGTACGACCACAACGGAGCCCCAAATTTATGTTGCTGAGTGAAACATTTCTGAAGTGAGTTTTGCCCCGTTTTGCCACCTTTCTTGCCGCCGTTGTTAAGTGAATTGCTGCAGTTGTTCACTTGGTCGCACGGTTCTTAAGTGAACCTGGCTTCCCCTATTGACTTGGCTTGTCAGAAGGTGGCAAATGGAGAGTACCCGGCTCCGGGACGTGGCGACGGTCATATACATGAGTCAGTGGCCAAGCGCTTCAATGTTACATGACCATGCAGATGCTGCAATGGCCGTAAGTGTGAAAAAACGGTCACTGGTCCCTTTCTTCAGCGCCGTTGTAACCTCAAACGGTTGCTAAGTGAACCGTTGTAAGTCGAGAACCACCTGCACCTGCAGGCCGAGAGAGAAAGCAGTTTGGTAAGGAAAGCTATTCCTCTGCAAGTCCCTGAAAAGGGCGGCCCCTTTCATCAATCCACCCACCCCACCTGCAGCCCTGACTTCAGGGCGTAGGAGTGAACAAGGATGAAAGAGAGTGCGACGTTTCCTGGCAGGGGAATCCAACAACTGGCAATTATGTGGTTGTAATGGGTTTCTCAGAGCCACAGGCAGTCCTCGACTTAAAACAGTTGGTTTGCTTGGAACAGCTCCCATCCTACAACAATACCTCCGTCTAAGACCCTAGAACAGGGGTCTCCAACCTTGGTCCCTTTAAGACTTGTGGACTTCAACTCCCAGAGTCCCTCGGAGTTGAAGTCCACAAGTCTTAAAGGGACCAAGGTTGGAGACCCCTGCCCTAGAACAGCAACATCTGCCTATCTTAAGTCCTCGGGAAGGGCTCGATAGGTAGACGGAAAAATAACCAAATCGAGCCTGAATATCTAGCCGACTGTGCTACGAACCGTATCCTCAACTTGCGACCGCAATGGAGGACAAAAGGTCGTCAAGCAAGAAATTTGTGGCTCCAGCCGCATCTTACGACTCGTCTTGCTTAAGTGACTGATTGTAGCTGTTAAGTTAGCAACAACGCTACCTGCAAAGGTGGGCTTCGCATAATTTAAAAACCGGTTTGCCCCAGCACTGAAAATGTGAGAATGCATGCATTATGTGCTTTGCTCGTGTGTGCGCTTACACCCATGTACATGGCTTAAAAAATGCAGCTAAATAAAACTTCAGAGTGCCAGGGTGGGTGGGCAGATCACAACTACTGTTT
Organism: Ahaetulla prasina; assembly: GCF_028640845.1. Lineage (NCBI taxonomy): Eukaryota > Metazoa > Chordata > Lepidosauria > Squamata > Colubridae > Ahaetulla > Ahaetulla prasina. Next base: position 2,568,009 of record NC_080539.1, read on the forward strand.
CGCCCAAAGGGGCTGAATCCAACCCCTGGCTACCTGTATTCCCATTTCTATTTTCAAACCTCCAGTTTATTTATTTATTTATTTATTTATTAATCATATTTATATACCGCCCTATCTCCCGAAGGACTCAGGGCGGTTTACAGGCACTTAAAAAACACATAGATACATAAATACACTATAAAAACAATTAAAAAAACTTATTCTATAAGCCTGTATTTTAAAATATAAAAAATAAAACCCAGTTAAAACCCATAAATTTAAAATCTAGCTCAGTCCTGCACAATTAAATAGGTATGTTTTGAGCCAGGGTCGAAGGTCAGTCCAGCTGACGAAGTCCGGGGTAGTTCGTTCCAGAGGGTGGAGCCCCCACAGAAGGCCCTTCCTGGCGCCGCAGGCGACATTGCCTCGCTGACGGCACCCTGAGGAGTCCCTCTCTGTGAGAGCGCACGGGTCGGTGAGAGGCATTCGGTAGCAGTAGGCGGTCCCGTAAATAACCCGGCCCATATATTATATTCCCGCTATTATTTCTTTCAGTCTTGCCATTCTTACAATATATTCATTGTCCGGGTGACGTAACGACCGCAACTGAGGCCAAAATTTCGGCTGCTAAGTGAGACATTCGTTAAGTGAGTTTTGTCCCGTTTTACAACCTTTCTTGGCACGCGTTGTTAAGTGAATCCCTGTAATTGTTGAGTTAGTCACCCGGTCGTTAAGTGAATCCGGCTTCCCCGCTGACTTGGCTTGTCAGAAGGTCGCCAAAGGGGATCACGTGACCACCACCCCCGGGACACTGCGACCGTCATAAATATGAGTCAGTTGGCAAGCAGCCGAGTTCTGATTACGTGAGCGTGCAGATGCTGCAACAGAGTCGTAAGTGTGAAAAAAGGTCATCGGTCATTTTTTTTCCAGTGCCGTTGTAAGTTTTGAACGGTCACTAAACAAACTGTTGTAAGTCCGGGATCACCAGTAAATTCCCAACTTTTCCCAAAGTGTTGACGGTGACGCCACCGTAGCCAACGGGAATGAAACCCCTAAAGCGATTCAGTGCCGGGAAGCTTAAAACGGTCTTAGCTCCCAGCCTCTGGAGTAGCTGGCTCTCTCCAGCGGGAAAATCTCCAGGGAGATTCCCACGGTTTCTCTCCCTACTCAGGTGAGGCCAAGCGGGTCTCCAGGCAGGGCCGGCCTCAAAACACACCTTCCCTGCCAAAAGCCCCAAACCTCCCTCTTTCTCCTTCTTGCCGAGGCTTGTAAACGATCCCTGGATCTAAAAGGGATCGGCTGGCGGACGTTCCTTTTCTCAACCCAGGAAAAATACCCTCCCTGGGGGCACGGAGAGAGAAGTCTTGACTTGCAAAGTAGGCAGGATCACTTGGCATTTGCTGCTAGGAAGCTAAAAGCCAGGTTTCGTTTTCGCTGCGCTCCCCTCCCGACGAAATAAAAAGCAGAACGTTCTTTTTTCTCTCCTCCTTTTCTCTATTTTTCTACTATTTTTCTGTGGGTTAAGTAACGCAGCCTCTGTCGTTTTTGATTATGAGGGATGATCCAATACGCAGTTTGGTCCCCATGTGTATAAGCCTTTTAGCTGCACTGTTAAGACAGAATGTTGCCTGGGATACACCATCTTGAAAGTAGTTTACACTTCAGAGCCCACATTATCTATCTACCTATCATCTATCTATCTATCTTTCTATCTATCTATCTATCTATCTATCTATCTATCTATCTATCTATCTGTCTGTCTATCTACCTATCTATCTATCATCTATCTATCTATCTATCTATCATTTGGTGGGGCTATATTTAAACTAAATTTGTGTGTCAGTGATTGTCTGACCTCTGCAGATGCTAAATACATGTGAATAACTGTAGTTTAGCTGGGGAATCCATGCAATTCTGCCCCCTGTTGGCCAAAGAGGTCACCAATCTCAGCGAACTTCAGAGTTGTGAACGTCAACCCCCAGCATGGCTCTACCACCCCAGGTAGATCCGTTGTAAATCAAGGACTACCTGTATTAAGCCCTAGCATTGTTACTAAGCCCTACTTGAGCAGGTGGCTGGACTAGAAAAACTAAAAAGTCCCTTCCAGCTCTGTTCTGTTCTGTTCTATTCTGTTCTGTTCTATGCTATGCTATGCTATGCTATGCTATGCTATTCTATTCTATTCTATTCTATTCTATTCTTTCTATTCTATTCTATTATTTCTATTCTATTTTATGCTATTCTGAATGTATCTTTTCTTTTATGGACACTGAGAGCAGATGCACCAAGACAAATTCTTTGTGTGTCCAATCACACTTGGCCAATAAAAAATTCTATTCTATTCTATTCTATTCTATTCTATTCTATGCTATGCTATTCATTCTATTCTATTCTATTCTTTCTATTCTATTCTATTATTTCTTATGCTATTCTGAATGTATCTTTTCTTTTATGTACACTGAAAACATACGCACCAAGACAAATTCCTTGTGTGTCCAATCATACTTGGCCAATAAAAAATTCTATTCTATTCTATTCTATTCTATTCTATTCTATTCTATTCTATTCTATTCTATTCTATTCTATTCTATTCTATTCTATTCTATTATTTCTATTCTATTTTATGCTATTCTGAATGTATCTTTTCTTTTATGGACACTGAGAGCGTACGCACCAAGACAAATTCCTTGTGTGTCCAATCATACTTGGCCAATAAAAAATTCTATTCTATTCTATTCTATTCTATTCTGCATTCCAATATCTAATCTAATTTATTCTATTCTATTCTATTCTACTTTCTGTATTTCTATTCTATTCTATTCTATTCCATTCTGCATTCCAATATCTATTCTATTCTATTCTACTCTACTCTACTCTAATCTGGACTTGCAATGCATTCTTACATCCAAACTCCGTGCAGTCTGCTGACATCCCAGTTCCGATGAAGGCAGTGGTCGCTTCTCAATTTTTCTCTCTTTTTGCAAGAGCCCTCCTCTTCTGAGGCCTTGACCCCAAGCAAAGCCTTGCCAGTTACAGTATTTACAGTAAATGTCTTGGCTTGATATTTCGGCATTCCAGGGATATTTGAGAACGTTCTGTATAAAACGCTCGGAATAGCCATGAGAGCCTCGCGAGGAACAGCCAAAAACAGCACAAGAAAGACGCTGGAGGGTTTGAAAACGCACGTAGGGGAAAAGTAAACAAGGCAGCAGGAACGGAATAACACCCACCATCCCTCCTAGTGTTGGCATCAGAAAAATCATACTTCTCTTTGGAACTTTAAGTCTGCTAAAGAGAGGAACAGTGGCATGTTGCTATCAAGGGGGCACCAATATGGCGTAATTCAGGGTTTCTCAACCTTAGCAACTTTAAGATGGGTGGACTTCAATTTTCACAGTTCCCCAGCCACAGTGCTTTAGGAGGGGTGGACTTGACTCCCAGAATCCCCCAGCCTGCTTTAAGGGGTGGACTCAAACTCCCAGAATCCCCCAGCCAGCCTGCTTTTAGGGGTGGACTCCAACTGCCAGAATTCCCCAGCCAGCCTGATTTAAGGGGTGGACTTCCACTCCCAGAATCCCCAGCCAGTATGCTTTAAGAGGGCAGGACTTCCACTCCCAGAATCCCCTAGCCAGCCATACTTTAAAAGGGGAGGACTCCCAGAATCCCCCAGCCTGGATGCTTTAAGAGGGGTGGACTTCCACTCCCAGAATCCCCCAGCCATCATGCTTTAAGAGGGGTGGACTTCCACTCCCAGAATCCCCCAGCCATCATGCTTTAAGAGGGGTGGACTTCCACTCCCAGAATTCCCCAGTCATCATGCTTTAAGAGAGGAGGACTTCCACTCCCAGAATTCCCCAGCCAGCATGCTTTAAGAGGGGAGGACTTCCAGTCCCAGAATCCCCCAGCCAGCCATGCTTTAAGAGGGGAGGACTCCACCCCAGAATTCCCCAGCCAGCCTGCTTTAAGAGGAGGACTTCCACCCCAGAATCCCCAGCCAGCCTGCTTTAAGAGGAGGACTTCCACCCCAGAATCCCCAGCCAGCCTGCTTTAAGAGGAGGACTTCCACCCCAGAATCCCCAGCCAGCCTGCTTTAAGAGGAGGACTTCCACTCCCAGAATCCCCAGCCAGCCTGCTTTAAGAGGAGGACTTCCACCCCAGAATCCCCAGCCAGCCTGCTTTAAGAGGAGGACTCACCCCAGAATCCCCAGCCAGCCATGCTTTAAGAGGAGGACTTCCACTCCCAGAATCCCCAGCCAGCCTGCTTTAAGAGGAGGACTTCCACCCCAGAATCCCCAGCCAGCCTGCTTTAAGAGGAGGACTTCCACTCCCAGAATCCCCAGCCAGCCTGCTTTAAGAGGGAGGACTTCCACCCCAGAATCCCCAGCCAGCCTGCTTTAAGAGGAGGACTTCCACTCCCAGAATCCCCAGCCAGCCTGCTTTAAGAGGAGGACTTCCACCCCAGAATCCCCAGCCAGCCTGCTTTAAGAGGAGGACTTCCACCCCAGAATCCCCAGCCAGCCTGCTTTAAGAGGAGGACTTCCACCCCAGAATCCCCAGCCAGCCTGCTTTAAGAGGAGGACTTCCACCCCAGAATCCCCAGCCAGCCTGCTTTAAGAGGAGGACTCCACCCCAGAATCCCCAGCCAGCCTGCTTTAAGAGGAGGACTTCACTCCCAGAATCCCCAGCCAGCCTGCTTTAAGGAGGACTTCCACCCCAGAATCCCCAGCCAGCCATGCTTTAAGAGGAGGACTTCCACCCCAGAATCCCCAGCCAGCCTGCTTTAAGAGGAGGACTCCACCCCAGAATCCCCAGCCAGCCTGCTTTAAGAGGAGGACTTCCACTCCCAGAATCCCCCAGCCTGGATGCTTTAAGAGGGGTGGACTTCCACTCCCAGAATCCCCCAGCCAGTATGCTTTAAGAGGGGAGGACTTCCATTCCAAGAATTCCCCAGCCAGCATGCTTTAAGAGAGGAGGACTCCAACTCCCAGAATCCCCCAGCCATCATGCTTTAAGAGGGGTGGACTTCCACTCCCAGAATCCCCCAGCCATCATGCTTTAAGAGGGGTGGACTTCCACTCCCAGAATTCCCCAGTCATCATGCTTTAAGAGAGGAGGACTTCCACTCCCAGAATTCCCCAGCCAGCATGCTTTAAGAGGGGAGGACTTCCAGTCCCAGAATCCTCCAGCCAGCCATGCTTTAAGAGGGGAGGACTCCGACTTCCAGAATTCCCCAGCCTGTATGCTTTAAGAGGGGAGGACTTCCACTCCCAGAATCCCCCAGCCAGCATGCTTTAAGAGGGGAGGACTTCCACTCCCAGAATCCCCCAGCCAGTATGCTTTAAGAGGGGAGGACTTCCACTCCCAGAATCCCCCAGCCAGCCATGCTTTAAGAGGGGAGGACTCCAACTCCCAGAATCCCCCAGCCAGCCATGCTTTAAGAGGGGAGGACTCCAACTCCCAAAATCCCCCAGCCAGTATGCTTTAAGAGGGGAGGACTTCCATTCCAAGAATCCCCCAGCCAGCCTGCGTTAAGAGGGGAGGACTTCCACTCCCAGAATCCCCCAGCCAGTATGCTTTAAGAGGGGAGGACTTCCACTCCCAGAATTCCCCAGCCAGCCATGCTTTAAGAGGGGAGGACTTCCACTCCCAGAATCCCCCAGCCAGCCTGCTTTAAGAGGGGAGGACTCCGACTTCCAGAATCCCCCAGCCAGCCATGCTTTAAGAGGGGAGGACTCCGACTTCCAGAATTCCCCAGCCTGTATGCTTTAAGAGGGGAGGACTTCCACTCCCAGAATCCCCCAGCCAGCATGCTTTAAGAGGGGAGGACTTCCACTCCCAGAATCCCCCAGCCAGCCATGCTTTAAGAGGGGAGGACTCCAACTCCCAGAATCCCCCAGCCAGTATGCTTTAAGAGGGGAGGACTTCCACTCCCAGAATCCCCCAGCCAGCCATGCTTTAAGAGGGGAGGACTCCAACTCCCAAAATCCCCAGCCATGCTTTAAGAGGGGTGGACTTCCACTCCCAGAATCCCCCAGCCAGCCATGCTTTAAGAGGGGAGGACTCCAACTCCCAGAATCCCCCAGCCAGTATGCTTTAAGAGGGGAGGACTTCCACTCCCAGAATCCCCCAGCCAGCCATGCTTTAAGAGAGGAGGACTTCCACTCCCAGAATCCCCCAGCCAGTATGCTTTAAGAGGGGTGGACTTCCACTCCCAGAATCCCCCAGCCAGCCATGCTTTAAGAGGGGAGGACTCCAACTCCCAAAATCCCCCAGCCAGCCATGCTTTAAGAGGGGAGGACTCCAACTCCCAGAATCCCCCAGCCAGCCATGCTTTAAGAGGGGAGGACTCCAACTCCCAAAATCCCCCAGCCAGTATGCTTTAAGAGGGGAGGACTTCCATTCCAAGAATCCCCCAGCCAGCCTGCGTTAAGAGGGGAGGACTTCCACTCCCAGAATCCCCCAGCCAGCCATGCTTTAAGAGGGGAGGACTCCAACTCCCAGAATCCCCCAGCCAGCCATGCTTTAAGAGGGGAGGACTCCAACTCCCAGAATCCCCCAGCCAGCCATGCTTTAAGAGGGGAGGACTTCCATTCCAAGAATCCCCCAGCCAGCCTGCGTTGAGAGGGGTGGACTCCAACTCCCAGAATTCCTCAGCCAGCCTGCTTTAAGAGGAATGGGCGTCCACTCTATTCAATCATTTGCCACTTTCCAGAAAAGCAAACTGATAGGGAAAGCTGGACTCACTTAAAGACTGTGTGATTGACTTAACAACTGCAGTGATTCATTTAACAACCATATTAAAAAAAGTCATAAACTTGGGCATGACTTAACAGTTGCCTTGCTTCTGGTCCATAGTATGGACATAATTTGAGGACAACCTCTAGGTCATTCTTGGCTTGTTCAAGATATTCTCATCAATTTTTTCCAAATCTGTATAAGCGTAATACAGGTGGTCCTTGACTTATGACTCCAACTGAGCCCAAAACCTCCGTTGCTAAGCGAGACATTTTTTAAAGTGAGGTTTGCTCCGTTTCACGACCTTTCTTGCCACCGTTGTTAAGTGAATCACTGCAGTTGTTAAGTTAGTAAGACGGTCTTTAAGTGAATCTGGCTTCCCAGTTGACGTTGCTTGTCAGAAGGTCGCAAAAGGGGATCACGTGACCGTCAGAAAACTGCGACCGTCATAAATATGAGTCAGCTGCCAAGCATCTGAATTTTGATTATGTGACCCTGGGGAAGCTGCAAAGGTCGTAAATGTGAAAAACCGACCATAAGTCATTTTTTTCTCTGCTGTTTTAACTTTGAATGGTCACTAAATGAACCGTTTTAAATTGAGGACTATCTGTATAATACCTTATAATCTTACATTACCTGTCCAGAATCGAATTTGTGACTTGGGCAGTCATATAAATCAATGAAACAAATAAAGAAATAGACATTTATTTACATAACATTTTCTCTACGTTTTCCAGATATCCCCACGTATTATTACAAAGATCATTATTTTTATTATTCTTATCTTTGCTATCATTATAGTCTCCTTTATGCCCTTCCTGACATTATCTAACATTATTGTTTGCTTTCTCCTTGCATAAAGGTCTTTATTTCTATCTGCATTCTCCGTCTACGTTGAGTGTGTAAGTAGGTTGACATTTCCTCTATTAAAGTACGATATTAATCCGAATTTTCACATTCTCTTTTCACGATAAATTTTCCTGCTCTTTATTCTCAGCTCATAATATGCGATCCTGTGCATACAGATAGTCCTCCACATATGACTGCAGTTGAGAGCAAAATTTCAGTTGCTAAGTAAGCAAGGTGGTTTTTAAGTGAGTCGCACCCAGTTTTACACCCCTTTTTGACATGGCTGTTCAGCTGCACTTGTTACAGGAATCAGATTACAAATGTCAGAATCACAAGAGTTGGAAGGGACTTTGGAGGTCTTCTAGTCCAACCCCCTGCTCAGGCAGGAGACCCTTTCTACACCATTCCAGACGGTTGTTAAGCGAATCCACCTACTTCCATTGACTTTCCTTGTTGGAAGCTGGCTGGGAAGCTGCAAAAATTGAACCCAAACTGTCCGTTACTAAGTGAAACATTTGTTAGGTGAATATTGCCACATTTTACAACCTTTCTTGCCACCGTTGTTAAGTGAATCACAGCAGCCAATAATGGAGTAACCCGGTTGTTAAATGAATCTGTTTCCCCAACGACGTTGCTTGTCACAAGGTCGCAAAAGGGGATCACGTGACCCCGGGACACTGCAACCGTCATAAATATGAATCGGTTGCCAAGGATCTAAATTTCGATCACATGACCATGGGGATGCCCTAACCGTCATAAGTGTGAAAAACGGTCCCCCTCCTAGTGGTGGGATTCAAATAATTTAACTCCTGGAAGGGGCAGGGCGGGAAGGAGCAGGGCCAGCCAGCAATTTAACAACCGGTTCGCCCGAATCGGGCCGAACCGGCTGAATCCCATCACTGGTCCTAAGTCCCTTTTTCCAGCGCTGTTGTCTTCAAACAGTCTCTAAAGGAACAGCTGTAAGTAGAGGACTACCTGAATATAAATTAAATCAATACAGGTGCATAATACCCATTCTTGTTTACTCTGCTTTTCGAAACATCTTTCCCTCAATCCTTGTCTTTGTCGAGGTTCCTCCGAAGAAGAATCAAATATTTTGGCACCCTGAAAAAACACATACACACACACACACACACACACACACACCTTTGCTCTATTCCGCTTTCTGGTTGGCCCTGTGTAACCCGTGCAATCCAAAGTCTTGCTAGATGCAATGGAGCAATATATATATATATTTCTTAACCTTTCCTTGTTCGTTTGGCATTTCTTTCTCCCTCTGTGTTTGTGTCTCTATCTCTATTCTGCCTTTGTAAGATTAAAAAACCCCTTGCCTTATGCGCGGAAATCACGCACCGGTGCACTAATCTGCACACATTTTTTCTCGAGCCTCCTTTCTTTGCTATGGATACGGACCCAAATCTTTTCCAGATCATTCAATCTTGTTCCTGATTTGTTGGCGCCAGAAAGGTTAGCGGTTTAACAGCCTGGGCGCCTGCAGTATTTATAACCATTATTTCAAAGGTGGGGGTTTTGACAGCTCGCCCATTACCCCTGCCTCAATTTCTGCTGGAGGAGTCCTTAAATTTAGCCTCTCTCTAGAAATATTCTGTTATCTGGATTGCAAAAGGTTGCAGTATATAGTCTTGCTAGATTCCCCTGGCAAATTCAGGGATTGCTCTGGATTGTTCTGATTTGAGCTATGATGACTTCTTCTTTAATTTATACAAATTAAAATATTATTATTATTATTATTATTATTATTATTATTATTATTATTAATTATTCCCATTTTGCTTCTTTACTTGTTACAGTGGGGGGCACCGTTTTTCAGTGGTTCTCCTCCTTCCTCTCTGACCGGTCGCAGACGGTGTTGGCGGGGGGGGCAGAGATCGACCGCGAGGCGCCTCTTGTGTGGGGTGCCACAGGGATCGGTTCTCTCGCCCCTCCTGTTCAACATCTATATGAAGCCGCTGGGTGAGATCATCCGTGGTTTTGGGGTGCAGTGTCATTTGTATGCTGATGATACACAGCTGTACATTTCCACCCCTAACCACCCCAGCAAAGCCGTTGAAGTGATGTCCCAGTGTCTGGAGGCCGTGCGGGTTTGGATGGGGAAAAACAGGCTCCGACTCAACCCTTCCAAGACCGAGTGGCTGTGGATGCCGGCGTCCCGGTATAATCAGCTGAGGCCATCGCTGTCTGTGAGGGACGAGCCATTAGCCCCCACAGAGAGGGTCCGCAATCTGGCCGTTCTTCTGAATGTACAGCTGTCGCTTGAAGAGCATATGATGGCAGTCGCTAGGTTCGCCTGATGCGCCAGTTGCGTCCCTACTTAGACCGGGATTCCCTGTGCACAGTCACTCATGCCCTCGTCACTTCCCGCCTGGATTACTGCAACGCTCTCTACATGGGGCTCCCCTTGAAGAGCACCCGGAGGCTCCAACTGGTTCAGAATGCGGTTGCGCGGGTGATAGAGGGAGCGACACGTGGCTCCCATATAACACCTCTCCTGCGTAGGCTGCACTGGTTACCGGTGGTCTTCCGGGTGCAATTCAAGGTGTTGTTACCACCTTTAAAGCGCTCCATGGCATAGGGCCGGGTTATTTACGGGACCTCCTACTGCCACCGATAGCCTCCCATCAACCATGCACTCCCATAGGGAGGGTCTCCTCGGGGTGCCGTCAGCTAAACAATATCGGCTGGTGGCCCCCAGGGGGAGGGCCTTCTCTGTGGGGGCTCCAACCCTCTGGAACGAGCTACCACCAGGGATCCACCAACTCCCTGATCTCCGGACCTTTCGACGCGAGCTGAAAACATTTTTATTCCATCGCGCAGGACTGGCCTAATGGTTTCTAAACGGGGTTTTTTATTGGATTTTAGAAGTTTTTAGCCAATTTCGAATATTTGTTTTTAGATCTGTTCTTAATTTTTGTATTTTATTGTTTTTATCCTGGCTGAGTCCTTCGGGAGAAGGTCGGTATAAAAATCAAATAAACCTAAACCTAAATCTAAAACCTACAGTTTCTAATTCTACCTGAATGCCTGAAAAGTGGCCCTGATTTCAAAGCCTGCCCTTGATAAATAAACTGCCAGTTACAGATGCCTGTGGAGGACAAGTGACCTCAGGATGCAATTACAGAATAACCACTGGGAAGGGATCTTTGAGGACTTCTAGTCCAACCTCCTGCCGAAGGAGGAGATCCTATACAATTCTGGTCACATGGCTGTCTGGTCTATCTTGGAAAGCCTCCAATACTGGAGCACTCACAACTAAACAGATTAACAGAGTTCCACTGGTTAATTGTCCTCGCTGTTAGGAAGTTTCTCTTTAATTCCAGGTTGCTTCTCTGCTTGATGAGTTTCCACCCGTTGCTTCTTGTCCTGCCCTCAGGTGCTTTGGAGAATAGCTTGACCCCCAAATCTTCTTTGTGGCAACCCCTGAGATATGGGAACACAGCTATCATGTCTCCCCTAGTCCTTCTTTTCATTAAACTAGACATACCGAGTTCCTGCAACCGTTCTTCATATGTTTTAGCCTCCAGTCCCCTCATCATCTTTGTTGCTCTTCTCTGCACTCTTTCTAGAGTCTCCACATCTTTTTTACATCGTGGCGACCAAAACTGAATGCCGTATTCCAAGTGTGGCCTTACCAAGGCATTATAAAGCGGTATTAACACTTCATATGGCCCTGATCACAATTGATGTGAAGTACGCTAATGATGCCCGTTGCTGGCCCACACTACACAACTGGCCTCGGTTTACAAGGATTGGATAGAAACCATGTCATCATGATGGCTTCTATCCAATCCATGAGGGCTAACCTATGGCAGGAGCGCCAGAGGTGGCACGCAGCACCATTGCCACAGTTCAGCTCTGCCACGCATGTCTGCATGCCTCCCGCCGGCCAGCTGGGTCTCTACCACGCATGTGCAGGGGCGGGGCACATGCAGGGGGGGCGCGCAGGGCATGTATGGGGCATAAGGCGTGTGCTTTGGCCACTCGATCCAAAAAAGATTAGCCATCACTGACTTAGAACCATAGATTGTGCCCTCCAAGCTCTGTTCGCCCCGGCTGAGTTTCCAGCCACAACCATCTTTTGGTGAGTCTGAAGCAAGCTTGGAGGACCTTCCCTGGGGAAGGTCCAAGACCCCGTGACCATGAATGGTTGGGCTTTCCACCCACCCACCCCTCTCGTCCTTTCTCGGTTCTCACAACCCCGAGATGAAACCATGATGAGAACCCTCGGCGAGCTCACCTTTTCCAGCTGCCTGAGAAGATGGATTGCACCCCCCACCCTCCACCAACTGTCGCTTAGCAACCTCAAACATTTACACTGCCGGATTCTGCACAAGGCAGGGGCGTGCGCTGGAAGTCCGTGCAAGATTGCGGGCAGCTAAAATTAGACAGCCCCGTCACAGATTCTCTCGCGTTTTCAGATCAGATCTGCCCCAACAGGTAAGCCCCCATAAATCCATGGCATTTCTTAACACGGTGTCCTGCTAAGACAACCCGAAGGATGCCGAGATTTGGCCGAAAGGCGAGACGTCGGAGTGAGGATTCACATGTCGAAGGTGGTCATTTAATCTCAGGCAGCCTCTGTGAACTGTTAGTCCCATTTTATAAGGCCTTGGTAAGGGCACCCGTGGGATATCGCGTCTGGTTTTTGGTCGCCACGATATTTATTTATTGACTGGATTGATTGGGCCATACCAAACAGTGCAGAGATCCGGAAACAAATCGTTCCTGAAATTTGATAAAAGCAATTTAAAATGGAATTGGATAATAAGATGTAATGTAAAATGAAAATGGAATAAAATACAATAATTTGAGACATAGATAAAACATGATAAAATTATATTATATTAGGGGACTGGAGGCTAAAACATATGAAGAACGGTTGCAGGAACTCGGTATGCCTAGTTTAATGAAAAGAAGGACTGGGGGAGACATGATAGCAGTCTTCCAATATCTCAGGGGTTGCCACAAAGAAGATTTGGGGGTCAAGCTATTCTCCAAAGCACCTGAGGGTAGAACAAGAAGCAATGGGTGGAAACTAATCAAGGAGAGAAGCAACTTAGAACTAAGGAGAAATTTCCTGACAGTTAGAACAATTAATAAGTGGAACAACTTGCCTGCAGAAGTTGTGAATGCTCCAACACTGGAAGTTTTTAAGAAGATGTTGGATAACCATCTGTCTGAGATGATGTAGGGTTTCCTGCCTGGGCAGGGGGTTGGACTAGAAGGCCTCTAAGGTCCCTTCCAACTCTGTTGTTGTTGTTATATTTTGGTGTCACCCCTGCAATCTACCCCAATCAGTCCCGCGTATGCAGATCTCAACCGAACCATTTTGCGTAAGGATTGCGCTGTGTGAAATATTATTTTCAGATTCTGGCCGCACGTAAGGTAAGTCGTTTTGATATGGGCATCCCAATGGGTCCGTCGTTTGGTGTATAGACTGAGGTACCTGTTCCTCACCCTCTTATACAGGCAACGATCAAATAGGAGACGTCCACTGTAGGGCACAGAGTGGATTCTCCCATATCTGACCATTGCATCGAGCTGTTCGAATCTCGCTCGCGTAAATATCTCCCTGGGATGTTTCAGCAGTTGTAACTTCAAATAGCTGTCGCCACGATATAAAAAAAGATGTTGAGACTCTGGAAACAGTGCAGAGAAAAACAATGAAAATGATTAGGGGCAAGGGTGGTATTCACTTACTTTCTCTACTGGTTTGCAGATGTGAGTGCACACTTGCGCATGCGCTTACCTCGTGCGCGCGCACCTCTCCCACACATGTGCCCAGCCTTCTACACATATAGTTTGCTGGCGCATGCACCTGCTGCACAAGCGCCCGGCCTCAGAAACCTGCCTAAATAAGATGGCATAGAACTGGGGGCGGTTGGGCAGGCCCACCTGCTATTTCCACTACCGGTTCGGGCGAACCGGTCGGAACTGGCTGAATGCCACCTCTGATTAGGAGACTGGAGGCTCAAACGTACGAAGAACGCGGATGGAGTTTCGTTCTCCGAGCTGGTGGGTTGGTTTCTGAACGTTTCATTACCAGCCTAGGTAACACCTTCAGCAGATTTTGGCCAGAGGACGTCAGCATCTGTGTTCTGTTTCTAAGGGCTGCAGGCAGTGGTGGGATTCAGCTGGTTCGCACCCATTCGGGAGAACCGGTTGTTAACTTTCTAAGCAGTTCGGAGAACCGGCTGTTGGAAGAAATCTTATTTTGGTTTTTTTCCCCCACTTTACAGGGCTAATCCTGTAAGGAAGGCAGGAAGGAAACATTCTGGTGGTGTTTCTAGCCTCATCTTTATTGCCCTGCTTATAGAAACTGCCTCTCTGCTTAACCCTTATTACATTGTAACAGCTAAGGCGAAGCGCCCATCGACGTGAGTGACGTTGAGTTGACCACGCCCACACGGTCACATGACATCAAGCCACACCTACCCAGCTGGTCGTTAAGGCAGAGAACCGGTTGTTAAATTATTTGAATCCCACCACTGGCTGCAGGTGTGGGTGTGTCAAGTGGGGGGGGCGGTGTCTTGTAACCTTGATGAAGATGTTACCTAGCCTGGTAGCAAAACGTTCAGAAATCTTTCCAGAGTCTCAAGCTCTTTTATATAATCTGGTGACCAGAACTGGATGGAGTACTCTAGGTATGGCCTTACTAAGGCTTTATAGCAGGGGTCTCTGTTATGTATCTTTAAATATTTAGGCGGGAAACAAGCACGTTGCTGATTGGTTGAAGCCGCCGGTTAAACAGTATATAAAGGGTTGTTTTTCCCCAGCCAGGTTGCTGGGTTCACCATATATTAAAGAGCTGTTGTCACTACCCTGGTCTCCAGCCTCGTTACTTCCCGAACTTAACACTGGCGACGAAGGTGGGATCTCGAGGCTAAGGAGCACCAGAACCGAGCTGAAGCACGGAAGAACCGAACCCAGCAAACACAGGGCAGAAAAACGGAGATGGCCAGTTACACTCCGCCCGCACCGTTTGACCCGGCTAAAGAGAAATGGGGAACGTATATGACCCGTTTCGAAAGCTTTCTAGAAGCCAACGAACTGCAAGGAGTTCCAGACAACCGCAAAAGGGCATACTTTTTGAGCCACTGCGGTCCCGAGGTCATCGACATCGCGGAAGCCCTGGCAGAGCCAACGCTACAATCGGTATCGTGGCAAACTCTGCAAACCCTGCTAAAACCATTTCGCGCCAACGCCGCCCAAATACGCGGCGTTTTGAATTTGGAGAGCCACAGCTAGAGGGCGAATCCATCGGCGACTACATGGCCGCCTGCGGAAAGCCTCCAAAGACTGTGGGTACCGAGACCTGACGAGGTGCTGCTGAGCAACTCATCAGGGGGTCCGAGACATGCTTGGAGGCGACTGCTATCGAAAAGCAATCTGACGCTGGCAAACGCCTGGACGGCCCGAGCGCATGAAATGTCCACCCAAGCGGGAGACACTGCAAAAGCCTCTCACACCAAAGGCGAGCACAAAGTCAACCCCGTGCACCAAGAAGAGATCCAGACCGAATCCGACGGTGAGGATGAGGAAGGGGTCTGCCGAACCGAGAAACGCGGCAAAGAGGACCGGGACGAATGCGGAAGTTGCGGAGGTCAACACCAGCGCCAACGCTGCAAGTTTAAGGACGCAACATGTCGGCGGTGCGAGAAGAAGGGGCACCTAGCTCAAGTCTGTCGAGCTCCCCAACCTTCCCGCCGAAAATTCAAATCGGCCAATCAGAGCGCGGGATCGGCAAGGCGACCCGCGATTGGCTCAAACAAAAAAGGCGCGATTCAAACCAAACGACGGTGGTCATAGGTCACCAACCCGGGTGGAGAAGAAGATCTTCACCAAACCCAAAATAGAAGGAGTACGGTGCCGACTCAAGTAGACACTGGGTCAGCGATCACCATCATGTCCTGGGACACTTTGGCGGTCACTGCCATCAGTCGCAAGCGCCACCTGCAAACACAACGGCTACGAGTCCACGACTACCAAGGGAATCGATCCCTGTTCGAGGGACCACCTCCGTCCGAGTCGAGCACGGACCACACAAGAAGACCCTGCCCATCACGATCGTCAAGGGACCCTGCCTAGTTTGTTGGGACTAGACTGGTTTCGCACTGGGCATGGGAGTGACTGGCATCTACAGAAGTGACTGTAACCTGAAAGACATACTCATGAACGAGTTCAAGATGTCTTCAAGGACTGCCTGGGCAAGTACAAGGGGACCCCTATTTCCTTCAACTTAGACCCCAGGTAGCTCCATTAGGTTAAAGGCAAGGAGAGTCCTTTGCCCTTAAACCAAAATTGACAAGGAGCTAGATAAGCTCATAAATCAGGGATTTTGGTGCCAGTCGATCACGCAAAGTGGGAGACGCCAATCGTCACCCCAGTAAAACCAGATGGGTCAATTAGAATCTGCGCTGACTACAAGGCGACTTAAACAAAGCCTTACAGAAAAGCGCCACCAGTTCCCGTGGTGCAACACTTGCTGCACTCTTTGGGGCAAGGGCAAGTCTTTGCAAAGTTAGACTTGGCCCAAGCCTACCAACAACTGCCCAGTAGACGCCAACACAGTCAAGCCCAAACGATTGTAACTCACAGGGGGCCTTCAAGTGCACCCGATTACAATTTGGGGTGAGTGGCACCGGGCTGTTCCAAAACTTAATGGAACGACTTCTGCAAGGGCTCCCAGGGTAGTTCCTTACTGATGATGTATTGATATCAGGGAAACGAGAGGAATTGGGGAGCGTTGAGAAAGGTTCTGGGCATTTTCCGTCAGCCGGACTAAAGGTTAAAGTGAACAAATGCCAGATAGGGGTAGAATCCGAATTCTTGGGCCACCGAATAGACAAGAAAGGAATTCACCCCACTGAGAGCAAGGTCAAGGCAATCAGAAAGGCTCCAGCGCCCAAAACAAAACAGAGCTACAGGCATTCCTGGGCTAGTGAATTTTACGCGTTTTTTAAAAACAAAGCGACTGCTGCTGAACCGCTGCATAAGCTTCTAGGAAAAATACTGTTTGGTCTTGGGGAAAGTCGGAAAGTAGGGCTTTAAGCAGTAAAAACCTGCTCTCGGCGACAGCCTGCTCATCCAGTATCATAGCTCATTACCACTAGTGCTGGTTTATATGCCTCCTTACGGGTGGGGCTGTACTCAGCCACAGACTGCCAAACGGCACAGAAGCCCCTATAGCCTTCTACTCCAGAACGATGTCCTCCCCAGAGAGGAACTATAGCCAGTTAGATAAGGAAGCGCTAGCAATTGTGTCAGGGTAAAAAATTCACGAATATGTTTTGGGCAGACTTTGAAATTGTGACTGACCACAGACCGCTGTTAGAATACTGGCTGGCGATCGCCCAACGCCTGTGGCACTTTCGCCACGATTGACTCGATGGACTATTTTCTTAGCCGCTATTCTACAAGCTGCAGCATCGACCAGGAAAAGAAGTGGGGCATGCGGACGCTAAGCAGATGCCCACTACCAGGGCGATCAAGACCCCACCGGGACGCCCATCCTGCTTATTGACTCTTGACTCTGGCCCAGTCACATCTAAGGAAGTGGCTCGGCATCATACCGACATTATGTTAAGGACTGTACCGGTTGGGTACAGAGGGTGTCGCGCCGGGCTTAACGGTTTAAGGAATTTGTAAAAACGTGATGAGCTCTCGGCTCAAGGGGTGCCTGTTATGGGGTGATCGTGGTGGTAATCCCGGATAATTAAGGGGAAAGGTATTGGACCTCCTCCACGAGGGTCACCCAGGGATCAAGGATGAAGGGGCTAGCAAGAAGCTATGTGTGGTGGCCACCATGGACTCAGAGATTGCTGAGAGGGTAGGAAATGCCAGGCTTGCCAAGAGTCCAGACCTCTACCCCAACGGCCCCAGTCAGGAATGGGAAAACCCCAAGGGCCCTGGTCAAGAATCCACATTGATTTTGCTGGCCCTTTCCACGGCCAAACCTTCCTAGTGGTTGTCGATGCATTCTCTAAATGGTTGGAGATCATACTCATGAAATCCACCACGGCCGAGGCAGTAATCGCAGCCCTGCGCCACCTATTCGAACCCACGGGTTGCCTGACACCTGGTGTCCGACAACGCCCGCACCACGGCAGCCCAGTTTGAGGAATACTTGGCAGAGGAGGGCATCCGACATGCCCTCTCTGCGCCTTTCCACCCCTGCGCCGAATGGTTGCAGAGCGCTCCGTCCGAGCGCTAAGGAGGCATTGTCCAGGCTCAAGCCAGGTGACTGGCAAACAAAGATAGATTTCTTTCTGGCCGCTCAGCACAGAACCCCAAGCACTGCTACAGGCAGAAGCCCAGCCGAATTATTGATGGACGGAAACTCCGTGCCCACTTGACTGCTTGAATCCCCATTACACACCAGAGGGTTACAAGGGGAACTAGAAAACGAGAGAAATGGGCATAGGCGATCGAGTGTGGGCCCGCAACTATGGGGACGGCCCAAGTTGGCTCGCAGGGCAAATCATAAAAGCAACCGTCCAAAGTCATACTTGGTCGAATTACAAGACAACCGAGTATGGAGGCGCCACATAGATCAGATAAGGAAACGAATAGCTGAACAACCTGAGCTAGCTGAGACAGATCAATGACCACTCCTTATTTGAACCCACAGCTGACCATAACCCGGGAGGCGCAAGACTTAGCTGAGGTCCCGGAGGTCCAGCGACGCCATCAGGTTCCCGAGGGAAACAGCAGGAAAACGTGTAATCCAAGGCCGGATGGCCAAGAAAAGAGTCTGCCAGTAATCCAGGGCCCGATGGCCTGAGAAAGAGCTGGGAGAAAAAGCCCTCCGACCAGCTCAAACACCACCCAGGACTGAACCGCAGGTCCGAAAGAATTAGGAGACGCCCAGGTTATTTATGGACTACGCCGAAAAATAACATGTAAATAATATGTAAATAGTGGTAAAGTGTTTTCTGGGAGGGAGGAGTGTTATGTATCTTTAAATATTTAGGCGGAAACAAGCACGTTGTTGATTGGTTGAAGTCACGTTAAACAGTATATAAAGGGTTGTTTTTCCCAGCCAGGTTGCTGGGTTCACCATATATTAAAGAGCTGTTGTCACTACCCTGGTCTCTTTATAGAGTGGTTTTAGTAGATTGTATCC
Source organism: Ahaetulla prasina (assembly GCF_028640845.1). Taxonomy (NCBI): domain Eukaryota; kingdom Metazoa; phylum Chordata; class Lepidosauria; order Squamata; family Colubridae; genus Ahaetulla; species Ahaetulla prasina. The sequence continues at coordinate 2,586,715 of NC_080539.1, forward strand.
TCACTTCACCACTTTTATATGTGTCCTTTTGTCTTTCAATTTGTCAGATAGTTCTTTATGCATCCATGCTGGTTTCTTTTGAGATCTATTAATAATCTCACTTTTCAACAATTTCAACAATCCCTCTGTTAATGCAGGATTTTAGGATTGCCTTGGCTTTTTATGACAGCTGTGTTCATTCACATCTGTCGGAATCAGATCCTCCTTCCTTTTTCCCTCTTCCCTTGCAGAGACCCCCAAACATGGCCACGGACCCAGACGGGGAAAACGGTGCCGAAATCAACCATGGCAACGACCTCCCCGTGGGAGCAGGCAAGCCCAATTGGGGGACCGCCCTTCACTCCCTGACTCCGGCGGAGGATGCTCAGTGGAAGGCCGTTTTCCACGAGCGTGTCCAGCCACGGGCTTTGGATCTGCAGGGCATCAAGATGAAGAGACTGCAGAAGAAAACCCTCCAGCAGAAGAAGATGGAAAAGGAAGACCCGCCGGATAGCTTGTCCCAGGATTGGTTCAACACTGAGTCCATGACTCTGGAAACCCGGGCATATCTTCTCGATAAGCTTCTGCCCACTTTGGTGCCCGCCGTGGAGAAGCTGTTAAAGGTGGCAGAACGGAAACAGGCGCTGGAGCCGAAGGAATCCGAACCCTGCCCGTTTGACCCCATGATCTTCCTGGGCGAATACCTGATGAGACATAACCCTGCCTATGATCTGACCGCCAAGCCCAACCCGTACGTGCGAGGGTTGAAGGCCATCAGGGATCAGCTGAAGGCACGCGTCCCCGACACAACCCTGCACAAGTGAGTAGGTCCACCTGAGGGAAGCCGCTTCAAGCGGAAAGTTAGGCCTGCTAATAAGGAGAGAATATTTGTAACTCAGGATTGAACAGTGGGGGACTTGGTACTCTCTGAGCTTGGTGGATTTCTTGCAGGTGTTTCGTGACCCAGCTAGGTAACATCGTCAGTGCTAGAAGGGAGGAGGAGACTCGTTGTTGCTCTCTGGGCTTGGTGGTTTTCTTGCAGACATTTCATGACCCAACTAGGGAACATCATCAGTGCTAGAAGGAAGCGGGGTTTGTGGAGAAGAGAAGGAAGAGGAGGAGTAACAGGAGGAGGGAGGAGGAAGAGTAAGAGGGGGAGGAGTCCTTGGTGCTATCTGAGCTTGGTGCTTTTCTTGTAGATGTTGTACCGTCTTTCCCCGAAAATAAGACCTTGTCTTATATTTTTTTGAACCCTGAAATAAGCGCTCGGCCTTATTGCCATGCGCTCCAAAGCCCAATTGGGCTTATTATCAGAGGATGTCTTATTTTGGGGGAAACAGGGCATCTATCTATCTATCTATCTATCTATCTATCTATCCATCATCTATCTATCTATCCATCAATCCTCCATCTGTCATCTATCTGTCTTTCTGTCTGTCCGTCCATCCATCTATCCATCATCTCTCTCTCATCTGTCTATATCTATCTATATATCCAACCATCTGTCATCTATCTATCTATCCATCCATCTATCTATCTATCTATCTATCTATCTATCTATCTATCTATCTATCTATCCATCATCTACCTATCCATCAATCCATCCATCTGTCATCTATCTGTCTTTCTGTCTGTCTGTCCGTCCATCCATCTATCCATCATCTCTCTCTCATCTGTCTATATCTATCTATCTATCTATCTATCTATCTATCTATCTATCTATCTATCTATCTATCTATCCATCCATCCATCCATCCATCTATATATCCATCTATCTATCTATCTATCTATCTACCTACCTACCTACCTACCTACCTACCTACCTACCTACCGTGTTTCCCTGAAAACAAGACCCTCTCTTATATTTTTTTGAACCCTGAAATAAGTGCTCGGCCTTATTGCCATGCGCTCAAAAGCCCGATTGGGCTTATCACCAGGGGAGGTCTTATTCTGGGGGAAACAGGGTATTACCCAATTATTTATTTTATTTATTTATTTATTTATCGTATTTGTATAGGGACAAGGGAGTGTGGGGTTTGCAGAGAGAGGAGGAGGAGAGCTTGGTTCATTCCTTGCAGACATTTCATGACCCAACTAGGGAACATAGTTCTGGAAGCGAGGAGGAGGAGTGGGGGGACTGTGGGGTTCTTGTTGCTCTCTGAGCCGGGTAGTTTCCTTGCAGAGGTTTCATTATTCAACTACGTAGCATCATCAGTGCTGGAAGGGAATGGAGTTTTCCAGTGGTGGGATCCAAATTTTTTTTACTACCAGTTCTGTGGGCGTGGCGTGGCTTGGTGGGTGTGGCATGGTGGGCATGTCAGGGGAAGGATACTGTAAAATCTCCATTCCCACCCCACTCCAGGAGAAGGATACTGCAAAATCTCCATTCCCTCCTGATCGCCAGAGGTGGTATTTGCCAGTTCTTTGAACTACTCAAAATTTCCGCTACCAGTTCTCCAGAGCTGGTCAAAACCCGCTGAATGCCACCTCTGGAGTTTGCCCCCTGTGTCTATACAGTGGGTTGGCATGTCGGTGGGATGGTTAGCAGTGAGCAATACCCCACTCAAGGAACTACCAACTCAGACAAACAAGTTATTAGTAAACAACAGCACAACTGAGGAACCAGCAACAGAAGAAAACATTCCCACCAACACTGACAGGGCAAGCCACTGGTATATAAACCCCACACACCCTCTTGCCCTGATGAGGTTATCTAGTTGGGTCATGAAACGTCTGCAAGGAAACAGCCAAGCTCAGAGAGCACCGAGTTCCTCACAATCCTGGGACGAGCTGAGCGTCCATAAATTATTCTATGTCCTCTTCAGAGCTGAAGCTTCCTTAGCTTTTCTCACTAGTCCCGATTGCAGCATCCAGTGAGATACTTCAAGGAGTCCTAAGACAAGCTCTACTGCGTCAGAAGATCCACCCAGGCCACAGGATGTATCATTCACGGTCTTGACCACCTGCTTGCCATCACGATATTTAAAAAACCATGTTGAGACTCTAGAAAGAGTGCAGAGAAGAGCAACAAAGATGATTAGGGGACTTTGGAGGCTAGAACATATGAAGAATGCTTGCAGGAACTCAGTATGTCTAGTTTAATAAAAAGAAGGACCAGGGGAGATATGATAGCAGTCTTCCAATATTTGAGGGGCTGTCACAAAGAAGAGAGAGTCAAGCTATTCTCCAAAGCACCTGAAGCAGGAGTGAAAAGCTACCGGTTTGCACTAGTTCAGGCGAACCGGTAGTAAAAAAAAGCTACCACTTCGTCCAAACTGGTATTTCCAATAATCAGCTGTGCTGTGTGATTTATATTTGCTGTGATTTGAGTTCTCCTGACTTTTAATAAACCTGCTCTAACCACGTTACCTTTGTGTGTCCTCCAGACTTGCTCAGATGAAGGACTTGGTGGAAGAAAAACGCCATCATAGGGAAGATGTGGAGAACATCAAAGCTCAAGTCAACCAACTGCGCGAGCAGGCCTTAGCCGTGCAGTTCCACGAATGGACCCTGGATGGCACCGGACAGCTACCGCTGGCGCTGGTAACTGGGGCGAACGAACCGGGGCCACCACAGCTGGCTGGCAAAGACCTTCCCCAGACATCTTCTCCTGAGAAGTAACAGAAGGCTGGCTCTCCCCTTTCTCCTCCCTTCGCTAGCCAGATCTGATCTGAAGGCATCTCGGGAGCTTTTGGGTCAGCAAGTAGGATAGGGAGCCAAGCAAGAGGAGAAGGAAAGCAGCTGGTCTGCCCTGGTTTCTTCTGGGGATGGGCTGAGGTCCAGGAAAGACCCATCAGCTCATTCCACATTGGAAGCTTCTCTAGATCCAATTACTAGATGCAGGGGTCTTCAACTTGGGTGACGTTATGATTTGTGGACTTCATCTCCTAGAATTCCTCAGCCAGCTTGGCTGAGCCAGCCTGGCTGAAGAATTCTGAGAGTTGAAGTTCCTCAGCCTGGTTGAAGAAGCATAGAACACTCCAATCGAGGAACTATCAACTCAGACAAACAAGCTAACAATAAACGACGGAACAAGCAAGAGGACTCTCACCGAGAGCCACTGTGTGTAAACAGGGAGCAACGCCCCCCATTTCTTCTAGCACTGATGATGTCACCTCCTCCTCCCTGCAAACCCCTCCTTCCTTCTGATGATGTCACCTCCTCCTCCCTGCAAACCCCTCCTTCCTTCTGATGATGTCACCTCCTCCTCCCTGCAAACCCCTCCTTCCTTCTAACACTGATGATGTCACCTCCTCCTCCCTGAACCCCCTCCTTCCTTCTGATGATGTCACCTCCTCCTCCCTGCAAACCCCTCCTTCCTTCTAGTAATGATGATGTCACCTCCTCCTCCCTGCAACCCCCTCCTTCCTTCTAGTAATGATGATACCTAGCTGGGTCATTGTAATGTATTACTGTAAGTTTTGGCGGGAGTTTTAGGCGGGAAATATCTCGTTCCTGATTGGTTGCAGCCTCAGGCTGAAGTGTATATAAGGAGAGGTTTTTCTCCAGAGTTTTGCTGGGTCACACTATATTAAAGAGCTGTTGTCACTAACCTGGTCTCCTGCCTCGTCAATACCCGAACTTAACATTGGCGACGAGGATGGGATCTTGAGGCAGAGCACCAGAACAGAGCTGAACTCACTACGAGAATCAAACCCAGCAAGGTGATAGCGAATGCAGCGATGACCGGCTACACGCCACCCACTCCGTTTGACCCTGCCCAGGAGACATGGGGAATATATGACCCGTTTGAAAGTTTCCTGGAGGCAAACGAGCTACAGGAGTCTCCGACAACCGCAAACGGGCTTACTTCATAAGCCACTGTGGGTCCGCAGTCATCGCCGCAGAAGCCCTAGCGGAGCCAACACCGCTACACTCCGTGTCGTGGCAGACCCTTCAGACCCTCCTGAAGAATCACTACGCACCAGCCCCGCCCAAATACGCTCGACGGCACGAGTTTGGGGAGCGAGGCAACAAGAAGGCGAGTCTATCAGCGACTACATGGCAGCCCTGAGACAAGCCTCCAAGCATTGCAGTACCGCGATCTGGACGAAGAGCTGCTGGAACAACTTATACGGGGTCAGAGACATCCGTTTGAGGAGGCGGTTGCTAGCCAAGAGCAACCTGACATTGGCAAACGCTCTGGACGAAGCCAGAGCCCATGAGATGTCCAACCATGCAGCAGACACCTTACAAAGCGACTCACGCCGATGGCGGGCGCAAAGCGAGCACAGTCCACCACGAAGAAACCTATCGTGAGTCAACCAGCGAAGGAGGAAGAAGTCCACTACACCGGAAAATCGACAAGGAAGACCGGAGGAATGCGGAAGTTGGGGCGACATCAGCGCCAAAGATGTAAGTTCAGGGACGCCATTTGCGGCGGTGTGAAAGGAAGGGCACCTGGCTCAAGTCTGCCGAGCACCCCAACCTTCCTACCGAAAATTCAAATCGGCCAATCAGAGCGGCTCTGAGTCAGAGATGCAAACCCCACATTCCCGCCGAATTTCAAACCAGCCAATCAGAGCGCGAGATCGGCAAGGCGACCCGCGACACAGGAAAGAAAGAGCGAAGTCAAACCGAATGACTGTTACCATAGACCACGCAGCTACCCGCATCGAAGAAAAGATCTTCACAAACCCGACAATTGAAGGCGTACCGTGCCGACTGGAAGTAGACACAGGATCAGCTATCACAATCATGTCCTGGGACACTTTTGTGAAAGCCTTGCCGACATCGCAAAGCGCAAGCTACAGAAACAACGGCTCCGGGTGCAGGATTACCAGGGCAACCGCATCCCTGTTCGAGGACAACGACCGTCGAGGTCAAGCACGGGACATAGGAAAAGACCCTGCCCATCACCTTAGTCGTGGAAACCTTGCCAAGCTTGCTGGGGCTAGACTGGTTCCGGGCGTTGGGAATGGGGGTGACTGGCGATCACCGGACCGGATGCAACCTGCAAAACGCCCTAATGGAGGAATTCGCAGACGTATTCGAGGACCGTTTAGGCAAGTACAAGGGGACCCCTATCTCCTTCAATTTAGACCCCCAAATAGCTCCCATTAGGTTAAAGGCAAGGAGGGTTCCTTTTGCACTCAAACCTAAGATCGACAAAGAGTTAGATAAATTAGTCAGCCAGGGGATACTAGTGCCAGTTGACCATGCCAAATGGGAGGCGCCAATCGTCACCCCTATAAAACCAGACGGGTCCATAAGAATTTGCGCTGATTACAAGGCTACCTTGAACAAAGCATTGCAAAAGAGCGCCTACCCAGTTCCAGTAGTGCAACACTTATTGCACTCACTAGGGCACGGACAAGTTTTCGCCAAATTAGACTTGGCACAAGCGCATCAACAGCTACCCGTAGATGCTAGCACAGCTGAAGCCCAGACCATTGTAACGCACCGGGTGCCTTTAAGTGCACCCGTTACAGTTTGGGGTGAGTGTGGCCCGGGCTATTCCAAAATTTGATGGGCGACTCCTACAAGGGTTACCGGAGTCGTGCCCTATTTCGATGATGTGTTGGTATCAGGGAAGATTTAAGAGAACTGGGGAAGCGATTAAGGAAAGTTTTGGCCATTTTAGGTCGGCAGGATTAAAAGTCAAAGCAAGCAAGTGTCAGATAGGGGTCGAATCTGTTGAATTTTGGGCTATAGAATAGACAAAAAGGGATTCACCCACTGAGAGCAAAGTCAAGCGATAAAGAGAGCCCCAGCACCCAAAAACAAGACAGAACTCCAGGCTTTCCTGGGTCTGGTAAACTTTACGCCGTGTTTTTAAAAGACAAGGCAACCGTTGCTGAACCGTTGCATAAATTGCTTGGAAAAACACTGTTTGGTCGTGGGGAAGTCAGAGAATAGGGCATTTGAGGCAGTAAAAGTTTGCTATCAAGCGATAGCCTGTTAATACAATACAACAACAGACTGCCGTTAGTATTGGTTTGTGATGCGTCCCCTATGGAGTAGGAGCTGTACTTAGCCACAGACTCCCAAACGCACTGAACCCCTATAGCTTCTATTCACGAACGATGTCCCGGCTGAGAGGAATTACAGCCAGCTAGATAGGAGGCTCGCAATAGTGTCAGGGGTGAAAAAATTTCACGAATACGCTTTTGAGAGACTTTGAAATTATCACTGACCACAGACCGCTATTGGGATTACTGGCTGGCGACACCAACGCCAGTGGCACTATCACCCAGACTGACCAGATGGACTATTTTTTGGCCGCCTACTCTACAAACTACAGCATCGACCTGAAAAGAGCTGGGGCATGCGGACGCATTGAGCAGATGCCCATTGCCAGGGAAATCGAGGACCCTACTCCGGCACCCCGTTCTACTAATTGACTCTTGGGACTCTGGGCCAGTCACATCGCAGGAAGTGGCTCGGGCCTCCTACCGGACGCTTGTTTAAGAACTGTAATCAGTTGGGTTCAAGGGGATGGCCATACCGGGCGACCGCTTTAGAGAATTTGTAAAGAAAAGAGGGGAATTGTCTGTGCAAGGGGGGTGCCTGCTCTGGGGGGATAGGGTGGTAGTTCCAGAGAAGCTGAGGAAAAAAGTCCTGGAACTACTGCATGAGGGTCACCCAGGAATTGTAAGGATGAAGGGGCTAGCCAGGAGCTATGTCTGGTGGCCCCTAATGGACAGGAAATCAGTGACAGGGTTGGCCGATGCCAGGTATGTCAGGAATCAGACCACTACCACCCACGGCCCCAGTGTTGGAGTGGGAGAAACCCCAAGGCCCTTGGTCCCGCATACACATTGATTTTGCCGCCCTTCCACGGCCAAACATTTCTAATTGTGGTGGATGCATTCTCCAAATGGCTGGAGATCATCCTAATGAAATCCACAACCATGGAGCTGTCATTTCAGCACTAAAACACCTTTTCGCCACGCACGGCTACTGGACACCCTCGTGTCCGATAACGCCCACAGTTCACCGCAGCATTATTTGAAGGGTACCTGGCTGAAGAGGGCATCCGACATGCCCTCTCAGCGCCTGCTCCACCCGCGCCGAACGGCCTTGCTGAACGCTTTGTTCGGAGTGCAAAGAAGCGCTATCACGGCAGCCCCGAGATTGGCAGGCACAAATCGACGATTCCTAACCGTCCAACACAGGACCCCCTGTGTGGCCACCGGCCGCAGCCCAGCCGAGCTATTAATGGGGCGGAAGCTACGGTGCCCGCTAGACCGGCTACACCCGAACTACGTGCAGGACGGGTTCAAAACAAAACCAGATAGAATCCGGGAATTAAACATAGGAGACTCAGTGTGGGCACATAATTACAGCGACGGCCCAAACTGGAAGAGGGGGATAGTCATAGACAAAACGGGCCCCAAATCTTACCTAGTGGAAATAGACGATGGCAGAGTTTGGAGGCGCCACATAGATCAATTAAGAAACAGATTGAGCGATAAGGCAGAATTAGGCGAGACAGCCCTGACTATGATTTAATTAACCCCACAGCTGACTGGAGCCGAGAACAAACAGAAAGCATAGAACCAAACAGAGACTTATCTGAGTCAGGCGAGGTCCAGCGACACCCTCAGGCCCCTCGAGAGGACAGCAGGTCCGAGCCGGCGAATAATCCAGGGCGGATGGCGGGAGGAGGAGCTCAGAGGAACGAAAAGTCCCTCCGGCAAGCTCGACTCAACTCCAGAAAGTGAACTGCGCAGGTCCGGGAGAGTCAGGAGACGCCCCACGTACCTGCAGGACTACGTAGAGAAGTAATATGCAAATATTGGCAAAGTGCCTTCTGGGAGGGAAGGAGTGTAATGTATTACTGTAAGTTTTGGCGGGAGTTTTAGGCGGGAAATATCTCGTTCCTGATTGGTTGCAGCCTCAGGCTGAAGTGTATATAAGGAGAGGTTTTTCTCCAGAGTTTTGCTGGGTCACACTATATTAAAGAGCTGTTGTCACTAACCTGGTCTCCTGCCTCGTCAATACCCGAACTTAACAGTCATGAAATGTCTGCAAGAAAACCACCCGACCAAACTCAGAAAGCACCAAGGACTCCACAGTCCTCCTCCTCCCCACAAACCCCCTCTGGGCCTCTGGTGGCTCAACAGACTAAGCAGTCTGTTATTAACAGCAGCTGCCTGCAATTACTGCAGGTTCGAGTCCCACCAGGCCCAAGGTGGACTCAGCCTTCCATCCTTTATAAGGTAGGTAAAATGAGGACCCAGATTGTTGGGGGCAATAAGTTGACTTTGTATATAATGTACAAATGGATGAAGACTATTGCTTGACACACTGTAAGCCGCCCTGAGTTTTCGGAGAAGGGTGGGATATAAATTCAAATAAATAAAAAAGAAGAAGGAGGGGGGGAGGGAAGGAAGGAAGGAGGGAAAGAAGGAAGGAAGAAGAAAGAGGAGGGAGGGATGCAAGGAAGGAGGAAAGGAAGGAAGGGGACAGAGAGGAGGGAGGAAGGAAGGAAGAAGAAAGAGGAGGGAGGAAAGAAGGAGGGAGGGAGGGGAGGAACGAAGGAGGGAACGAAGGAAGAAGAAAGGAGGGAGGAAAGAAGGGCCTCTGGTGGCTCAGCAGACTAAGTCTGTCTGTTATTAACAGCAGCTGCCTGCAATTACTGCAGGTTCAAGTCCCACCAGGCCCAAGGTTGACTCAGCCTTCCATCCTTTATAAGGTAGGTAAAATGAGGACCCAGATTGTTGGGGGCAATAAAGTTGACTTTGTATATAATATACAAATGGATGAAGACTATTGCTTGACACAGTGTAAGCCGCCCTGAGTCTTTGGAGAAGGGCGGGATATAAATGCAAATTTAAAAACAAAACACCTCTGCCTTCTAGCACTGATGACGTTATCTAGTCGGGTAATGAAACTTCTGCCAGAAAACCACCCAGCTCAAAGAGCACCAGGGACTCCACGGCTAAAGCTCCCTCGTTAACTAGGTCCCTAATTACGTAGTTCCATCATCAAGGAAGAAGGAAGGGGAAACCATACCCCCAGTAAGACTGACAGGGCAAACTATGCATTTAAACAGAGGATAATACCTTTCTAGCCCTCGTGAGGTCACCTCGCCTCCATAGCAAACCGTTGGTTCATTTAATAACCGTGATGTTCGCTTTACGACCATCTGCAAAAGGGCCTGTAAAATCGGCCCGGCCACTTTGGCTTGACAACAGAATTATAACCGTCACGGGGTTACGACCGTGATGGGCAGACTCCCTTACGGTCGTAACTCAAGGACTACCTGTACTGATGGTGTCTGCTACTCTGAGTTGTGGGCCGGTTGGGCCGGTATATGAATAAGTACAGATAGTCCTTGACTTACCACCGTTCATTTAGCGACCGTTAGAAGTTACAACAGCACTGAAAACAAAAAAAAAAAGACTGTTTTTCACACTTACCTACCGTTGCAGCAGGATCAAAACTCGGATGCTTGGCAACGGACTCATAGTTATGACGGTCACAGCGTCCAGGGGTCCCGTGATCCCCTTTTGCGACCGTCGGATGAGCCAAGTCAACGGGGGGGGGGAAGCCAGATTCACTTAGCAACCATGCGACTTATTTAACAACTGCGCCGATTCATTTAACAACGGTGGCAAGAAAGGTGGTAAAACAGGGCATTACAACTTACTTAGCCGTTTGTTTGTTTTTTCCTTTAGCAACATAAATTCTGGGATCAATTGTGGTAATCATTTATGTGATTACACTAGATCAAGGGTCTCCAACCTTGGTCCCTTTAAGACTTGTGGACTTCGACTCCCAGAGTCCCTCAGCCAGCAAAGCGAAATTTTAACGGGTTTTAATCAGTCTTTGACCGTTTTAGGGATTCGGCCATTAAATATTTGCTTTTAATTGTTTTTAAATATTGTTATTTATTATATTTATATTTGTATTGGTGTGTGTATTTTAATATGGCTGTAAACCGCCCTGAAGTCCTTCGGGAGATGGTGCGGTATAGAAATGTAATTATAAATAAAAATAAAAGAAATAAATAAGTCTTAAAGGAATCAAGGTTGGAGACCCCTACTTCCTTCCTTCCTTCTTGTGATAACAGGGGTCCCTGACCCCCCCCGGGCCAGTACAGGTAGTCCTCGACTTACAACGCTTAATTTAGTGACCATTCAGTTATAACGGCACTGAGAAAAAGGGACTTAGGACCGTTTTTCACACTTACAACCGTTGCAGCGGCTCCCGTGGTCACGTGATCAAAATTCACCCGTTAAAATTTCGCTTTCCTGGCTGAGGGACTCTGGGAGTTGAAGTCCACAAGTCTTAAAGGGACCAAGGTTGGAGACCCCTGCACTAGACCATATTGAGTAACTGCTAGTCCCTGAGCATGGGCGGACCTCTGGATGTTCTGGCTTAGAACAATTCTGTGTCAACAACCTGCAACCTTAGAACAGATGCCTAGAGTTTGCGGGTCCACCCTTAAGAAATTGTGTTTCCGTCTGCAGATCCAAAGTGCCTTGAAGTCCTTCCTGGAGGTCGTCAGCAAAATGCCTCAGTTCAAGGACGCAGGTAAAAAACGCACCTACCTCTCCCAGTGTCAGGGTTCCAAAAACAGGGGTGAAATCTGAACCGGTTTACTACCGGTTCGCTGGCTGCGCAATGCACACCACACACCAAATGCAAGGTGTGTGTGTGCCCGCATTGCACGCCAAAAGGAGGCATGGGGTAAGTAGAACAGCGCAGGTGTGAGTGTGTGTGTGTGATCAGCTGTGGCGCACAATCTTTTTTTTTTTTTTAACTTTTAAAAGCATTTTTTTTTACAACCAATTCAGCCGAAGAATAGGTACCCCAGTTCTGGGAACCCGTCGCGGAAATTTTGAGTAGTTCAGAGAACCGGTAAATACCACCTCTAATTGGCCCCGCCTCCATCTATTCTCTGCCTCCCGAGTCCCAGCTGATCGGGAGGGAATGGGGATTTTGCAGTATCCTTCCCCTGGAGTGGGGAGGGAATGGGGATTTTGCAGTATCCTTCCACCAGGAGTGGGGAGGGAATGGGGATTTTGCAGTATCCTTCCCCTGGAGTGGGGAGGGAATGGGGATTTTGCAGTATCCTTTCCCCTGGAGTGGGGAGGGAATGGGGATTTTGCAGTATCCTTTCCCCCAGGAGTGGGGAGGAATGGGGATTTTGCAGTATCCTTTCCCCTGGAGTGGGGAGGGAATGGGGATTTTGCAGTATCCTTTCCCCTGGAGTGGGGAGGGAATGGGGATTTTGCAGTATCCTTTCCCCTGGAGTGGGGAGGGAATGGGGATTTTGCAGGATCCTTCCCCCTGGAGTGGGGAGGGAATGGAGATTTTGCAGGATCCTTCCCCCTGGAGTGGGGAGGGAATGGGAATTTTGCAGTATCCTTCCCCTGGAGTGGGGAGGGAATGGAGATTTTACCTGCCACACCCATCAAGCCACACCTACAGAACCGGTAGTAAAAAAAAAATGAAACCATCCGCTGCTCCAGAGGGCTCCTCAAACACAGAATGACGACAGAAGGGACCTTAGAGGTCTTCTAGTCCAACCCCCTGCTCAAGCAAGAAACCCTATACAGCAGTGATTCCAATGTGAGCGCGGCTCTCAGGAGCAGCTTATCGTCATGGGGGCGCCATGAATTCTGTGTCCGGGCGCTGATGCGCCATTTCTGGAGGAGCGCATGCGCAGTTGCAGGTCGGATTCCCGGGGAGCCGCGGGCGCGTCTGGTGCGCATGCGCAGTTGCAGGTCGGATTTCCGGGGGAGCCGCGGGCGAAAAAGATTGGGAACCTCTGCTATACAGTTTCAGGCAAAAGGCTGTCTAGTCTCTCCTGAAAATCCTTCAGTGATGGAACAGTCACAACTTCTGGAGGCAAGTCGTTCCGCTGATTAATTGTTAAGAAATTCCTCCTTAGTTCCAGATTGCTTCTCTCCTTGAATAGTTTACATCCATCTGTTCCTGTCCTGCCGTCTGGTGCTTTAGAGAATAGATTGACCCCCTCCTCTCTGTGGCAGCCCCTCAAATATTATAGATTACAGAATTGGAAGGGACCTTGTAGGTCATTTAGTCGAACCCCCCCACCCCACCCAAGAAGGAGACCCTACACCTACACCATTTCTGACCAATGGCAGTCCAGTCTCTTCTTGAAAGCCTCCAGTGATGAAGCTCCGACAACTTCTGAAGGCAACTTCTGTTCCATGGGTTGATTGCTCTCACTGTCAGGAAATTCATCCTTATTTCCAGGTTGAATCTCTCCTTGTTCAGTTCCCATCCATTATTCCTTGTCTGGCCTTCGGGTGCTTTGGAGAATAGCTTGACCCCCAACTCCTCTCTGTGGCAGCCCCTTAAATATTTGAAGATGCTGTCCCGTCTCCCCTGGTCCTTCTCTTCACTAGACTAGCCAGGCCCAGTTCCTGCAACTATATATCGTATGTTTTAGCCTCCAATCATCCCCTAATCATCCTGGTTGCTCTTCTCTGCACTCTTTCCAGAGTCTCAACATCTTGGATGCTCCATCTCTGAAGGTTTTCAAAAAGAGGACTGGGATGGTATAAGGCCTCCTGCTGAATCAGGGGGGTGGACTAGAAGACCTCTGAGGTCCCTTCCAGCCCTAGGAATCTTATCTTCTCTGCTCCCAATTCCTGTGCCCTTAGTCTCCCCTACCGTGTCCCCACCTCCCTCCTTCCCCTAAATCGTCTTCCCTCTGGGGGCTTCCAGCTGTGTTGGGATCAGCTCCCACCCACCCTGGGCTAGGATTAGGAAGCCGCATTGACCTAAATGCCAAAGACATAATCCGTTCTCGCTCCCTCACGCCTCTGCCCGTCTTGAAAAGATCACAGGAGATAAACGAAGTCACCATCCTTCCTGCTTTGTCTTACCGTGTTGGGAATCTGCCCATCTGGAGAACACTGGGCACAATGGAGCTCTTACTCCATGTTCTTTCTGCGCCAACTCAGTAAGCTCAAACTGCCCAAGGAGCTGCTGATTCAGTTCTACAGAGGAATTATTGAGTCTGTCATTTGCACCTTTATAACTGTCTGGTTCAGTTCTGCAACCCAACAAGAAAAACACAGACTTCAGAGGATAATTAGAACTGCAGAAAAAATAATTGCTACCAACCTGCCTTCCATTGAGGACCTGTATACTGCACGAATCAAGAAGAGGGCCGTGAAAATATTTACAGACCCCTCGCATCCTGGACATAAACTGTTTCAACTCCTACCCTCAAAACGACGCTATAGAGCACTGCACACCAGAACAACTAGACACAAGAACAGTTTTTTCCCGAAGGCCATCACTCTGCTAAACAAATAATTCCATCAACACTGTCAAACTATTTACTGAATCTGCACTACTATTAATCTTCTCATAGTTCCCATCACCAATCTCTTTCCACTTATGACTGTATGACTATAACTTGTTGCTGGCAATCCTTATGATTTATATTGATATATTGACCATCAATTGTGTTGTAAATGTTGTACCTTGATGAACGTATCTTTTCTTTTATGTACACTGAGAGCATAGGCACCAAGACAAATTCCTTGTGTGTCCAATCACACTTGGCCAATAAAAAATTCTATTCTATTCTATTCTATTCTATTCTATTCTATTCTATTCTATTCTATTCTATTACTGTACCTTGATGAAGGTATCTTTTCTTTTGTGTACACTGAGAGCCTATGTACCAAGACAAATTCCTTGTGTGTCCAATCACACTTGGCCAATAAAAAATTCTATTCTATTCTATTCTATTCTATTCTATTCTATTCTATTCTATTCTATTCTATTCTATGTTGTATCCCAGGCTTTGGACTCTCCTATTCTGGTTCCAATGGGTCATCAGCTAGTCTTCCTTGGCCAGGAGCCAACCCCTAGATAAGCACCAAGGTTAAAACTAGACTAACCATCGAACAATACGCCAGGGGTCTCCAAACTTGGCAACTTTAAGACTTGCGGCTGGCTGAGGAACTTTGGGAGTTGAAGTCCACAAGTCTTAAAGGGACCAAAGTTGGAGACCCCTGGTCTAAACACTAGAGCAGCAAGCAGCAAACAATGCACCAATATTGTTTACCAATTTATTTTATTTTTTATTTTATTTATTTGTTTCGTCAGATATAAGTATAAACGTAATTATGAATACATGAATGCCAAGCAGCAAACAACGCCCCAGTCAAGGAACCCCTAACTCAGACAAAATCAAAATAGCCCTCAGGGTTCCTTTTGCCTTAAGCGTGCCCTATGGGGTCTCCCCTCCCCCCTCTCCCCCCCATTAGGGTCCTCAGAACCCCTTCCCTGCCAAGGCCTTCACTGCACTTCCTAGACACCAACTTTTTTTTCCCTCCATGCAGACATCTACGCCAGGCCACTGGAAGCCACGGCAACCCCGGACTTGAAGGTGAACCAAGAGGAATTCACAGAGGTGAGGAGGAGGAGGAAGAGGAGTAACTTTTGCATCCCACCCATGACCCGGAGGGATGGTGGGCTTGGGACCCTCCCCCTCTGCAAAGAAATCAGTATAATGCAGAAGTGGGAAATGCCGAAAAATCTCTTTTATAGCATTCCTTGCAGGATCATCTATGGCAGGGATGTTAAAACTTGATTTTATTGTGGGCCGCATCGGGGTTGTGTTTGACCTGGGGGAGGGAGTGGGGGGAGCAGCATGATGTCACGCAGTGGTGGGTTTCAAATTTTTTAACTACCGGGTCTGTGGGCGTGGCTTGGTGGGCGTGGCAGGGGAAGGATGCTGTAAAACCTCCATTCCCACCCCACACCAGTGGAAGGTTGCTGCAAAATCTCCATTTCCTCCCTGGTCAGAACCTGCTAAATACCAGCTCTGTGGTGGCCCAAGCACTCTGCCGCTGAAGAAGGGCTCCTGAGCTCCGTTTTCGGCTGGGGTGGCCTCCTACAACCCTCTGCTAGAGAAAACGGAGCTCGGGAGGGCTGCGGGCCGCCTTCGCGAGCTCCGTTTTTGCTAGCAGAGGCATCGTGGGCAGCCCCACGGGTGTTATGTCTCCGTCCTCACTCTGGAGTAACGAGCTGGCCTACAGCCAGTGGGTTCACGGCTCCTATCAGTCCTGGCCGAGAAAACGCAGGTGCCTGCCAACAAGTTCAAACAGATTAAGACTTCAGCTCACTTCGACACGGTTCAGCTAATTTGCTTCCCGTGGAACTGAGAGCAGTCCCAAAGCTCCTTATATAGCCTGTGGGGTGGGGCTCCTGCCCCACCCTTCCTTTTGATGACGCAGCCTCTCTAATCTTCTGAAGCGTGGGTCGGTCCAGGCTTGATTAGTATGATTATCAGCTGCGTCTGAAGGCGTAGCCTGAGGAAGGGAGGAATCAGGGGATGACGGCCTCATTACGTCCTATGACTGTCCTGGTTCTGGCTCCTGGAGCCGGGCCAAAGGAATCGGTGCTTCTTAGGTAAGCCTTACCGGCCCTTCCCCCTCACTTTCTGAGTCACTTTCGGGCATGGGGCCAGGTTCGGGGGCTGGAGCCACAACAACGGGCCAGATCAGTGGTATTACTCAGCCAGTTCCGACCGGTTCAGGCGAACCGGTAGCAGCGACTGCAGATGCCCGCCCCCCCCGGCCCCAGCATTATGCCGTTCTATTTACCCACGTTTTTGAGGCCGGCTGCATGCCTGGAAGGCACACAAGCGTGAGCAAAGCACATGCACGGATGTCCGGGCGGGCCATATCTGAGCCCCCGGGCTTTCAGTTTGACATCCCTGATCTATGGGGTGATTTTAAAGTCAAGATATCAGTCACAATTGCACCCTCAAAGTCCTGCCCCCCCACCACTCACCCTCGTGTTTTTGATTTCCGGCCACCATCTGGGACTTTTTTGACACACCACACACACACACAACTGTCATGGCCACTTCTGATTCCTTTCCTGCCATGGAAGCGATGTCAGGATAGCAATGAGATAAGTATTTCTTGCAGAAGGCATCTGGACTTTCTTGGTTTTGTGTTTGAAACCGTTTCGCTTCTCATCCAAGAAGCTTCTTCCGTTCTTCAGACTTCCTCCCTCCTTCCCTCCCTCCTTCCTTCCTTTCTTTCTCCTCTGTTCCTCCTTTCTCTTCTCCTCTCCTCTCCTGGCAAATCGTGGCAAAAAAGGTTGTACGGTAGGGGGTGTGTATGTGTGACTCACTGAATATCTGCCACATATAGCGGCAGAAATTCGGTTCCCCGTTGCAGTCGTAACTCGAGGATTCCCTGCACGTGGCGTCCTGAATCCCTGGGGAGAATATGAATCTAGCAGTAGAAACGGAAAGCCAGGAAAAAAGTGAATTAACAGAGGAACAAAATGTTAATACATATTTTCCCCCGTTTTTTCCTCTTTCCCCAGTATCTCCTTTCTTACATCAGAAATTTCTCCAGCGACTTGTTCCAGGAACTGCTGAAGCATTTGCTCCAATGTTCTCACGATGCCCGCAACACCATCCGACATGACATCTGGAGGCAGATGTTTGTCCAGCTGTTCTTCGATTGTGAATACGGGCAGGTACGGCCGACGAGTCTTTCTTCTCCTTTGGCACAAGCAAGGATTTCGCCCCCATCTCCCGCTTGAGCAGGGGGCTGGACTAGAAGACCTCCGAGGTCCCTTCCAGCTCTGTTCTGATTCTGCTAAGTCAATATTCCCCAAGTGGACCCTTGCCAGGTGTTGCAAACCAAAAACTGCCCCAGATATTGCAGGCAGTTTTATCCTGCCATTTGGCGCCCCTAACCACTGCGCTACCACAATTCTTCATCGGCAGAAGTGGGTTTCAGCAGGTTCTGACCAGTTCTGGAGAACCGGTAGTGGAAGTTTTGAGTAGTTTGGAGAACTGGTAATAAAAAATTCTACTTGGCCCTGCCCCCATCTATTCTCTGCCTCCCAAGTTCCAGCTGATTGGGAGGAAATGGGGATTTTGCAGTAACCTTCCCCTGGAGTGGGGAGGGAATGGAGATTTTGCAGTATCCTTCCCCTGGAGTGGGGAGGGAATGGAGATTTTGCAGTATCCTTCCCCTGCAGTGGGGTGGGAATGGGGATTTTGCAGTATCCTTCCCCTAGAGTGGGGAGGGAAGGGAGATTTTGCAGTATCCTTCTCCTGCAGTGGGGTGGGAATGGGAATTTTGCAGTATCCTTCTCCTGGAGTTGGGTGGGAATGGAGATTTTGCAGTATCCGTTCCCTGCAGTGGGGTGGGAATGGAGATTTTGCGGTATCCTTCCCCTGGAGTGGGGAGGGAAGGGAGATTTTGCAGTATCCTTCCCCTGGAGTGGGGTGGGAATGGAGATTTTGCAGTATCCTTCCCCCGGAGTGGGGTGGGAATGGAGATTTTGCAGTATCCTTCCCCTGGAGTGGGGCAAGAATGGAGATTTTGCAATATCCTTCCCCTGAAGTGGGGTGGGAATTGGGATCTTGCAGTAACCTTTCCCTGGAGTGGGGAGGGAATGGAGATTTTGCAGTATCCTTCCCCTGGAGTGGGGAGGGAATGGGGATTTTGTAGTATCCTTTCCCCTGGAGTGGGGCGGGAATGGAGATTTTGCAATATCCTTCCCCTGGAGTGGGGTGGGAATTGGGATTTTGCAGTATCCTTTCCCCTGGAGTGGGGCGGGAATGGAGATTTTGCAGTATCCTTCCCCTGGAGTGGGGCGGGAATGGAGATTTTGCAATATCCTTCCCCTGGAGTGGGGTGGGAATGGAGATTTTGCAGTATCCGTTCCCTGCAGTGGGGTGGGAATGGAGATTTTGCGGTATCCTTCCCCTGGAGTTGGGTGGGAATGGAGATTTTGCAGTATCCGTTCCCTGCAGTGGGGTGGGAATGGAGATTTTGCGGTATCCTTCCCCTGGAGTGGGGTGGGAATGGAGATTTTGCAGTATCCGTTCCCTGCAGTGGGGCGGGAATGGGAATTTTGCAGTATCCTTCTCCTGGAGTTGGGTGGGAATGGAGATTTTGCAGTATCCGTTCCCTGCAGTGGGGTGGGAATGGAGATTTTGCGGTATCCTTCCCCTGGAGTGGGAGGAAGGAGATTTTGCAGTATCCTTCCCCTGGAGTGGGGTGGGAATGGAGATTTTGCAGTATCCTTCCCCCGGAGTGGGGTGGGAATGGAGATTTTGCAGTATCCTTCCCCTGGAGTGGGGCAAGAATGGAGATTTTGCAATATCCTTCCCCTGAAGTGGGGTGGGAATTGGGATCTTGCAGTAACCTTTCCCTGGAGTGGGGAGGGAATGGAGATTTTGCAGTATCCTTCCCCTGGAGTGGGGAGGGAATGGGGATTTTGTAGTATCCTTTCCCCTGGAGTGGGGCGGGAATGGAGATTTTGCAATATCCTTCCCCTGGAGTGGGGTGGGAATTGGGATTTTGCAGTATCCTTTCCCCTGGAGTGGGGCGGGAATGGAGATTTTGCAGTATCCTTCCCCTGGAGTGGGGCGGGAATGGAGATTTTGCAATATCCTTCCCCTGGAGTGGGGTGGGAATTGGGATTTTGCAGTATCCTTCTCCTACCACGCCCACCAAGCCACACCCATAGAACCTGTAGTAAAAAAAATTGAAACCCACCACTGGCCTGATGGCAAACAGCTTTGTGGGGGACTCAGCCAACTGGCTGGCACTTTTCGCTCTGGGCCCAGATGGGGCAGCCCCACTTAAGCCGGCTGCTGCGCTCCTCGCTCTTGTGGCCTCCAGGGCGCCATGGCCAGCTGCAAGGAAGCTCTTCCCTCTGCTCTCAGCCAGACAAGGCTAATTCTGCCAGGAGGGCTCCAGAGTTTCAAATCTGCTTGGGAGATCCTTGGGGAGCCACCTTGGTTTTTGGGGGGGCCCTGCCAGGTTTCCCAAAAGCCAACCGAGGCTGCGGGTCTCCCTCCCTCCTGGGAGGGGTCTCAGTGGCCGGAGTCGGACTCTGCTGTGTCTCAACGCTACTAGCCGAACCCTTGGGCACAGGGGTGAATTGTAAAATTTGTTACTACCGGTTCTCTGGGTGTGGCTTTGTGGGGGGGTAATGTGACTGGGTAGGTACGGTCAACTTTTTTTTTTTACTTTTAAAAGCATTTTTGCTACAACCTCTTCGAAGAGGTTATAGAAAAAATGCTTTTAAAAGGCTCTGACGATCCCAGCTGAGTTGCCTGATCGTCAGAGGCTTTTCTTTTCTTTTAAAAGCATTCTTTTTTTTTTGTCTTTAAAAGACAAAAAAAAGCCTCTGACGATCAGGCGACTCAGCTGGGATCGTCAGAGCCTTTTAAAAGCATTTTTTTCCACCCAAAGAAAAAATGCTTTTAAAAGTTAAAAAAAAACAACAACCCTCTGATGATCGCGCAGCTCAGCTGGGCAGGGATTTTTGCTACCGGTCCTCCGAACCGGCTGCCACCATCGCTATCGGATCAGGCGACCCAGTCCGAACTGGGAGCATTTCACCCCTGCTTGCCCCCACACACACAAAGGCCTCCTTCTAGTGAGGGTCCCAGGAGACCGGCCTGGGGTCCGTGGAGAGCGTGGAGGGACTGCCTTGGGGGCCACTTCTCCGACTGGGAACGTAGCAGCTGCCCCTTAGACCCTCCCTCTCCGGCCCTCCCCTTCGCAGGCCTTCTGCTTCCAAAGAGGATGACGGTGTTGCCCCGAGATAGAAGGGCAGGAGGGCAACTGGCTCCATGGGGCTTTGGCTCTCTGTCGGTTTTTAATCCAGCAGCAATGGGGTGTGTCTAGGTGACCCCTTGGCAGCGTCTTCAAAGGTCTGGGCAAAGGCCAGTGTGGAGGGGAGGGCTTTGGCGTAGCGCTGTTGTGTTTGAGTGCCAGTACGGGCGGTTTTACCATAGCAAACGTGTCGGAAGACGAGAAGGGCTTGGGGGTCCAAGGTGGCCTGGATGCGGTAGAGGCCATGGTGGAGGGACGTCACCCACAGGATCCCCCAGCTTGTTCCTGCCCTCCAGGATAAGCAGGGCCAGAGCACAGCCCCCCCCCCCCGTACTCCCGGCTTACGGCTGGTGTCAGACGGCGAACTGGTCAAGGAGGGCCCTGGGTTTCCTAGGATCCATCCCCCTTCATGGTTTGATGTACCGGAGTTGCAACAAAGTCATGAAAAGGTGACTTGCTCTTGACGATGGCTCTTCTTTCCTTCTTCTCCTTCTTCTTCTAGATAGGACTCCTGGACAGGCTGAAGGTCTTGTCGCTCCTGGAGAAGTTCTACCAAGGCAGTTCGGACCTCGCCAAGGAGATTTATTGCAACCCAAGGAAATGTAAGCAGGACGGGGGTTGGCCAAGCCAAGGTGGCATACCATTAACAGATTCACAGAGTCGGAAGGGGCCTTGGAGGTCATCTAGTCCAACCCCCCACGCAAGCAGGAGACCCTACGCCATTTTTGACCGATGGCAGTCCAGTCTCTCCTTGAAAGCCTCCACGGAAAGAGCTCCCACAACTTCTGAAGGCAACTTCTGTTCCATCGGTTGATTGTTCTCACTGTCAGAAAAATTCTCTTTATTTCCAGGTTGAATCTTTCCTTGTTCAGTTTCCATCCATTATTCCTTCTCTGGCCTTCAGGTGCTTTGGAAAATAGCTTGACCCCCTTCCTCCTCTCTGGGGCAGCCCCTCAAATATTGGGAGATCCTGTCTCCCCTGATCCTTCTCTTCACCAGACCAGCCATGCCCAGTTCCTGCAACCATTCATTCTATGTTTTAGCCTCCAGTCCCCTCATCATCCCGGTTGCTCCTCTCTGCACTCTTTCTAGAGTCTCAGCATCTTTTTTATTGTCTGGTGACCAAAACTGGATGCAGGACCCTAGGTGTGTCTTTACTAAGGCTTTGTAGAGTGGTATTAGCACCTCCCTTGATCTTGATTGTATCCCTCTGTTAATGCAATTTAGGATTGCATCGGTTTTTTTGGCTGCCGCTGCACACAGCTGGCTCATAGTTAGCTGGTTGTCCACTAAGACTCCAGGATCCCCCTCCCAGTTCCTGCTACTAAGCCTGGTTTCCCCTAGTCTACATGTAACTTCTCTCTCTGAAGACTGATTTGAAGTCAACGTCACCTGTGCTTCCTCTTTTTTAGGGCCAATAGTTGAACTGGATGACATAGACCTCACGGAGTTTTGGGGTGACCTGGAACCTGACGATGAAGAGGAGCCTCCAGAGGACCTATCCTCCCCTGAGCGTACCTTATCTGAGGAAGCCACCTTCCTCAACACGGTCCTCAAAGACATACTTTCCGATGAGAAAATAGCTCTCGGCACCGACGAAGAACCAGCAATCAATGAGCTAGAAGAAGCTGGGTTGGAGCAGCAGGTCAGCCCGCCAGAAGCAAGGGCCGAAGACGCTCTTACAATGACCGCCCAAGACCAAGAAAGTCAAGCGGAAAAACCTCAAGCGGGAACGCCAGTTGCTGAGCTGGAACCCCAAGGAGCAGAGACTCCAGAGGAGGACCTTCCAGAAGCTACCACAGAACCCACCTCTGAAGAAGTGGAGAGACCTACTGGGGAAGAAGCTGCTCCAGAAGACCATCCCGCCACACCACTTCAGGCCATTTTGGAAGGAGAAGAAGCAGCTGAGGAAATCAGACCAGAAGAGGACCTCCTGGCTTCGCCCTCCCAGGTTGCAATCCGGGTGCAGGAGATCTTGGACGACAAGGAAGGGTCAACCCCAAGATCTCCCTTGGTGGAGAAGGACCTTGCTGCCAAGGGAACGGAGGCAGAAGAGGCAGGTGTGCAGGAAGAGCCGGAAGAAACAACAGAACCTGGAACGGAGGCAGGAGGGCAGGAAAAGCCGGAAGAGAAAGGAGAACCTGGAACGGAGGCAGAGGAGACAGGTGGACAGGAAAAGGCAGAAGAGAAAGCAGAGCCAGATCTCCAAAGACCACCCGGCCCCAAGGACCAGGCGGCTACAGGAAGAGAGAAACCACCGGAAACCTTGGTTACAAGTATGGCATGTTGTTTTTTTCCCCTCTCCAAACCTCTGTTCCCACCCCACTCTGGCTGGCCCCAGAGTAGGGTGGGAACAGAGATTTTGCAGTTTCCATCCCCCAGGAGTGGTGTGAGAATGGGGATTTTGCAGTATCCTTCCCCTGCCACGCCCACCAAGCCACGCCCATAGAACTGGTAGTAAAAAAAATTGGATTTCACCACTAAATTAAAGATTGCCCCTTTTAAAACTTGCTGGTTGGGGGATTCTGGGAGGAAGTCCTCTTAAAGCAGGCTGGCTGGGGAATTCTGGGAGGAAGTCCTCTTAAAGCAGGCTGGCTGGGGGATTCTGGGAGTGAAGTCCATCCTCTTAAAGCAGGCTGGCTGGGGAATTCTGGGAGTGAAGTCCATCCTCTTAAAGCAGGCTGGCTGGGGATTCTGGGAGTGAAGTCCATCCTCTTAAAGCATGCTGGCTGGGGAATTCTGGGAGGAAGTCCTCTTAAAGCATGCTGGCTGGGGAATTCTGGGAGGAAGTCCATCCTCTTAAAGCATGCTGGCTGGGGAATTCTGGGAGTGAAGTCCATCCTCTTAAAGCAGGCTGGCTGGGGATTCTGGGAGGAAGTCCATCCTCTTAAAGCATGCTGGCTGGGGAATTCTGGGAGGAAGTCCACCTCTTAAAGCATGCTGGCTGGGGAATTCTGGGAGGAAGTCCATCCTCTTAAAGCATGCTGGCTGGGGAATTCTGGGAGGAAGTCCTCTTAAAGCATGCTGGCTGGGGAATTCTGGGAGTGAAGTCCTCCTCTTAAAGCATGCTGGCTGGGGATTCTGGGAGGAAGTCCACCTCTTAAAGCAGGCTGGCTGGGGATTCTGGGAGGAAGTCCATCCTCTTAAAGCATGCTGGCTGGGGATTCTGGGAGGAAGTCCTCTTAAAGCATGCTGGCTGGGGAATTCTGGGAGGAAGTCCTCTTAAAGCAGGCTGGCTGGGGAATTCTGGGAGGAAGTCCTCTTAAAGCATGCTGGCTGGGGAATTCTGGGAGTGGAAGTCCACCTCTTAAAGCATGCTGGCTGGGGAATTCTGGGAGGAAGTCCACCTCTTAAAGCATGCTGGCTGGGGAATTCTGGGAGTGAAGTCCATCCTCTTAAAGCAGGCTGGCTGGGGGATTCTGGGAGTGAAGTCCATCCTCTTAAAGCATGCTGGCTGGGGAATTCTGGGAGGAAGTCCTCTTAAAGCATGCTGGCTGGGGATTCTGGGAGGAAGTCCATCCTCTTAAAGCATGCTGGCTGGGGAATTCTGGGAGGAAGTCCTCCTCTTAAAGCATGCTGGCTGGGGAATTCTGGGAGGAAGTCCACCTCTTAAAGCATGCTGGCTGGGGAATTCTGGGAGGAAGTCCTCCTCTTAAAGCAGGCTGGCTGGGGAATTCTGGGTGTCGAAGTCCATCTCTTAAAGCATGGCTAGGGAATTCTGGGAGTTGAAGTCCATTTCTTAAAGCATACTGGCTGGGGAATTCTGGGAGTTGAAGTCCATCTCTTAAAGCATACTGGCTGGGGAATTCTGGGAGTGGAAGTCCATTTCTTAAAGCATGCTGGCTGGGGAATTCTGGGAGTCGAAGTCCATCTCTTAAAGCATGCTGGCTGGGGGATTCTGGGAGTTGAAGTCCATCTCTTAAAGCATGCTGGCTGGGGATTCTGGGAGGAAGTCCACCTCTTAAAGCATGCTGGCTGGGGAATTCTGGGAGGAAGTCCTCCTCTTAAAGCATGCTGGCTGGGGAATTCTGGGAGTGGAAGTCCATTTCTTAAAGCATGCTGGCTGGGGAATTCTGGGAGTCGAAGTCCCATCTCTTAAAGCATGCTGGCTGGGGAATTCTGGGAGTTGTAGTCCATTTCTTAAAGCATGCTGGCTGGGGAATTCTGGGAGTCGAAGTCCCATCTCTTAAAGCACACTGGCTGGGGAATTCTGGGAGTGGAAGTCCATTTCTTAAAGCATACTGGCTGGGGAATTCTGGGAGTGGAAGTCCATTTCTTAAAGCATGCTGGCTGGGGAATTCTGGGAGTGAAGTCCTCCTCTTAAAGCATGCTGGCTGGGGAATTCTGGGAGGAAGTCCACCTCTTAAAGCATGCTGGCTGGGGAATTCTGGGAGGAAGTCCACCTCTTAAAGCAGGCTGGCTGGGGATTCTGGGAGGAAGTCCTCTTAAAGCAGGCTGGCTGGGGATTCTGGGAGTGAAGTCCTCCTCTTAAAGCATGCTGGCTGGGGAATTCTGGGAGTGAAGTCCTCCTCTTAAAGCATGCTGGCTGGGGAATTCTGGGAGTGAAGTCCTCCTCTTAAAGCATGCTGGCTGGGGAATTCTGGGAGGAAGTCCACCTCTTAAAGCATGCTGGCTGGGGAATTCTGGGAGTGGAAGTCCACCTCTTAAAGCATGCTGGCTGGGGATTCTGGGAGGAAGGAGATTTTGCAATATCCTTCCCTGGAGTGGGAGGAAGGAGATTTTGCAGTATCCTTCCTGGAGTGGGGTGGGAATGGAGATTTTGCAATATCCTTCCCTGGAGTGGGAGGAAGGAGATTTTGCAATATCCTTCCCTGAGTGGGGCGGAATGGAGATTTTGCAATATCCTTCCCTGAGTGGGGCGGAATGGAGATTTTGCAATATCCTTCCCTGGAGTGGGGCGGAATGGAGATTTTGCAGTATCCGTTCCTGCAGTGGGTGGAATGGAGATTTTGCAGTATCCTTCCTGGAGTGGGAGGAATGGAGATTTTATGTATCCTTCCTGGAGTGGGGCGGAATGGAGATTTTATGTATCCTTCCTGGAGTGGGGTGGGAATTGGGATCTTGCAGTAACCTTTCCTGGAGTGGGGTGGGAATTGGGATCTTGCAGTAACCTTTCCTGGAGTGGGAGGAATGGGATTTTGCAGTATCCGTTCCTGCAGTGGGTGGAATGGAGATTTTGCAGTATCCTTCCTGGAGTGGGAGGAAGGAGATTTTGCAATATCCTTCCCTGAGTGGGGCGGAATGGAGATTTTGCAGTATCCTTCCCTGGAGTGGGAGGAATGGGATTTTGCAGTATCCTTCCTGAGTGGGGCGGAATGGAGATTTTGCAATATCCTTCCCTGAGTGGGGCGGAATGGAGATTTTATGTATCCTTCCTGGAGTGGGAGGAATGGAGATTTTATGTATCCTTCCTGGAGTGGGAGGAATGGAGATTTTGCAATATCCTTCCCTGGAGTGGGGTGGGAATGGAGATTTTGCAATATCCTTCCCTGAGTGGGGCGGAATGGAGATTTTGCAGTATCCTTCCCTGAGTGGGGCGGAATGGAGATTTTATGTATCCTTCCTGGAGTGGGGCGGAATGGAGATTTTGCAATATCCTTCCCTGGAGTGGGAGGAATGGAGATTTTGCAATATCCTTCCCTGGAGTGGGAGGAATGGAGATTTTGCAATATCCTTCCCTGGAGTGGGAGGAATGGAGATTTTATGTATCCTTCCCTGAGTGGGGCGGAATGGAGATTTTGCAATATCCTTCCCTGAGTGGGGCGGAATGGAGATTTTGCAGTATCCTTCCTGGAGTGGGAGGAAGGAGATTTTGCAATATCCTTCCCTGAGTGGGGCGGAATGGAGATTTTGCAATATCCTTCCCTGGAGTGGGAGGAATGGAGATTTTGCAGTATCCTTCCTGGAGTGGGAGGAAGGAGATTTTGCAGTATCCGTTCCTGCAGTGGGTGGAATGGAGATTTTGCAGTATCCTTCCTGGAGTGGGAGGAAGGAGATTTTGCAATATCCTTCCCTGGAGTGGGGTGGGAATGGAGATTTTGCAATATCCTTCCCTGGAGTGGGAGGAAGGAAGGAAGGAAGGAAGGAAGGAAGGAAGGAAGGAAGGAAGGAAGGAAGGAAGGAAGGAAGGAAGGAAGGAAGGAAGGAAGGAAGGAAGGAAGGAGGAGGAAGGAGATTTTGCAGTATCCTTCCTGGAGTGGGAGGAAGGAGATTTTGCAGTATCCTTCCGGGTGCGCTTCAAGGTTCTGGTAACCACCTTTAAAGCGCTCCATGGCATAGGGCCGGGCTACTTACGGGACCGTCTACTGCGACGGATACCTCTCACCGGCCCGTGCGCTCA
The DNA here is from genome assembly GCF_028640845.1 of Ahaetulla prasina. Lineage (NCBI taxonomy): Eukaryota > Metazoa > Chordata > Lepidosauria > Squamata > Colubridae > Ahaetulla > Ahaetulla prasina. Next base: position 2,613,604 of record NC_080539.1, read on the forward strand.
CAGAGAGGGACTCTCAGGGTGCCGTCAGCTAGACAGTGCCGTCTGGCGGCGCCAGGAAGGGGCCTTCTCTGTGGGGGCTCCCACCCTCTGGAACGAACTCCCCCCAGGACTCCGCCAGCTTCCAGACCTCCGAACCTTCCGTCGCGAGCTTAAAACACACCTATTTATCTGCGCGGGACTGGACTAGTTTTTTAAATTTTCTAATTTTAAATTTTTAAATTTTATGGGGTTTTAATTGGTTTTAATATCTATATTATTTGCCTGTGAACCGCCCTGAGTCCTTCGGGAGATAGGGCGGTATATAAATTTGAATAAATAAATAAATAAATAAATAAATAAATACAATTGAACGTGTCCAGAAATATTTTATGAGAAGAGTCCTCCACTCCTCTGCTCACAACAAAATACCTTATGCCACCAGACTTCAGATTTTGGGCTTAGAAAATTTAGAACTATGCCGCCTTCGGTCTGACCTAAGAATAGAATAGAATAGAATAGAATAGAATAGAATAGAATAGAATAGAATAGAATAGAATAGAATAGAATAGAATAGAATAGAATAGAATAGAATAGAATAGAATAGAATAGAATAGAATAGAATAGACTAGAATAGAATAGAATAGAATAGACTAGAATAGAATAGAATAGAATAGAATAGAATAGAATAGAATAGACTAGAATAGAATAGAATAGAATAGAATAGAATAGAATAGAATAGAATAGAATAGAATAGAATAGAATAGAATAGAATAGAATAGAATAGAATAGAATTTTTCATTGGCCAAGTGTGATTGGACACACAAGGAATTTGTCTTGGTGCAGATGCTCTCAGTGTACATAAAAGAAAAGATACGTTCATCAAGGTACAACATTTTAATTTTAATTTTAATTTGTATATTGATATTGATGTTTTATATGCCTGTAAACCGCCCTGAGTCCTTTGGGAGATAGGGCGGTATATAAATTCGAATAATAAATAAATAAATAAATAAATAAACATTTACAACACAAATGATGGTCAATATATCAATATAAATCATAAGGATTGCCAGCAACAAGTTATAGTCATACAGTCATAAATGGAAAGAGATTGGTGATAGGAACTATGAAACGATTAATAGTAGTGCAGATTCAGTAAATAGTTTGACAGTGTTGAGGGAATTATTTGTTTAGCAGAGTGATGGCCTTCGGGAAAAAACTGTTCTTGTGTCTAGTTGTTCTGGTGTGCAGGGCTCTATAGCGTCGTTTTGAGGGTAGGAGTTGAAACAGTTTATGTCCCAGATGCGAGGGGTCTGCAAATATTTTCACGGCCCTCTTCTTGATTCGTGCAGTATACAGGTCCTCAATGGAAGGCAGGTTGGTAGCAATTATTTTTTAAGCATAGCTTGTAAAATCATCTGCTACAATGTCCTACCTGTCAATGACTACTTCAGCTTCAATCACAACAATATACAACCACACAATAGATACAAACTCAAGGTAAACCGCACTAAACTCGATTGCAGAAAATATGACTTCAGCAACAGAGGGGTCAACGCCTGGAATGTTCTACCTGACTCTGTGGTCTCATCCCCAAAGCCCCAAAACTTTAACCTTAGACTGTCTACTGTCGACCTCACCCCATTCCTAAGAGGTCTGTAAGGGCCCTGCATAAGAGCACCAGCTTTCCTACCGTTCCTGTCCTAATTTTCCCTTTAACTGTATTCGTTTTATGTATTCAATTCTTGCTTATACTTATACCTATTATCTAATACAGGGGTCTCCAACCTTGGCAACTTTAAGCCTGGGGGACTTCAACTCCACCAGGCTTAAAGTTGCCAAGATTCTGATCTAATACGTACTTGACAAACAAATAAATAAAATAAAATAAAATAAAATAAACTCTTTAAAAAAAAATTATTTCCATTTTCCAACATCATATTTATGTACAAACTATTATCCATCATTAATCATTAATTTTTATTTATTACTGATTCAGGCCTGCCCGACTGCCACTTCCTTTCTTTCCTTCCTTCCTTCCTTCCTTCCTTCCTTCCTTCCTTCCTTCCTTCCTTCCTTCCTTCCTTCCTTCCTTCCTTCCTTCCTTCCTTCCTTCCTTCCTTCCTTCCTTCCTTCCTTCCTTCCTTCCTTCCTTCCTTCCTCCCTTCCTTCCTTCCTTCCTTCCTTCCTTCCTTCCTTCCTTCCTTCCTTCCTTCCTTCCTTCCTTCCTTCCTTCCTTCCTTCCTTCCTTCCTTCCTTCCTTCCTTCCTTCCTTTCTTTCTGAAATAGCAGTCAAGCAGCCCCAATATCATTTTAAATTTTAAAATAAACTCTTAATGCCTTTTTGGCAATGCTCTTACAGTGAGCTCTGGCACTTAGATCATTTGAGATGAGCACTCCAAGGTCCTTGACAGAGTGAGGGTCACCTACGAGGTAGAACTTTGAGCTGGACCAGACAGGAGACAAAAAACAGTTTTAATACTGGAGCCCTTATATAGCCCCTGTTTTGTCAAGGAAAAATCTTTGATGCAGGTTATTGAATATATAAACATCCTTCCAGAGTTATGCTCAAATGCGTTCTGAGGCTCCCTCTAGTGGTCATCCATAACTGCAACTTTCTAAGATTAATAGAGTTAGTGTTCAAAGCTATAAAAACTTGGATTTTGGCCAGTGAAACAATATTTTCCAACCTTGGGAATTTACAGGAGTCTGGACTTCCACTGCTGGAATTCCATTCCCTCTTAAAGAATCTTGGCTGGGGAATTCTGGGGGTGGAAGTCCCCCCCTCTTAAAGCAGGCTGGCTGGAGGATTCTGGGAGTGGAAGTCCTCCCCTCTTAAAGCAGGCTGGCTGGGGGATTCTGGGAGTGGAAGTCCTCCCCTCTTAAAGCAGGCTGGCTGGGGGATTCTGGGAGTGGAAGTCCATCCCTCTTAAACCATCCTGGCTAAGGGATTCTGGGAGTTGAAGTCCTCCCCTCTTAAAGCAGGCTGGCTGGGGGATTCTGGGAGTGGAAGTCCTCCCCTCTTAAAGCAGGCTGGCTGGGGCATTCTGGGAGTGGGAGTCCTCCCCTCTTAAAGCAAGCTGGCTGGGGGATTCTGGGAGTGGAATTCCTCCCCTCTTAAAGCAAGCTGGCTGAGGGATTCTGGGAGTGAAAGTCCACCCATCTTAAAGCATGCTGGCTAGGGAATTCTGGGAGTGGAAGTCCTCCGTTCTTAAAGCATGCTGGCTGGGGAATTCTGGGATTGGAAGTCCCCCTCTTAAAGCATGCTGGGGATTCTGGGAGTGGAAGTCCCCTCTTAAAGCAGGCTGGCTGGGGATTCTGGGAGTGAAGTCCTCCTCTTAAAGCAGGCTGGCTGGGATTCTGGGAGTGGAAGTCCACCCTCTTAAAGCAGGCTGGCTGGGGATTCTGGGAGTGGAAGTCCTCCTCTTAAAGCAGGCTGGCTGGGGATTCTGGGAGTGAAGTCCACCTCTTAAAGCAGGCTGGGGATTCTGGGAGTGGAAGTCCTCCTCTTAAAGCAGGCTGGCTGGGATTCTGGGAGTGGAAGTCCTCCTCTTAAAGCAGGCTGGCTGGGGATTCTGGGAGGAAGTCCTCCTCTTAAAGCAGGCTGGCTGGGGATTCTGGGAGGAAGTCCTCCTCTTAAAGCAGGCTGGCTGGGGATTCTGGGAGGAAGTCCTCCTCTTAAAGCAGGCTGGCTGGGGATTCTGGGAGGAAGTCCTCCTCTTAAAGCATGCTGGCTGGGGATTCTGGGAGTGAAGTCCTCTTAAAGCAGGCTGGCTGGGGATTCTGGGGTGGAAGTCCTCCTCTTAAAGCATGCTGGCTGGGGATTCTGGGAGTGAAGTCCTCCTCTTAAAGCAGGCTGGCTGGGGATTCTGGGAGTGGAAGTCCACCCTCTTAAAGCAGGCTGGCTGGGGATTCTGGGAGTGGAAGTCCTCCTCTTAAAGCAGGCTGGCTGGGGAATTCTGGGAGTGAAGTCCTCCTCTTAAAGCATGCTGGCTGGGGATTCTGGGAGTGGAAGTCCTCTTAAAGCAGGCTGGCTGGGGATTCTGGGGTGAAGTCCTCCCTCTTAAAGCAGGCTGGCTGGGGATTCTGGGAGGAAGTCCTCCTCTTAAAGCATGGCTGGCTGGGGGATTCTGGGAGTGGAAGTCCTCTCCTCTTAAAGCAAAGTGGCTGGGGGATTCTGGGAGTGGAAGTCCACCCCTCTTAAAGCAGGCTGGCTGGGGAATTCTGGGAGTGGAAGTCCTCCCCTCTTAAAGCAGGCTGGCTGGGGAATTCTGGGAGTGGAAGTCCTCCCCTCTTAAAGCAGGCTGGCTGAGGGATTCTGGGAGTGGAAGTCCTCCCCTCTTAAAGCAGGCTGGCTGGGGAATTCTGGGAGTGGAAGTCCACCCCTCTTAAAGCAGGCTGGCTGGGGGATTCTGGGAGTGGAAGTCCTCCCCTCTTAAAGCAGGCTGGCTGGGGGATTCTGGGAGTGGAAGTCCACCCCTCTTAAAGCAGGCTGGCTGGGGAATTCTGGGAGTGGAAGTCCATCCCTCTTAAAGCATGCTGGCTGGGGAATTCTGGGATTGGAAGTCCACCCCTCTTAAAGCATGCTGGCTGGGGGATTCTGGGAGTGGAATCCATCCCTCTTAAAGCAGGCTGGCTGGGGAATTCTGGGAGTGGAAGGAGGAGTACAAACCGACCTGAAACCGCAGGGAATTCTTATCAAAGGAGATGAGTCTCCAGCCTCAACCCTAACCTGAAATTCTCGGAATTTTTCTCTTTCAGAAGTGCCCTCGGTGGCCCCCGGCCAAGCCGGCCTTCACTGGCCCCCTGGCCAAGCCAGCTTGGAGAGGACCCAAGGACCTCAGCGCGTCTACGGGGAGGTCTGGTCAGGTACTTCCGGCCCCGCTCAATCTCCCTCCCACCCAATTTCTGCAGTTTTGTTTAAGTGGCTGTCCGAACAGATAAATTTGGGTAGCCTGTTTCGTTTATTTATTGGCTTGTTTATTAAACAAATTCGTTGAGCCGCCCAATTTACGCAGGTAACTTACAAAATGGATAAAATCCAGTATACAGGTAGCCCTCAACTTACGACTGCAATAAAGCCACAAATTCCTGATGCTTGGCGAGATTGTTAAGTGTGCTTTGGTCCATTTTACGACCTTTCTTGCCACGGTTGTTAAGTGAATCACTTGCAGTTGTTAAGTGACTATCACGGTCGTTCAATGAATCCAGCTTCCCCCTTGACTTGGATTGTCAGGAGGTTGCAAAAGGGGATCACGTGACCCCGGGACACTGCGACCGTTAGAAATGTGAGTCAGTTGCCAAGCATCCGAATTTCGACCACGTGCTGTGAAGGTCATAGGTGACCTTAGGAAAAGATTGTCCTAAGACCAATGCCGTTGTGACTTCGAACGAGTGGTGAAATGTTACCGGGCCGGGCCGGTTCACTCGAACCGGTAGTAAAAAAAAAAAAAATGCTTTAAAAAGTAAAAAAAAAAAAAAATTCCGACGATTGCACATCACACAGCTGATCTTTGGGACTTTTCTTTTTTTTACTTTTTTTTTTCCTCATAAAAAAGTTTTATTTTTACAATCATATCAAACAACAATGTACAGTCATATACAATTAGTCGGGCTTGCCCAGTCACCCCCCCCCTTTTTAACACTCTTCCCTCTTCTACCTTCTTCTACTTTCCAGACCTTCCTCCCCTTCTCTTATCTACATCCTCTCCTCCCTCCACCCTACACCTTCCTTCTCCCTCTTCTACCCCTCTTCCTTCCTCTTCTCGCTCTTTCCTACCTCCTACTCTCTCCTCTTTTCTCCCTCCCTCCTTTTTTTTTACTTTTTAAGCATTTTTTTTACTATCGGTTCTCCAGTAGTAAAAGTAAAAAAGTGGTTAAAAAAAAAAGTTTTAAAAAAATTCCGAAGATCAGCTGTGCGACAATCAGCCGTGCCGGTTTATATTCGCTAGATTTATATTCGCTAGAAAACAGGAAATCCTGCTTTCTAGCGTATCTAAATCAGGATCTCAACCTTGGTCCTTTTAAGACTTGTGGACGTCAACTCCCAGAGTCCTCAGTCAGCAAAGCTGGCTGAGGAACTCTGAGTTGACATCCTAATAAAGACAATTGAACCCTGATCTAAATAAGCTGTTTCACTGCTCAGCCCGCTCTTCTACTTTCCTTTGCAATTTCAGAAAAGGCTTCTGGGCGCCTCGTGCAAAGCGTGAGTTCGGCGGCCATCATGAAACCGGTAGCAGACTCCTGTTTCGAACGGTCACTAAATGAACCCCACCTCGCCCATAGCAAACAACCGTATCACATCAGCCACTCGATCGACTCCATTTGGGGGTTCCCCGGATGGCTGAGGGAACCCCGTTTTTAGGGACTTTCAGAGAAAGCAGCCGGGGTGGGGGGGGGGCAGCCGTACTTCAGGGGGAAGGAAGTTCCATGCAAAAGGGAGCCACCGCCGAGAAGACCCTTTTTCTGGGGTATTTCTGTAGATGAACGATTTGCTCTTCCCCCAGGGAGCTTCCAAGCGGCGGACCTGACCTTCAAATACGCGGATTACGGCAAGGAGATCCGGGAGGATTGGAACAAAGAAGACTCCAGGTTTTCAGGTGCAGACTTTCATTTTTATTTCTTTTATTTATGATTATTTCATTTATTGCAGGTAGTCCTTCCTCCCTCCCTCCCTTCCTTCTTTCTTTCCTTTCTTCCCTTATTTTTCCCATTCCCTTCTTTCCTTCCTTCCCCATCTTATTCCTATTCCCTTCTTTCCTTCTTTCTGTCTTTCCTTCCTTCCTTCTTTCTTCCTTCCTCTTCTACCCCTCTTCCTTCCTTCTTTCTTCCTTCCTTCTTCTTTCTTCTTTCCTTCCTTCCTTCCTTCTTTCTGTCTTTCCTTCCTTCCTTCCTTCCTTCTTTCTTCTTTCTTCTTCTTCTTTCTTCTTTCTTTTCTTTCTTCTTTCTTCTTTCCTTCCTTCCTTCTTTCTTCTTCTTCTTTCCTTCTTTCTCTTTTTCTTCTTTCTCTTCTTCCTCCCCCCCTCCCTCCCTCCTTCCTTCCTTCCTTCCTTCCTTTTCTTTCTGTCTCTGAATTTCCCGAGAGTGACAATAATTAATCAGTGAAAAACTTGCCTCCAGAAGTTGTGGCCGCTGCATCACTGGAGGCTTTCAAGAAGAGACTGGACAGTCACTTGACTGAAATGGTCGAGGGTCTCCTGCTTTGTCTGAAATGGGTTAACGTCTCCTGCTTGAGCAGGGGGTTGGACTAGCAGACCTCCAAGGTCCCTTCCAAGTGTGTGTGTGTGTGTGTGTGTGTGTGTGTGTGTGTGTCTGTCTGTCTGTCTGTCTGTCTCTATCTATCTATCTATCATCTATCTATCTATCTATCTCTATCTATCTCTATCTATCTGTCTGTCTGTCTATCTATCTATCTATTTACCAGTCTCTCTCTCTGTCCTACCTCCTACTCTCTCCTCTTTCTCCTCCCTCCTTTTTTACTTTTTAAGCATTTTTTACTATCGGTTCTCCAGTAGTAAAAGTAAAAAAGTGGTAAAAAAAAAAAGTTTTAAAAAAATTCCGAAGATCAGCTGTGCGACAATCAGCCGTGCCGGTTTATATTCGCTAGATTTATATTCGCTAGAAAACAGGAAATCCTGCTTTCTAGCGTATCTAAATCAGGGATCTCCAACCTTGGTCCTTTTAAGACTTGTGGACTTCAACTCCCAGAGTCCCTCAGTCAGCAAAGCTGGCTGAGGAACTCTGGGAGTTGAAGTCCACAAGTCTTAAAGGGACCAAGGTTGGAGACCCCTGATCTAAATAAGCGGTACAGCTGTTTCCCCCCCCCCACTCCCGCTCCAGCCCCGCTCTTCTACTTTCCTTTGCAATTTCAGAAAAGGCTTCTGGGCGCCTGCGTGCAAAGCATGAGTTCGGCGCGCATGCGCCCGCGAAGCAAACCGGTAGCAGACTCCTGTTTCGAACGGTCACTAAATGAACCCCACCTCGCCCATAGCAAACCACCGTATCACATCAGCCACTCGATCGACTCCATTTGGGGGTTCCCGGGATGCCTGAGGGGTGGGGTGGGGGGCAGCCGTACTTCAGGGGGAAGGAAGTTCCATGCAAAAGGGAGCCACCGCCGAGAAGACCCTTTTTCTGGGGTATTTCTGTAGATGAACGATTTGCTCTTCCCCCAGGGAGCTTCCAAGCGGCGGACCTGACCTTCAAATACGCGGATTACGGCAAGGAGATCCGGGAGGATTGGAACAAAGAAGACTCCAGGTTTTCAGGTGCAGACTTTCATTTTTATTTCTTTTATTTCTGATTATTTCATTTATTGCAGGTAGTCCTTCCTCCCTCCCTCCCTCCCTCCCTCCCTTCTTTCTTTCCTTTCTTCCCTTATTTTTCCCATTCCCTTCTTTCCTTCCTTCCCCATCTTATTCCTATTCCCTTCTTTCCTTCTTTCTGTCTTTCCTTCCTTCCTCTTCGTCTTCCTCCCCCCTCCCCACTTTCTTCTTTCTTTCTTCCTTCCTTTCTTTCTTTCTTTCTTTCTTTCTTTCTTTCTCTCTCTCTCTTCTTCCCTCGCTCCCTCCCTTATTTTTTTCTTTTTTTCTCTCTCTCTCTTTCTTCTTTCTTTTCTTTTCTTTCTTTCTCTTCTTCTCTCCCTCCCTTATTTTTTCTTTCTTTCTTTCCTTTCTTTCTCTTTTTTCTTTCTTTCTCTTCTTCCCTCCCCCCTCCCTCCCTCCCTCCTTCCTTCCTTCCTTCCTTCCTTTTCTTTCTGTCTCTGAATTTCCCGAGAGTGACAATAATTAATCAGTGAAAAACTTGCCTCCAGAAGTTGTGGCTGCTGCATCACTGGAGGCTTTCAAGAAGAGACTGGACAGTCACTTGACTGAAATGGTCTGGGATCACCTCCTCTGTCTGAAATGGGTTAACGTCTCCTGCTTGAGCAGGGGGTTGGACTAACAGACCTCCAAGGTCCCTTCCAAGTGTGTGTGTGTGTGTGTGTGTGTGTGTGTGTGTGTGTCTGTCTGTCTGTCTGTCTGTCTATCTATCTATCTACATTATCTACATTATCTACCATCTATCTGTATCTACCTATCTGTCTGTCTGTCTATCGGTATCTATCTATTTACCAGTCTCTCTCTCTCTCTGTCATCTATCTATCTATCTATCTATCTATCTATCTATCTATCTATCTATCTATCTATCTATCTATCTATCTATCTATCTATCATCTATCTATCTATCTATCATCAATCCACCCATCTCTATATATCTATCTATACTGTATCTATCTGTCTGTCTGTCTGTCTGTCATCTATCTATCTATCTATCTATCTATCATCTATCTATCTATCTATCTATCTATCATTCTGAATCTGTCTATCTATCATTCTGAATCTGTCTATCATCAATCCACCCATCTCTATATATCTATCTATCATTCTGAATCTGTCTGTCTGTCTGTCTGTCTGTCTGTCTATCTATCTATCTATCTATCTCTATCTATCTATCTATCATCAATCCACCCATCTCTATATATCTATCTATCATTCTGAATCTGTCTGTCTGTCTATCTATCTATCTATCTATCTATCTATCATCTATCTATCTATCTATCTATCTATCTATCTATCTATCTATCTATCTATCTATCTATCTATCATCAATCCACCCATCTCTATATATCTATCTATCATTCTGAATCTGTCTGTCTGTCTGTCTGTCTGTCTATCTATCTATCTATCTATCTATCTATCTATCTATCTATCTATCTATCTATCATCTATCTATCTATCTATCATCAATCCACCCATCTCTATATATCTATCTATCATTCTGAATCTGTCTGTCTGTCTGTCTGTCTGTCTATCTATCTATCTATCTATCTATCTATCTATCTATCTATCTATCTATCTATCTATCTATCTATCTATCTATCATCAATCCACCCATCTCTATATATCTATCTATCATTCTGAATCTATGTCTGTCTGTCTGTCTGTCTATCTATCTATCTATCTATCTATCTATCTATCTATCTATCTATCTATCATCAATCCACCCATCTCTATATATCTATCTATCATTCTGAATCTGTCTGTCTGTCTGTCTGTCTGTCTATCTATCTATCTATCTATCTATCTACATTTTCTATCTATCATCTATCTGTGTCTGTCCGTCTGTCTGTCTCTATCTACCTACCTACCTACCTATTATCTAGCTATGTCTGTCTGTCTGTCTGTCTGTCTATTGGTATCTATCTATCAGTCTCTTTCTCTCTCTGTGTGTGCGTCATCTATCTATCTATCTATCTATCTATCTATCATCCCTCCATCCGTTGGGTTTTCAAGAAACAATTGGACAACCATTTCCTCAGGATGGTTATTGCCTGCAGCCTTGGGCCGGGTCTAGAAATCTGGAGCCCCAGACCTCCCAGTCCCCCGTGTGTCCAAAAGCCATTCCTCTTGCTCTCTCTCTTGCCTCCCCTACTGTTCAGAGGAGCTCACTTCTCTTTGCAGACCTGCGCCTGGGCATGCTGGAAATCCAGGCGCGGGGCCCCCCGGCCTCCCTCAGCCCCTATGAGAAGCATTCCCTCAACCTGCCCCAGTTCGTGCAGCTGATGGAGACCTTTGTGGGCGACGGGGCGTCTCTGCCGAGGTTGAAGAAGCTCACTGAGTTCGTGAAGAGGGGATACCTGCTGACCGAGGCTCAGAAGTTCAGCCAGCTGGAGAAAGTAAACACCCCACAGCCCCTCCCCACCACAACCTTTCCTCAAGACAGGGGGTCCTCGACTTGCGACCGTTCGTTTAGTGACCGTTCAAAGTTACAACGGCACTGAAAGAAGTCACTTAGGACCTTTTTCCCCACACCTGTGACCGTTGCAACTTCCCCAATGGGTCACGTAATCAAAATTTGGACCCTGGGGAAGGAAGGAAGGAAGGAAGGAAGGAAGGAAGGAAGGAAGGAAGGAAGGAAGGAAGGAAGAAAGGAAGGAAGGAAGGAAAGAAGGAAAAGGGGAAAAATGGGAAGGAAGGAAGGAAGGAAGGAAGGGAAAGATGGGAGGAAGAAGAAGGAAGGAAGGAAGGAAGGAAGGAAGGAAGGAAGGAAGGAAGGAAGGAAGGAAGGAAGGAGGAGGAAGGAAAGAAGGAGAGCAAGGAGGTAGAAGGAAGGAAAAGATGGGAGGAAGGAAGGAAGGAAGGAAGGAAGGAAGGAAGGAAGAAAGGAAAGAAGGGAAAGGGGAAAAAATGGGAAGGAAGGAAGAAAGGGAAAGGGAAAAAGATGGGAGGGAAAGAAGGAGAGCAAGGAGAGGTAGGAGGAAGGAAGGAAGGAAGGAAGGAAGGAAGGAAGGGAAGGGAAGGGAAAAAAGATGAGAAGGAAAGAAGGGAAAGGGAAAGATATGGGAAGGAAGGAAGGTGAAATAATAATAACAACAACAACAACAGAGTTGGAAGGGACCTTGGAGGTCTTCTAGTCCAACCCCCTGAGCAGAAGGAAGCTGTGGTAGTGCAGTAGTGTTGTGACCCAGGTTCCTGGACCTGGACTCCTGGACTCGGATGATTCAGAAAGTGAGGGAGAAGACCTGGCCAGCCCTGCTTCTCTTGAGCCCTTTCCCTCCCTGGCACCCACTCAAAGGGAGGAGGAGGGGCCGGCAAGACCTGATTCTCTGGAGCCTTCTTCTGATTTTGGGTCAAGAACAGTTTTGGGTGATGCAAGACTGCGGCGTGAGGGCAGCAGAAGCAGCGTTGGGATAAAGCCAAGGAATGATTGTCATGCAGTGACATCTGCAGAGACTATAAATAGGAGGCGGGACTTCCTGGTTTTTTGTCTTGGACAAAGCAATGAATTTGCGCGGGCAAACTGTTTCAATGGAGGGAAGAATATATTCGTGAGTAATTCTGGCCTTATCTATAATTTCCTCCTTATCTCCAGAAACTTGGCAGGCCCGTGGGTAGACGTGGCCAGGACATTTATCTATGTAAATAAAAGGAAAAAAGGAAGGCCTCTGACGGACTCTTTGCTGGGAGTATTGGGGGAAGGGAAACAGAACAAGTGGTAAGAAGGCAGTATTGCAGGCTAACTTTGCCCACCGTCAGCATTTCGAACCTGACCGGCTCAAGGTTGGCTCAGCCTTCTGTCCTTCTGAGGCCGGTCAAATGAGGACCCAGATTGTTGGGGGCCAGAGGCCGACTCTGTAAAAGCCCCATGAAGCAGTCTATAAGTCTACCTGCTATGGCTACTTCTACTAACATAACAATGCAGTGAGTCCCTTAACAACCGTGGCAAGAAAGTTCGTAAGATGGAGCAAAACTTTCTCGCTTAGCAACAGAAATTTGGGCCTCCGTTGTGGCCGTAAGTCGAGGACTACCCGTACACCAGAGGGTTTCTCATATTGCCGTCCCCTCCCCACTTCTCCCTCCCCCCTCCCCCAGGTTCATCAGTCATCCATGTTGGTCCGGAAGCAGCTTCTCACCGCAGCCCTATTTGAGAAGTGGGACAACGAATCTTCGGGCTTCATAGAGATGAACGAGGTAGACGCCGTCCTCAGCACCTTTAAGGAAGGCATGGAGGAAGAGGCCTTGACCAAAGGTGAGAGGAACGCTAAGACTCTTCCAGAAAAACAGCCGCCTGACTGGGAACGGTATAGAACCGTCATGGCGACCCTACGGCACGCATGCCACGGTTGACACGCGGAGCCATATCTGTGGGCATGTGAGCGTTGCCCTAGCTCAGCTCCACTGCACACGCGTGCGCCGGCCAGCTGATTTTTGGGGCCCACCGGAAGCCAGGGCCTCTGGAGGGGGGTGGAGAAGGCCATTTTCGCCCTCCCCAGGCTCCAAGAAGGTCTCTGGAGCCCGGGGAGGGTGAAAAACAAGCCTACCGGGCCCACCGGTAACCTTTTTGCCGTTGCGTGCCAAAAACAGGGGGAGCGCGTGGGTGTCACGCGGCCATGCGCGGTGGTGTGGGGGATGCATTGAATTATGGGCGTCGGCACACACGTGCGACCCCCGCTTTCAGCACGTGATGGCAAAAAGGTTAGCCATCACTAGTATAGAGTCTCCTGCTTGAGCAGGGGGTTGGACTACAAGTCCTCTTAGGTCCCTTCCAGCTCTATTCTCATTGATCGATTGAAATGATGTAGGGTCTCCTGCTTGAGCAGGGGGGGCTGGACTAGAAGACCTCGAAGGTCCCTTCTAGCTCTATTCTGATTGATTGATTGATTGATTGAAATGCTCTAGAATCTCCCCCTTGAGCAGGGGGGCTGGACTAGAATAATAATAATAATAATAATAATAATAATAATAATAATAATAATAATAATAATAATAATAATAATAATGTTTTAATTTGTATACCGCCCTTCTCCCGAAGGACTCAGGGCGGTGAACAGGCAAATAAAATACAAACAGAAACATATACAATAATTAAAACAACCCTTAAAAAACTGATTCAAATTTGCCAGAAAATTTAAAATAACATTACACCCCATAAAATTACAAAAATTTAAAAACCCATCAAATTCAATTAAAATTTAAAGGTAAAAATCAAGCTAGTCCAGCCATACGAAATAAATAGGTTTTAAGCTCGTGGCGAAAGGTCCTGAGGTCAGGTAGTTGTCAAAGCCCGAGGGGAAGTTCATTCCACAGGGTCGGAGCCCCCACAGAGAAGGCCCTCCCCCTGGGGGCCGCCAGTCGACACTGTTTGGCTGACGGCACCCTGAGGAGTCCCTCTCTGTGGGAACGCACCGGACGATGGGAGATAGAGGCCGGCAGTAGACGGTCCCGTAAGTAGCCCCTGAGGTCCCTTCCCGCTCTTATTCTGTCCAGGTATTCCCCAACATACGACAACGTACCATTGAGCCCAAAAGTTCAAGCGCCCCTTTGTAGGCATTACCACATTTCTGACGATCGCTGGGATACAGGTGGGTCCTCGACATACGACCACAATCGCTTGCAAAATCTCCATGGCGAAGCGAGACGGTTGTTAAATGAATTTCCCCCACCCCCTAGTTTACGACCTTTCTTGCCACGGTTGTTAAGCGAACCAGTGCCGTTGTGAAGTTAGGAACACGGTCGTTAAGCGAAAATCTGGCTTCCCCATTGACTTTGCTTGTCAGAAGGTCGCAAAGTAGATCGGTCTGACCCCGGGAATGCTGTGACCGTCATAAACGTGAGTCGGTCGCTGAGCCTCCAAATGCAAATCACATGGTGATGGGGAGGCTGCAAGGGTTGTAAGTGTGAAAAATGGTCGTAAGTCACTTTTTTTCAGCACCGTTGTACCTCCGGTCACTAAGGGAACCGTTGTAAATTGAGGATAACCTGTAATTAATCCCAGAAGTTTTAAATATCCAAACCACCTTAAATGTTAGTATTTTTTTTTTAACCTTTAAATGAGCGTTACAGGTAGTCCTCGACTTACGACCGTTTCTTTAGTGACCATTCAAAGTTACAGCAGCTCTGAAAAAAAGAGATTTATGACCGTTTTCCAGTTACGGCCGCTGCAGCATCCACACGGTCATGTGATCAAAATTCAGACCCTTGGCAACCGACTCATATTTATGACCGCTGCAGTGTCCCTTGGCGACCTTCTGGTGAGCAAAGTCACGGGGGGGGGGGTAACCGGATTCGCTTAACGACCGTGTTACTGATTTAACAACGGCAGTGATTCACTTAACAACAGTGGCAAAAAAAAAAGGTCATAAAATGGGGCCAAGCTCCTTTAACAAATGTCTCGTTGAATAACAGAAATGCTGGGTCTCAGTGGTGGCCGTAAGTCGGGTTGCGCTGAAACCGTTCTCTCCGTGTTGAGAGATCACATCCAGGAATGGGATCAACCCAAATCTCTTATTTGATTATAAATAAATATTTATAAATTGTTTATTTTTATTTATAAATTATAAATAAATAAATAAATAAATAAATAAATAAATAAATAAATAAATAAATAAATAAATAAATAAATAAATAAATATTGAAAATATTTACAGACCCCTCGCATCCTGGACATAAATTATATTGATATATTGACCATCAATTGTGTTGTAAATGTTGTACCTTGATGAAGGTATCTTTTCTTTTATGTACACTGAGAGCAGATGCACCAAGACAAATTCCTTGTGTGTCCAATCACACTTGGCCAATAAAATTCTATTCTATTCTATTCTAAACTGTTTCAACTCCTACCCTCAAAACGACGCTATAGAGCACTGCACACCAGAACAACTAGACACAAGAACATTTTTTCCCGAAGGCCATCACTCTGCTAAACAAATAATTCCCTCAACACTGTCAGACTATTTACTGAATTTGCACTACTATTAATCTTCTCATTGTTCCCATCACCCATCTCTTTCCACTTATGACTGTATGACGATAACTTGTTGCTGGCAATCCTTATGATTTATATTGATATATTGACCATCAATTGTGTTGTAAGTGTTGTACCTTGATGAACGTATCTTTTCTTTTATGTACACTGAGAGCATATGCGCCAAGACAAATTCCTTGTGTGTCCAATCACACTTGGCCAATAAAAATTCTATTCTATTCTATTCTATTATCTGCTTTACTCTCATGGGGAGACCAAACTCCCCTCCTGGTGCCAGAGATTATTCCTGGTCTCTTTTCCTCTGGGTGCTGGAGGGGGGAGAGGGTGTCTGACGTAACCCCAGGAGGCCCAGAACATCTGGAAGAGCAGCTGGACAGAGCTGGCAGCAGGAGGGAGGGGTCAGTGCACTCCTTGGGACTTTCTGCACCTGGTTGTTTCCTTGCAGACTTGTTATTACCCAACTAGGTTACATCATCAGTGGTAGGAGGTAGGAAGGTGCTGGGGGTGCTGAGTTTTGAGGAAGAGGAGGATGAGAAGGAAGAGGAGGAAGAGGAAAAAGACAGCACGGTTCTTGGTGGTTTCTGAGCTTGGTTGCTTTCTTGCAGACGTTTCATGACCCAACTAGGTAACACCATCAGTGGTAGGAGGGTTTGCTGAGTGGAGGAGAAGGACAATACAGTTCTAGGTGCTCTCTTAAACTTGGCTGTTTTTTTGCAGACCCAACTAGGTAACGTCATCCGTTACCTGGGAGGGAGGGGAAGGGGGAGGAGGAGGAACACAACGATGACTGTGGGGGCTCCTTGGTGCTCTCTGAGCTTGGTTGCTTTCTTGCAGACGTTTCATGACCCAACTAGGTAACATCGTCAGTGCTGGTGAGTGTGGGGTTTGCTTCCTGTTTCTATACCGTGACTTGCCTTGTCAGTGTTGGCGGGGGTCTGGTTTTCTCCTTGGTTCCTCCTTGATTTGGGGTATTGTTTTCTGTTTGTTCGTCTGGTGTCAATCCATGCTTATCTGCATGTCGGCTGCTGGGGACGATGTTTTTCTGCTCTTTTTGTTTCCTTCTTAGCTTTTTTATCGTCTCTTTCGAATGGTGTGTAAACATGATTCATCTCTATGTGTCTATAGATGGCAGAGCTGCGTATGCAAGAGGTCCTCAACTTACAACCACAATTTAAGCCAAAATTTCTGTTGCTAAGCGAGACATTTGTTAAGTGAGCCTTGCCCCGTTTTACAGCCGTTCCTGCCGCTGTTGTTTAAGTGAATCACAGCAGTTCTTACGTTAGTGACACGGTTGTTAAGTGAATCCGGCTTCCCCATTGACTAGGCTTGTCAGAAAGTCGCAAAAGTTGATCACATAAATATGACCCAGTTGCCAGGCCTCTGAATTTTGATCACATGATCCTGGGGATGCTGCAACGGTCGTTAAGTGTGAAAAACAGTTATAAGTCACTTTTTTTTTTCATTGTAACTTCAAATGGTCACAAAGTGAACTGTTGTAAGTCGAGGACTACTTGTACCCCAACACTGGAGGTTTTTAAGAAGAGATTGGACAGCGATTTGTCTAAAATGGTCTAGGGTCTCCTGCTTTTTTTTTTTTTAATTTGCATTTGTATCCCGCCCTTCTCCGAAGACTCAGGGTGGCTTGAGCAGGGGGTTGAGCTAGAAGACCTCCAAGGTCCCTTCTGATCCTATGCTTGTATGATTCAGAAAGGAAGGAAGAAAGGAGAGAAGGAGGGAAAGGGAAATAATAGGAAGGAAGGAGGGAGGGAGGGAGGGAGGGAAAAGGAAAACAAGGGAGGGAGGAAGGGAGGAAGGAAGGAAGGAAGGAAGGAAGGAGAATTGAGGAGGGGAGGGAGGGAGGGAGGGAGGGAGGAGAATTGAGGTGGGGAGGGAGGGAGAAAGGAAGGAAGGAAGGAAGGAAGAAAGGAACGGAAATAATAGAAAGGATGGAGGGAGGGAAAGGGGAAATAAGGAAGGAGGGAGGGAGGGAGGGAGGGAGGGAAAACAGGGAAGGAAGGAGGGAAGGAAAGAAGGAGAGAAGGAAATAATAGAAAGGATGGAGGGAGACAAAGGGAAAACAAGGAAGGAAGGAAGGAGGGAAAGGAGGGAGGGAAAGGAGAAATAAGGAAGGAGGAAGGAAACCAGGAAGGAAGGAAGGAGGAAGGAGGAGGAGGAAGGAAAGAAGGAAGGAAGGAAGGAAATAATAGGAAGGAGGGAGGGAGGGAAAGGGAAAAGAAGGAAGGAGGGAAGGAAGGAAGGAGGGAAAGGGAAAACAAGGAAGGAAAGAGGGAAGGAAGGAAGGAAGGAGAGAAGGAAATAATAGGAAGGGAGGGAAAGGAAAAACAAGGAAGGATGGAAGGAAGGAGGGAGGAAGGGAGGGACCTCCAGGATCCCTTCCGACTCTGTTATTCTGTTGAGGCTTCTGCTGGGGAATCCGTCGTGGGGCAGGTGCACCTTCCGATCGCTGATCCCACATCACCTGGAGGAATCAGGAGTGGAGGCCACAAGGAGATCTACCTTCCTGGATCCTCAGCACAAAAGCAACCGTCCCAGGCTGACCTCTTGCCTCTTCCCCCCTCCCCCCCCAGCTAAGATGCAGCTTCCCTTCCCCACCTGGCACCCCAGCGGGATCGTGAAGTTAACGCAGAAAGACTTCCAAATCTACATCGAGCTGGTGGTATCCGAGCTGACCGGAACTGAAGACGAGGTGCTGGACAACATTGTGGAGTTCCTGATGATGGCCGTGGGGCGCACCCACCTGGAACGGTTGCGAGGGAACGCGCGGCGCAAGTGGCTTCTCCGGATCGAACACACGGCCATGACCGGCGGAGGGTGCATGGAGCCCGTCTACCAGGAGGTCTTCAAGGCTCTCTCCAAGGTGAGTAGATCCTGTTGCGGTCCGCCAGCAGCCTGCGGAGCTGGCAACGGAGTCAGACAGCGATGAGGCTGAGGAAGAGCGTGGGCCAGTCCTGGAGGCTGAGGAAGGCCCGGATGAGGGCTCTGCATCGGAGGCAGAGGTGGGGCCAGGCCCATCAGGGAGTGAGGTGTGGACTCCAGAGCCTTCAGAGGCTGATAGTAGTGAGGCAGAGGAACAGGAGGAGCCTGTTCCTAATGCATGCCTGAGAAGAGCTGCCAGAAGGGAAGAGCAGCTCAAGCAAAGAGGACGACTCAGGAGTAATTCCAGGAGATGATTGGCCCCTCCCATAAGGCTTAAAAGACCAGCAACGGCGTTTGGGCTCTTTGCCGGAAAACAATGTTGATAGCTTTGTCTTGTTGCATTTATTTGTATCGGTGTCTTCTGAACGTTTGCCAAGAAAGGCCTCTGGCAGTTTGCCTAATTGGACCAAGGTTGGTGATAGGACTGAGGAATTTTTCTTGGGAGGAATTTGCTTTAATTTAGTTGAACCGCGCTGAGAATGAAGTAATTCTCAGCTGTTCGAATAAAGTTTGTTTGTTTTACATTGACTGAGTTTCCTACTACCTCCTGGGCCCTGGGTCGCAACAGATCCGTCAACCAGACTTTTCCCGGAGCATCAGACCCAGAATGGCACTGAGAAGAAGAAGACAAACCAGGTTTGCGGGCCAGGGGTAGGTCCTTAAGAAGAATGTCAAGGTAGATTAAGACTTTGAACTGGACCAAGGCCTGGAGAAGGGAGGAAGACTTGAGCAGGGAGACGTGATGTCCATGGGCTTAAAGGCCCAGGGTCAAGACCATCCGAAAGCTCCTGGACAATTTTGGACCAGTTGTTCTTGATATCATGAGTTGTTGTAGAGGAAACATCTGAGGAAGAATGTCTAATGGAGGTTCTCCATCATCCAGGTCATGGTTGTTTCAAAGGTGCTTTTTTTTCCCCAAGAGGCTACTGGACTTTGGTTTTTCTTGGAAGATGTTTTGCTTCTCATCCAAGAAGCTTCTTCAGCTCTGACCGGATGGTGGGGAAAGGAAGGATTGATACTCCTTGCGGACAGCTGGTCATTTGCATTCTTTTAGAGCAGGGGTCTCCAACCCTGGTCCCTTTAAGACTTGTGGACTGCAACTCCCAGAGTTGAAGTCCACAAGTCTTAAAGGGACCAAGGTTGGAGACCCCTGTTTTAGAGGGTCGTTGAGGCCACTTAGAGGTTTATCTGTGTCCTCAAGGTCACCTGAGTGGTGCAAATGGGTGTGGAGCCTTCTACAACACAATCCTTTCAGCAGTTCCAAGAAGGATCCATACCGATTTGCGCCACTCAGGTGACCTTGATAACACAAACCTCCAAGTAGCCTCAAAGACTCTCAAAGGACGCAAATGACCAGCTGTTCTGTCCTCCCTCGCCTCCGTCTGAGCGATTAATTAGCCGGCACTATCAGCCCTGGCAGCAAAAGAGCGGGCGTCTGCCAAGTGGCTCTGTTATCTCCCTCGACGCCGATAAGTCGAACAGTACTTTCAGCTCTTAGTTCAGCAGTTAATTTGCCTGCTACGAAGAGGCACAGCAGCTCTGGCTGCCTTTATATCCTGTGGGGTGTGGCTCCATGACTCAGCACTTCCTAGGCCTGCCCCACCCCTGCTTCTGTTGTTCCTGCCTCTCCTGGCTACGAAACCTAGGGTCCAGCCAGGCCTGATTGCCATCAGCTGGGTCTGCAGGCGTGGCCTGGGGGGGGGAAAGAGACAGGGGACGGAGGCCTCGTTATCTCCTCCACCTGGCCTGCCTCTGGCTCCTGGAGCTGAGCCAGGGAAGCCGGTGCTCCTGAGGTAAGTCTTGACGGCCCTTCCCCCTCACTTTCCAAGTCACTTTCTGGCAGGGGGCCCGGCTCGGAGGGCGCAGACACAACACCAGCTGTATACAAGAAATGTAAATCCTCCCATTCCCCACCATCCGGTCAGAGCTGAAGAAGCTTCTGGGATGAGAAGCGAAACGTCTTCAAAGAAAAACCAGAAAGTCCAGTTGCCTCTTGGAAAAAACAACAACCATGAATCGATAGGAAGATGGAATTCCCTAAGGTGCTGGATTGGAACTAGGAACCATGACAGGTTTATGTCTCTTATTCAATCACGGAAGCTACTAGAAAATCTTGAGCCGATTATTTTCTTTCAATCAACTTACCTCACGGCAGGAGTAAAACGCTACCGGTTCGGACCCCTGATTTAGTGCAATATAAAAAAAATCAAATAATTTTTCTGGGGACCATCAAAATTTTCTCGCAGAACACCAGTGGTCCATGGACCACCACCGCTGGACTAGACGACCTATAAGGTCCCTTCCAACTCTTGTTAAATCTGTTAATAGACTAGACTAGACTAGACTAGACTAGAATAGAATAGAATAGAATAGAATAGAATAGAATAGAATAGAATAGAATAGAATAGAATAGAATAGAATAGAATTTTTTATTGGCCAAGTGTGATTGGACACACAAGGAATTTGTCTTGGTGCATATGCTCTCAGTGTACATAAAAGAAAAGATACCTTCATCAAGGTACAACATTTACAACACAATTGATGGTCAATATATCAATATAAATCATAAGGATTGCCAGCAACAAGTTATAGTCATACAGTCATAAGTGGAAAGAGATTGGTGATGGGAACTATGAAACGATTAATAGTAGTGCAGATTCAGTAAATAGTCTGACAGTGTTGAGGGAATTATTTGTTTAGCAGAGTGATGGCCTTCGGGGAAAAACTGTTCTTGTGTCTAGTTGTTCTGGTGTGCAGTGCTCTATAGCGTCGTCTTGAGGGTAGGAGTTGAAACAGTTTATGTCCAGGATGCGAGGGTCTGCAAATATTTTCACGGCCCTCTTCTTGATTCGTGCAGTATACAGGTCCTCAATGGAAGGCAAGTTGGTAGCAATTATTTTTTCTGCAGTTCTAATTATCCTCTGAAGTCTGTGTTTTTCTTGTTGGGTTGCAGAACCGAACCGGACAGTTCTAGAGG
Source organism: Ahaetulla prasina (assembly GCF_028640845.1). Classification (NCBI taxonomy): domain Eukaryota; kingdom Metazoa; phylum Chordata; class Lepidosauria; order Squamata; family Colubridae; genus Ahaetulla; species Ahaetulla prasina. The sequence continues at coordinate 2,634,806 of NC_080539.1, forward strand.
TGCAAATGACAGACTCAATAATTCCTCTGTGGAACTGGATCAGCAGCTCCTTGGGCAGTTTGAGCTTATTGAGTTGTATTATATTTATTATATTATATTATATTATATTATATTATATTATATTATATTATATTATATTATATTATATTATATTATATTATATTATATTATATTATATTATATTATATTATATTATATTAAGTCCCTTTTGCCTTGTAGCTGGGCAGTTCTGGGAATTAAAATCCACATATCTATCTGCAAGCTGAGAGAAAACTGCATTATGGGCCAAGTTTTTTTCTGGGGAATTTTGGGAGTTGAAGTTCACCCATCTTCAGTTGCCAAGGTTGAGAAATATTGGTCTTTTAGTCCAGGGTCTCAACCTTGGTCCTTTAAGACTTGTGGACTTCAACTCCCAGAGTTCCTCAGCCAGCAAAGCTGAAGTCCACAAGTCTTAAAGGGACCAAGGTTGGAGATCCCTGTTCTATGAGTCTTCTCCAAGTATGGTGCTGGACGTCTAAAGTCCAAGGGACTGTAAGGTCCTTTCCAAGTCCAGGGTTCTAGGGTTGGGGTTCGGGTGAAACGGCCCCATAATTTAGGGCGATCATCCTGCTCTCTCTCTTGTCAAGGACACTGATGCCCATGGAGACAAGAAGAAAGTCAGCGCCTACATCGCCCTTCTGGAATACAACGTCATTGCCCCTGAGCGGGGAGACATTCTCCTCCGCTATGTGGCTTGCACGGAAGGCAGCCTTATCTCCTCAACCAGATCCTTTTCATGGATATGCCGGGAGTCAGGTAAGGGACTCTCACTGAGCATCCATCCATACATCCATTCATCCAATCATTGATCCTTTGGTCCATCTCTCCATCCATTCATTGATTTTTCAATCATCTATTCATCCCATCCATCCATCTCATCCATCCATCCATTTCATCCATTCATCAACACATCCATCCATCATCTTATCCATCCACCCATTCATCATCTACTCATCTATCCATCCATCCATCTCATCCATCCATTAATCCATCCATCCATACATCATATCCATCTACTCATCCATCCATCCATCCATTCATTCATCTACTCATATATCCATCCATCCATCCATTCATCTATCTACTCAACTATCTATCCATCCATCCATTAATCAATTCACCCATCCTTTTCTTTTCATGAAAAGAAGGACTAGGGGTGACATGATAGCATGTTGCAATATTTGAAGGGGTGCCACAAAGAAGAGGGGGTCAAGCTCTTCTCCAAAGACCTAGAAGGCAGGAGAAGAAGCAACAGATGGAAACTAACCAAGGAGAGAAGCAACCTAGAATTAAGGAGAATTTCCTGACAGTGAGAACAATTAACCAGTGGAACAACTTGCCTCCAGAAGTTGTAAATGCTCCAACACTGGACGTTTTTAAGAAGAGATTGGATAACCATTTGTCTGAAATGGTATAGGACTTCCTGCCTAAGGCGGGGGGTTGGACTAGAAGACCTCCAAGATCCCTCACAACTCTGTTATTCCATTCTATCCATCCATCCATCTGTCCATTCACTCATCAATCCATCAATCTTTCAATCCAGCTCTCCATCCCATGCCTTCATCCAGTCATTGATCCTTTGACACATCTATCCATCCATTCATAGACTTTTCGATTCATCTGTTCATCCTATCCATGCATCCATCCCTTCATCAATCCATCCATCTATCCATCCAACTATCCATCCATCCATTCATCCATCTACTCATAAATCCACTGATCAATCTATACATCTACCCATCCAACTATCCATCTATCCATCCATTCATCAATCCATTCATCAATCCATCCAACTATCCATCTATCCATCACTCATCAATCCACTCATCCATCCATCCATCCATCCATCCATCCATCCACTCATAAATCCACTCATCAATCCATCCATCAATCCATCCATCTATCCATGCATCCATCCACTCATCAATCCATCTATCCATCCATCCATCCACTCACTCATCAATCCATCCATCCATCCATCCACTCATCAATCCATTCATCAATCCATCCATCTATCCATCCATCTATCCATCCATCCATTCATCCATCAACTCATAAATCCACTGATCAATCTATACATCTACCCATCCAACTATCCATCTATCCATCCATTCATCCATCCATTCATCAATCCATCCAACTATCCATCTATCCATCACTCATCAATCCACTCATCCATCCATCCATCCATCCATCCATCCACTCATCCATCCACTCATCAATCCATCCATCTATCCATCCATCTATCCATGCATCCATCCACTCATCAATCCATCTATCCATCCATCCATCCACTCACTCATCAATCCATCCATCCATCCATCCATCCACTCATCAATCCATTCATCAATCCATCCATTCAACTATCCATCCAACTATCCATCCATCCATTCATCATTGATACATCAATTTTTTGATCCATCTGTTCTTTTTTTTTTAATTTGCATTTATATCCTGCCCTTTTCCGAAGACTCAGGGTGGCTTACACTATGTTAGCAATAGTCTTCATTCTATTTGTATATTTATATACAAAGTCAACTTATTGCCCCCAACAATCTGCGTCCTCATTTTACCTACCTTATAAAGGATGGAAGGCTGAGTCAACCTTGGGCCTGGTGGGACTAGAACCTGCAGTAATTGCAGGCAGCTGCTGTTAATAACAGACTGCATTAGCAGTCTGAGCCACTCAAGGACCCTTGTTCATTCCATCCATCCATCCATCCATCCATGGGTGGGACATAGGCTATTTTGCCTTTGCCCATGGTAAAAACTATGAGGCAGCCCCTCTCCTCTTCTGCTGCTTCTTAGCTGCTTCTATCCCCAGATGTTGCCTCACCAAAGCCTCTCTTCCCTCCTGCACCCCCCCTTCCAGCTTTGCAGCCGCCTTGGACGACAAGCCCATCCACGTCCCCCGAGTTCAGCTGCATGGGAATATCCACTTCTGGAACCCAGATCGCCCCAAAGAAGAGCAGAGGGGCTCCTTCCTGGTGCTGCCGCTGGAAGATGTCCGGAGAAGAGTCTTTGGCATCCTCGGGCTGGACACCCTCCAGGACAAGAACGAAAAAACCATCTTCGTCCCCCACGAGATCCGTTACTACCAGGTAGGAATTAAACACGGCAGCCAGGAATGGGGGAGAAGCGGGGCAGCAATGTGGCTTGCCTTGATTTTGTTAGAAAGACCCCATGAGCTACTCCTTTAAGGGAGTTTACAAGAGTCGAAGGTAAAGTTTCTCAACTTCATGGTCTTTAAAAGGGATGGACTCTGACTCCCAGAATCCCCCAGCCAGCCATGCTTTAAGAGGGGAGGACTTCCACTCCCAGAATCCCCCAGCCAGCCTGCTTTAAGTGGGATGGACTTCCATACCCAGAATTCCCCAGCCAGCCTGCTTTAAGTGGGGAGGACTTCCACTCCCAGAATCCCCCAGCCAGCCTGCTTTAAGAGGGGAGAACTTCCAGTCCCAGAATCCCCAGCCAGCATGCTTTAAGAGGAGGACTTCACTCCCAGAATCCCCAGCCAGCCTGCTTTAAGAGGACTTCCTCCCAGAATCCCCAGCCAGCCTGCTTTAAGGAGGACTTCCACTCCCAGAATCCCCAGCCAGCCTGCTTTAAGAGGACTTCCACTCCCAGAATTCCCAGCCAGCCTGCTTTAAGAGGAGGACTTCCTCCCAGAATCCCCAGCCAGCATGCTTTAGAGGAGGACTTCACTCCCAGAATCCCCAGCCAGCATGCTTTAAGAGGTGGACTTCTCCCAGAATTCCCAGCCAGCCTGCTTTAGAGGAGGACTTCCTCCCAGAATCCCCAGCCAGCATGCTTTAAGAGGAGGACTTCACTCCCAGAATCCCCAGCCAGCCTGCTTTAAGAGGGGAGGACTTCCACTCCCAGAATTCCCAAGCCAGCCTGCTTTAAGAGGGGAGGACTTCCACTCCCAGAATTCCCAAGCCAACCTGCTTTAAGAGGGGAGGACTTCCACTCCCAGAATTCCCAAGCCAGCCTGCTTTAAGAGGGGAGGACTTCCACTCCCAGAATTCCCAAGCCAACCTGCTTTAAGAGGGGAGGACTTCCACTCCCAGAATTCCCCAGCCAGCCTGCTATAAGAGGGGTGGACTTCCACTCCCAGAATTCCTCAGCTGGCGTGCTTTAAAAGGAGTGGACTCTGACTTCCAAAATTCCCAAGGCAGCCTGCTTTAAGAGGAGTGGACTTCCATTCCCAGAATTCCATAGAATTCCATAGATTCGACTAGACTAGAGTAGAATAGAATAGAATAACTTTATTGTTACTTTGAAAGTACACTATCGGATGGAGTGATGGTTAATGTACAGGGATTATTGAAGATGTATAAATATAATTAATCTAGGGTCGGGTCTGCCCAGCTACCATTTTAGAACGGTGGGGAGGGAGAAAAGAGAGAGGAGGTAGGAAAGAAGAGAAGAGGAAGGAAGAGGGATAGAAGAGGGAGAAGGAAGGTGGAGGGTGGAGGGAGGAGAGGATGTAGATAAGAAAAGGAGAGGAAGGTCTGGAAAGTAGAAGAAGGTAGAAGAGGGAAGAGAGTTAAAAGGAGGGGGTGGTGACTGGGCAAGCCCGACTAATTGTATATAACTGTACATTGGATGAGCTGTTTGATATGATTGTAAAAATAAAACTTTTTTATGAAAAAAAAAAATGAAAGTACACTATCGGCATACATTAAAATGAAATTTCATTGCATACAGCTCTCAAAAGGTCACCACCTCCAATAGACACTACATGAACATGACAAAATAAGTAAACAAATAAATACGAAATTATGCATATGCCCACATATATTACCGTATATGACACAGAGAAACAACACAGTCTAGTTCAGATGTGTACATGGCGAGAAAAACAAATCTTGCAGGTTTAGTAGACAGATGGCCTAGGGAACAAAGCCATTACAGAATCTGGAAATCCTGCTAGAAATACTTCGAAACCTCCTCCCAGAGGGAAGCAACAGAAACAGACCGTGAAGTGTGTGTGTGTGTGGGGGGGGGTCTCTAACAATGCTTTGGGCTCTAAACACATAGCGCTTATAAGCAGCATCCTGAATGATGGGAAGCGAGCATCCTATAATCTCTACTGTCCTCACCACTCTCTGTAGGGACTTTCTATCTGAGGCCAGCCTGCTTTCAGCTGGGTGAACTTCAACAACAAATAAATAAACAACAATCACTTTGTTCTTCCTCAGGGGCTCGCACACTCCTTCAGCAAAGCCTACCATCACATCCGCACCCAGCAAAGCCTGCTACAGGTTCTCCTGGCCGGGGTGCAGTGGCTCTCGGGCCGTGCCCCGGGCCTTCAAAGCATCACCGCCTACTTCGTGGAACCTGGAGAGACCCGGGTAATTTTATTATAATCTGGCCTAAAGTTTGTTCTCCTTTATATAGCAAGTAATCCACAAACAAACCGAACAGACCTTTGGGGTGCAATTGTGGTCGTAAGTCAAGGACAACCTGTATTTAGAATGACCGATGGATGGAGCTAATTTCTCTGCTGCTGTTGAGAATTGCCAGCAGGTGGAGTTTATGCTCTATTATTGAGAACTCCTTCGGGGCTTTTGAATAGAGGAAAATTGAAACTCTTAATAGAATACAGAATAACAGAGTTGGAAGGGACCTTGGAGGTCTTCTAGTCCAGCCCCCTGCTCAAGCAGGAGATCTCATACCAAGTCACACAAATTGATTGTCCAGTCTCATCTTCAAAGCCTCCAGTGATGGATCACCCACAACTTCTGGTGGGCAGCTGTTCCACTGCTTAATGGTTCTCACCGTTAGGAAATTTCTCCTTAATTCCAAGTTGCTTCTCTCCTTGATCGGTTTCCATCCGTTGTTCCTTGCCCTGCCCTCACGATATTAATGTTTTAATGTTTTGTTTTTAGGATGTTTGTAAGCCGGCCAGAGTTACTTGGCAGTGAAATGGACACCATATACATTTAATAAATAAATGCATGAATAATAAAATAGTTTCGGCTATTAAGTAATTTTATGTTTGTTGGAACTGCAGGCAGGAGACAAATCCAAAATTTCTTCCTTGTTTGAATGTTCAGTTGGAGAAGAATGGCCCACCCAAAAAAATACATGTAATTTTGGAATACGAGCCCTCATAAAACCCCAACGTTAGTTTTTGAGCAATTTTTGAACAACGAACCCTGTCGTTAGAGCCAACGAAGGCACATTATTATTACAGGTAGCCCTCAATTTAAAACAGTTGCTTTAGTGACCATTCAAATTGATAAAAGGTGGAGGGTTTCAAAAAAGAGATCGGACAGCCACCTGTCTGAAATGATATCCTGTCTCCTGCTTGAGCAGAGGGTTGGACTAAAAGACCTTCAGAGGTTGCAGGTTCTCCAACACTGAAGGTTTCCAAGAAGAGACTGGACAGCCGTTGGTCTGGAGTGCTTGAGCAGGGGTTGGACTAGATGACCTCCAAGGTCCTTTCCAACGCTGTTACTCTGAACAAGGAAGGGAGGAGAAGAGAAATAAGCCCAAGGCAGGAAAGGGAAGAGGTTTTTAAAAAAAGGAAATATGCATCATAATAACAATACATATATTTAAAGATCATATTGGTGTAAACACCATTCTACCTACGACCTTAGCACAACTGTTCAAACATCTTAAACTTTTTAATGCATTTATCTGTCTTTTCTTTCTTTCCTTTCCCTGTCTTTCCTTCCTTCTTTTTCCTTCTCCTTTCTACTGCTCCCCCTTCTTCCTTCCTTCCTTTCTTCCTTTCTTCCCTTCTTCCTACTTTTCCTTCCTTCCTTCCTTCCTTCCTTCCTTCCTTCTCCATCACTAGAGGTTTAAAGAAGAGACTGGACAACCATTTCTCTGAAATGGTTTAGGGCAGTGGTTCTCAACCTTTATAGTGCTGCGACCCCTTTAATACAATTCCCCACGATGTGGCAACCCCAACCGTAAAATTATTTTCGTTTTGAATTTATCGTGCCTGAAGCCATATTTATTTATTTATTTATTTTGTCACAACATCATACAAAAAGATTATATAGTATATACACATATAAACATATATAGGAAGAAGAAAAGAAAAACAATAGGACAGGAACGGTAGGCACGTTTGTGCGCTTATGCACGCCCCTTATGGTCCTCTTAGGAATGGGGTGAGGTCAATAGTAGAAAGTTTTTGGTTAAAGCTTTTAGGATTATGGGAAGAGACCACAGAGTCAGGTAAAGTATTCCAAGCACTGATGATTCTGTTGCAGAAGTCATATTTTCTGCAATCTAGATTAAAGCGGTTTACATTAAGTTTAAATCTATTGGTTGCCCTTGTATTATTGCAATTAAAGTTGAAGTAGTCTTTGACAGGAAGGACATTACAATAGATGATTCTGTGAGTTAAACTTAGGTCTTGTCGAGAAGGCGGAGTTCCAAGTTTTCTAAGCCTAGGATTTCAAGTCTAGTGGGATAAGGTATTTTGTTGTTTTCAGAGGAATGGAGAACTCTTCTTGTAAAATATTTCTGGACACGTTCAATTGTATTGATGTCAGAGATGTGGTGAGGTTCCAAACAGGTGAGCTGTATTCTAGAATTGGTCTAGCAAATGTTTTATATGCTCTGGTTAGTAGTGTGGTGTTTTGGAAAAGAAGCTACATAAAATTAGGTTTACAACTCTTAGAGCTTTTTGCTATGTAGTTGCAGTGGGCTTTGGCACTTAGATCATTTGACATGAAAACTCCAAGGTCTTTAACGGGATGGGGTCGTCTGTAAGGTAATGTCCATCTAGTATGTACTTAGTTTTAGAGTTCTTTTTCCTATATGTAAGACTGAGCATTTGCTGGTTGAAATTTGGAGCTGCCAATTTTAGACCAAGCGGTTAGATGGTCAAGGTCGTTTTGAATGATAGAAGTGTTGTCTGTGGTGTTAAATAGTTTGACATCGTCAGCAAAGAGAACACAATTACTTGAGATATGGTCACAAAGATCATTAATGTATAGAATAAAGAGTGTTGGTCCAAGGGCGCTGCCTTGAGGAACGCCACTCTTGACAGGAACAGGATTTGATAAAGCATTGCCAATTTTGACCACTTGTTGTCTGTTAGACAGAAAAGCAGATATCCATTTGTGGAGGGGTCCTGAGATGCCATAGGATGTTAGTTTAAGGAGAAGTTTATCGTGTACTACTGAGTCAAAAGCTTTGCAGAAGTCTATGTAGATTGCATCTATTGATTTGCCTTGATCTAGATTTGAAGTCCATATGTTTTTGCAGTGGAGAAGTTGTAAGTTACATGATAACTTTTCCTGAAACCAAATTGTTTGTTGGAGAGTAGGTTGTTAGTTTCTAAGTGTGAGGTAATGGATTGATTGATGATAGATTCCATGACTTTGCAGGTGGCCAGCAAAGGGAGATCGGTCTGTAGTTTTCGACTAAGCTGGGGTCTCCTTTTTGAAGATGGGGATGACTGTGGCTAGTGACCAAAGTTTGGGAAGAGAACTGGTAGTGAAAGCTTTATCAAAGATAATACTTAGGGGTTCAGCTATATTAATGGAAAGTTTTTTTAAGAAATATGCACATAGACCATCAGGTCCAATAGAAAGCGATGGTTTTAAGTTGTGAAGAGCTTTACCAACGTTGTCTTCTGTGAAATCTATATGAGTTAAATCATCATAGTCATTGCTGGTTCGTTTGTGGAATGTTGGATATGTGTTATCGGAGTTAACAAAAACTGAGCCAAAGAAAATGTTGAAGAGGTTTGCTTTGACTGTTTCGTCATTGCATTCTTTGTTGTTAGAATCTTTTAGTGGTGGGATGGATCTTGAATCTTTAAGTTTACTGTTGACAAAATTATAAAAGGCACGATTGGAATTTGTGCGTAGAAGGTTCTCTTCTTGCTTGGTGTGGTAATTTGTGCATTCAGTTTTAATTTGGTTGCATATGTTTCTGTAGCGGTTTCTGAAGTTTGTAACATAGCCTTTTTGTTTCTTTTCAGAGGATTTTTTTGATTGAAGCTTTTTATTGATATGGGTAGTTTGTTTTCTTGGACATGGTAGTCATTCGTGGTACATATAATTTAATGACTCTATTGATTTCAAGTAGGAAGACTCTATAGAGGTCATCAGCGGTTATGCAGGTTGCAAACAGATTTTGCCAGTTCAGAAATGAAAGATCGTTGTTTATAAGGTCGTAATTGGCTTTCTTGAAGTTGTAGTTGGGAGTTCTGGTGTTATGGCGATTTAAGTATGGACGTATATTGAGGGCAAAATCAATCATGCAGTGGTCACTGTTTGAAAAAGGTTCTTTAATTTGTAGTCCGTAAATTGAGTTTGGATTGTTGCAGAAGATGAGGTCAAGGCAGTTGTTGAGTCTTGTATTGTTAGTTACAAGTTGTTCAAGACCTAGGTTTGTAACAGCGTTGTATAGTGTAGTATGGATTGGGTCAGTTGAACATTCATTAGTTGTCCAGTTAATGAGAGGTAGATTTAAGTCACCCAGGAAGATGAGAGGGTATGGGCAAGAGGTAGCCCATGTTAGCATTGAGGTTAGCATGTTTGCGTGGGTAATGTCATAGTCGGGGGCTCTGTAGCATAGTAAGAATCGAAGAGTAGTGTCAAGGGATAGGTCGCATACTATAGTTTCAGGAAGAGAGAGTTTATGTGCTACTTGGATATTTTTTAGATTCAGTGTCTTTTTGTAAAAGATATTGGCTAGCGATCTGAACTGCTTGCGATTGCCTTGAGGACGGAGGCATTAAAGCGGAGACTCCTCCCCTATTAAGTTTATGGCGCCTGAAGCCAGATTAGGCTAGCGATTGGGAGCGATTGCAGCTGGCTTGAGAGGGAGACATCAGAGCAAAGATTTCTCTCTTTTTTAATTCATCGCGCCTGAAGCCGAATTCAGCTAGCGATTTGAAGAGCCTGCAGCTGGCTTGTGGAGTCAACCATTGGAGCGCGATTCTTCGACTCGCAAGTATACTTCCCATATTTCCGATGGTCTTAGGCGACCCCTGGCAAATCGTCATTTGACCTCCAACGGGGTCCCGACCCACAGGTTGAGAACTGCTGGTATAGGGTCTCCTGCTTGAGTAGGGGTTGGACTAGAACAGGGGTCTTCAACTTGGCAACTTTTAAGATTTGTGGACTTCAATTCCCAGAGTTCCTCAGCTTTGCTGGAATTCTGGGAGTTGAAATCCATAAGTCTTAAAGTTGCCAAGGTTGGAGACCCTTGCCTTAGTTCAGGGGTCTGCAAATTTGGCTCTTTTAAGACTTGTGGACTTCAACTCCCAGAGTTCCTCAGCCAGCTTTGCTGGAATTCTGGGAGTTAAAGTCCACAAGTCTTAAAGTTGCCAAGGTTGGAGACCCCTGGACTAGAAGACCTCCAAGGTTCTTCCAACTCAGTTACCCTGCTATCCTTCCTCCCTCCCTCCTTTCCTTCCTTTTCCTTCCTCTAAATTTTGTCTTTCATAAACATTCTGCCAAGAGCAAAATCTTAGTCTTGCCACCATTCACTTAATTTCCCCTGCTAATCACAACTTCTTTAGTCTTCTACATTAATTGAACTTCAAGATCTACCTTCCTCGGACAGTCTACTGAGGAATGCTTTCCTTTCTCCCAGATGCACGACTACAAGTTGCGCAAAGCCCTGGACTCAGATTTGAAAGGGGAGGTGGAAGTCCATGCCCCACCAGCCCCAACAGTCACCAGGAAAGAAGAAGCCTTCAAGTAAGCCAGAGGGGTGGGGGGCTTTGGGGGTCCGCATGTGAAGGTTGGGTGGAGGAAAGGGGCACTTGGGCTGCTAATAGACAAGGATATTTTGTAGCTCAGGATTGAACTGTTGGGGTCTTGGGTGCTCTCTGAGCTTGGATGTTTTCTTGCAGATGTTTCATGACCCAAGTTGGTAACGTCATCAGTGCTAGAAGGGCGGGAGGAAGGAAGGAAGGAAGGAAGGAAGGAAGGAAGGAAGGAAGGAAGGAAGGAAGGAAGGAAGGAAGAGGAGGAGAGGAGGCAGAGGAGGAGGAGTAGAACAATTGTGGGGCCCTTGGTGCTCTCTGAGCTTGGATGTTTTCTTGCAGATGTTTCATGACCCAAGTTGGTAACATCATCAGTGCTAGAAGGGAGGGAGGGAGGAAGGAAAGAAGCTAGGAAAGGAGGAAGGAAGGAAGGAAGGAAGGAAGGGGAGGAGGAGGAGGAGAAGGAAGAGGAGGAGGAGAGGAGGCAGAGGAGGAGGAGTAGAACAATTGTGGGGCCCTTGGTGCTCTCTGAGCTTGGATGTTTTCTTGCAGATGTTTCATGACCCAAGTTGGTAACATCATCAGTGCTTGAAGGAAGCACAAATGGCTGTCCACTCTCATCACTGGAGGCTTTTAAGAAAAGACTGGACAGTCACCTGTCTGTAATGGTATAGGCCAGGGGTCTGCAAACTTGGCTCTTTTTTTTATTATTATTATTTGCATTTATATCCCGCCCTTCTCCGAAGACTCAGGGTGGCTTACACTGTGTTAAGCAATAGTCTTCATCCATTTGTATATTATATACAAAGTCAACTTATTGCCCCCAACAATCTGGGTCCTCATTTTACCTACCTTATAAGGGATGGAAGGCTGAGTCAACCTTGGGCCCGGTGGGACTTGAACCTGCAGTAATTGCAAGCAGCTGTTGTTAATAACAGACTGTCTTACCAGTCTGAGCCACCAGAGGCCCTTTTAAGACTTGCGGACTTCAACTCCCAGAATTCCTCAGCCAGCTTTGCTTTGCTTTGCTTTGCTTTGCTGGCTGTGGAATTCTGGGAGCTGAGGTCCGCCAGGCTTAAAGAGGCCAAGGTTGGAGACCCCTGTTGTGGAGTGTTGGCTAAGTGAAGGGAACATGCTGCACCTATTTTGGCCAGTAGGGGTCAGGGTTGCTGAACTTTACCTATAGGCTAGCTAGCTGCTAAATGAGAAGCACAGGACACAGGTAATAGCAATAGCACTTAGACCAGGTGTGTCCAAACTTGGCAACTTTAAGACTCGTGGACTTCAAGCCAGCTGGGAGTTGAAGTCCACAAGTCTTAAAGTTGCCAATTTTGGACACTCCCTGACTTAGACTTATATACTGCTTCACTTTACAGCCCTCTCCAAGCGGTTTACAGAGTCAGCCTGTTGCCAGGGGAGAGCTGCTGGGGGTTTCGCAGGGGTTCGGGAGAACCTCTAGCTAAGATTCCGTGCAGTTCGACGAATCCCCCAAATCCCACTTCTGGCTGGCCCATGTAGAGGTCATAGCTGGCTCTACAGGCAATGTAGTTGAAGGTCCTACTCTGGGCAGAGGGTTGGGTTAGATGATCTCCAGGGTCCCTTCCAACCCGTTCATTCTGTGCCTAGTTTAGTTTAGTTTAGTTTTATTAAATTTTTATACCGCCCTTCTCCCAAGGGACTCAGGGCGGTGTACAGCCAAAAGATAAGAAATATAAAAATATACAATTAAAACAACAATTTAAAACCGAGCAAATTAGAAAAAATGGCCAGTATTAAAAATTAAAAATTAAAAATTTCAAACCCTAAAATGATAAAACCCCAATTAAAATTTAAAAATATTAGGCCAGTCCCGCTTGAATAAATAAATATGTTTTCAGCTCACGGCGAAAGGTCCGAAGATCAGGCACTTGACGTAATCCAGGGGGAAGTTCGTTCCAGAGCGTAGGAGCTCCCACAGAGA